>NC_079403.1:9608511-9921693 GCF_029220125.1 Pseudoliparis swirei
TTCCCGTACCAGTGTGTGTATTAAGATGTGTATGAGTTTCTCTTCCCATTTATCTCAGAAGGTTTAAGGGGAACCGTTTCGCTCAGTACTGTACGACTCAGTAACTTTGTCTCATGTTTCATTACGTGACATCAGATAAGCTTCTCTCGTTCGTTACTTAAATTGCGCCAGCATAAAGTTATTACGGGTAACAGCCATGAGCTTTAGGAATAAGATTTAAGGACTTTGGAAAGATTTAATATGTTGGACATTCAAATAAATCGTTCTTCATTGGATTATTTACAAATACACGTTATGGCATGCTAATGAGCTTTGAGGCTTTATGTGCCGTAATATGTGATGTGCTTTTTGGTGCGCGTGGTAGCTAGGCGCTTCCGGATGCTGGTGATCAGCGTGCCTGGACCTGGTTTCCCAATGGATTCGTCCTGAGACCTGCCACAGGGCCCTGACACAGGCCATCTGCACAAAGGCCCATGGAATCACGACGGAGACAGACGGAAACGGAACTGTGCATCCAGGAAGTAATCTTTCCCTGGTCCCTCGTCACGGTACTTTGTCATTTGGGCATGGGGAGTATGGAGGCGATGATCTACTGCTAATGACAGTCTGGCCACATGATCGTTGTGCCAACTTCAGCCTCCCATTGCACTTCTGACCCACCTTCGCCATCACTGGCCTTGGGCATTTCACCCACGGGCATTCGGGGCCTTGAAGCCTGCATTCCTCAGGCGTATTTATCTACACCGCTCCGCATCCTCACCGGCCTCAGCATCGCCCGGGTACCGCTACCACGGCTTCACCGGGCGCACTTGGTCATCTTTTATCATATAATTTATGCATCTTAACACTAAAAATAAACATAACTAACATTTACTTTCAATACAAATCCTTTATGACTCATTTGGCTTGATTTTTAGTGGGCGGGTCATTATGACCCTGAACAGCACAGGTGTCTCATCTCTATGTATCTACATCACCCCATGAAGAAAAGAAAAAAATACAAAATGCAAATAAAATTTAGGAGAAAATACATGTTATGGCAGACTAATGCAATTTAGATTTAGATTCTTTCAATGTTCCTAAAAAATTGTTTGAACATGTATTTTTCATTAAAACGAGTGAGTGCTCCTGATTGAACTCTGATCTATGGAGGGGTAAATAACTCAATTCCACTAAAAACTGATTTAATTGTTAGTAATGTTGTTGGTGATGATGTACAAACTATAGTTTTTAGAATTTTTTGGTTTCTGACCACTTTTGGATGATTCAACATTAACCGGGTCAAATTGACCCGGGAACATCACGGCTGTATGTAAGAAATGAACATAACAGGAGGGTTAATAAAGAGAGCGAGTGGACTTAGTCTATCAGCAAGCTGATGGAGAGGATGAAAATATTTACAAAGCTCTCAGGCCGGGATTTCATTAGGAGTTGTTTTGTGGTGGGTCGCCTCCTTCCTCTCTCTCTCTTCATACCAACACAGAGCGGGAGGACGCTGAAACTTGACCCGTACGTCAATTCATGTGGTTAGATGCCGTAATGACGGCAACGATACAAACATCGGTGAGAAAATAAGACGTTTTTAAAACATTTTTTACATTGGAATCCTGACAAATACCAGAGGAGTCAAACAAAGTGCATACAGTAATGGGTATTGAACTGCCTCAGAACAAGAGAGGCTAAACCTACGGCACAAAATATCCAAAGCCACCAAAGCACAGCCCCACATGATTCAAGCTATAGGCGGCGCATTAACCACTCTATCCTCTCAAGGGTAAAAACATCAACCCACACAGTCTTGGGTAATCGGTAAGCATCAGTCTTTGGGCTAATGTTTCTCTCTTTGCTCAATGTTGATTGGCATGAGGTACCCCGCTGCTGTGTTATTTCCTCTAGCTTTACTCCTCCCATCCACTCCAGCTGTCCCAGTAGGGGTTAACTGACCTCAGAAACACACAGTATACGAGCACCCATGGGGCAGCTGAATGCCTCTGTGATTATCAGGGGGAAATGACAAAGTACATGCATCTCACGACCAATTTAGGAGCCTTAGAGTTCAATTCGTAATAATGGTTTCAGAATATGAAAGCGATTTTCATCTTTTTAAACCAGCCTGTGGATATTAGCTACCTCAATGATGCCAAATGATGTATACAGATGACACAACAGCTTGATGAGATGATTTCATAAAGCGAGCCAACAAACCATTCAAGGTTAACGACAAATTGAAAGTGAAACACTGAAATACAAAGAGACGCAAGGACTCCACTTTGCTAATGCATCTCTTTGAAGTACAATGTTTTGTATTGTATATAAAAATAACAAATATGATCCATGCTTCCCTGAAAATCCATATAAGTTGAAGTCTTGCCGTGGTGTGTTTGTCATTATGGGGGTAAAAGGGGTTGTTGCCTGTCAAACCAAGTTCTTCATTTAAAGAAGGGGACTTTTTTGACCATTTATAATATGTCAACATTTTTGTCTTTTCCCATGAAAATGTAAAAGTAATATTTGATGATTCATCCAACATTCAGGGACTTAGATCTTGATTCAATGCAATAATATCCAACGCACTTGACTCAAAGCGTTGAAGTGTATATCCAACAATGTCCTGGGCCAATATGTTTACCGTTATGAAATGTCACAAGGGTGAAAAACGCTCATCGACTGAGGTAAGATGGAACGAATCGTACAAATACAATTACATCGCAAAAGTGTGGACTGTCTCCTATGTGAGAGAGGTGTGGGTGGAGGCAAAAAGATGGTTACGTATTCATCACTGCGGTTCTCCAGAGACTTGTGTTCTCTGAGTCTCGCCAACCTTCAAGCAGCCAAATAGAATCCCTTATTGGTACTCACACATTCCTTCTGAAACCCTCCCATGCCCACATAGTCCATTTTACTTGGAAATATGTCACATTACAGAAGCTGGAGAGGGTCTAACTGTGATTCACGCATGTCTTCAAGTATTCAAATACAAACAGCAGAACAGAAAGCAACTAAAGAAATCAGTACGAGTTTCTCTTTCTCAGAGATGCTGAGAACAAGGCGTTGGTGGGATCCACTAACTGGCACTCCTTTAAAAACAAGGCCAAGAAAGACTACCTCAGCAAGGCGACCTCAGCAGAAACACTGGGATTGGGAAGGAACGGTTTACGGAACGGTTTAAACTCTTAGTATTCAGTAGAAAAACACCAGCGAATCCCACTTACATTCCTCCTTTAAAGCAATTTAAATGCAATGCATGACTAAGTGTAAGTTCTTAATTTTCTAAGGTGCAGATCAGTGCACAAACAGGACTGGAGGTATGAACCGAAGACGAGTCAAGTTGGCTGGAACAGAGTTCCTGACCTGCTGCTAGCTTTAGGTCAAGTGAACTCAGCGTCCCATAATATGCAGAAAACATGCAGGAACCTGATGACGAAGAGGAAAACGACTGAGATATGCAAGTTGAGGTCATTTAGAGTCAGGTTTTAAGATGAACATAGTTGTTTTCACTCAAAATTAGCAGTTGATGTTGGCTAAGAATTACAGTATGTTCCAGCAATAATGTGTCCTTGTGAAAGGTTATGGAGTCGTGGCTCTTATAACATACAGATGGCTAAAGAGGAATTACAGGGACATACATCAGAAGCAGTTCTATGGAGTTTATTACAGTACAAAGAGCGTTAAAATAAAGAAAAACACAGTTGAGCCATCATCTTTATGTTTCCTTCTAAGGCAATAATCAAATGCCACACAGAATCCATCACTTCTCTCTTTCTTCTCTCTGTTTATGACATGGCCGGAGGCATTATTTTTCTGGGTTGTCCACCCGTTTATTCATGTGAACCTTTTGTTGGCCAATACTCAAGAATTCATATGCAGCGCACAGCAGTAATTATAGATATCTCTAAATCTCAGTAACCCAACTTAGCAGTTACCAGTAGTGTCTGTGAGAGCTCCAACTACAAGGGAACTCACAACTTAAACACAACAAAATAACATCCAGTGTAACCAATCCAGAGCTGTTGTCTTTGACTTCGTAAATCACTACTGACCCAAACGCACTACACTTCTTTAAGCAAACTACAAACCTTGCCCCTCGAGTGATTGATACTGTACAGATAAACAAATAAAGTGTTTCCTTGTTTGTTTTAAATGCATTCTGAACCCTCCAATTAAAACCCATGCTATCGCAGACTTGAGTCTGTTTATTTGTGACCTCTACAGTGGCTTTAAGACTGAACCACGTTCTCCAAATGCCTCCGTCGAAGACTGATCTGTTTGTTACAGCAGAGTTGAGGACATGACAAAACATCGGCAGGATTGCGCGAGGCACCCTCTTCCCGGAGGACGGGGGTGTTTATAATTTCTAAAGGGCCCCTGGGTTATTGACTCAGCTGAGCCCAAACTCTGCAGCAACCCCAGATAGTAACAACATGGCCCGAGGGGGTTTAAACGGGAAGACGGTGCAAGCTGAGATACTGTACTTTTGGATAAATTCACACACAGATTCATCTTAATAGTGTAATTTAGTCTCCTGGTGGGATTTAATGGATGCTTATTTTGAATATCTGTTTTATGTTTTGCATTTTAATGTGGGTTGACTTATTTCCAAAAATCCGTGGTAATGTTTCTATGCCTGGTTAGGACTTTTTTTTTAAGAGAGCCATGGGTAAGAAAGAAAAGTCAATGTAGTTCACATGCTGTTTACGTAAGGAAAGCCTGGCTGCGGATAAGAACAGGTTCCAGGGCCTGAGTACACCAGTGTGTGCGTGAAACCCCCGCATACACACACGCTGAGTTTGACCAGAATAATACAGAAACGGCCAAAGAGCACACATACACACACACACACACACACACACACACACACATACATCGATAATCTATTCTTATTTTAAAGTTAAGTGCCAATAACAGTGCAAGATCAATATTATGTATTTGAGTTTACGGAGCCATACTGACAGCCCAAATAAGAAACTATTAGAATGGAAGAACATAGAGACAAATGTATTTGTTTATGCTCTTGTAATCTGTGACTGAGATGTCTGATTGCAATGAGAAATCACTTTAATAAAAATGACTAAACCTTCAAAGCATCAAGATTAAAGGCAACATTCACTCTTCCTGTGTTATCTGAGTCTCTAAAGATCCTCTGGCTCAACAGATCGTGCCGTAAGAAAGCAAAATGCATCTATACAGTATGACAGAATGTTGTTTCATTTCAATCCAACGTCATTCGACTGATAAATTTAACAGGACTGGAAGGAAGTTCAAATCTATTTTTTAAAATCTTCTATAGATCTAATAAAGAGCTTTAAATATTCATGGGAGAGGTTAACCAAAAGGAGAAGTAGCAAGCCTCCCTCAGCGTCCCCCCCAGTATTTTCCCATCCCTCCCTGTGTGTCGACATAAAAAGGCAACCTTGGGGAGCCCAGACCTAAACAATATGTCTCTTCGAGGCCCGCTTCATGCCTTCCCACCACTTCCCTCCCCAATCTGTCGGGTGCTTCCTGTTTGTGCAAAAGATTTGTTGTCTTTGACGTATCTGTTCCTTTAGCTCCGATCAAGAGGAGTGTGGCGAATACATAATTTTACATCTCAACGGCTAACCTCGAGGTCAGTGATTTCCGTGACGTTGAACAGGAATTGAAGCTCTGGGGCAAAGGTTAATCCAAAACTAGTGTGTTTTCAGGTTTAACTACACGTATGCCTGACTACTTATCGCTCCATCTAAAAAAACAACAGAACAAAAACACACTAATTGACCTGTTCGTCCACGTCTACCTATGGGTATGAATAAAAGTAACCTAACGTCATTCTTGTCCTTTCAAACACACCTTTTTTAAAGCAGGCTCGAGCCGACAACAACACCACTGAGGCAGGGCAATTCAGTGTAAGAGATGCAGTAAATATTTTCTGAGCCTTGACTGCACCAGAGGGATGTGTGGAGCTGTCCTTGGCGCCTACGCACACTGAGGAAATAAAAAGCTTGATAAAGTCATATTGGACAGGTCCCCTGTGGGCCATCTGCGCTACATGTTTAGGACTGTTACGAGCCCAGAAACTTGTTCTGTATTGATGGATATTATATTAATGTAAAGAGTGAGAGTCCACAAAACATCTTTTTAAGACACCACATTGTTTATCCGTTATCATCCACCACCAGATCTAAATCAGTTATATTTTTGACAACTAATCCTCTCGGCTGCCCCTAATAAACATCAGTCTGAAACACGAGTCTCATATGTTCTATTTATTGTACCACTATAATTGCTGCAATATTGTAAACATAACTGTTTATGTTAATTAGGTTGCTTATTAAATTGATAAATGTCCTAATTTACATATCTCTATGTCATCATGTTCGCACACAACAAGAGTGTATTGATGGAGACAATATCGTGTTTAACAATAGACTGTCTTGTGATGTGATCACAACAGGCGTGATGCCAAAATAATGCCTGAGGCGTAAAGTGGGGTTGCAAATAATAATAATAATGTACACTTTTATTAATCCCCAACGGGAAATTAGTTCTCTGCATTTAACCCATCCTTGGTTATTAAGGAGCAGTGGGCTGCGGTGAAGCGCCCGGGAAGCAACTGGGGGTTCAGTGCCTTGCTCAAGGACACTTCGACTTGCAACTAATGGGGAGAGCGGGGATCGAACCCACAACCTTGTGGTTGCAGGACGGCCCTCTTACCCCACTGAGCTACAGCCTCCCCTCAAATGGCCCCTTGCCCACTTCCAGTCCCCCTGAACTTCAGCCGCCTTTGTTCCAACCGCGCACACGTTCACACTCGGCTTTCAACTTACACATAACTACATACCTGTAAAGTGTGGTGACATCAAACCAGGCCAGGGACGTAAAGCGGGGGAACAATGGGCCCTTTGGCCTCCTCGCTTAGACCACACCCATCTTTACAATTGGCCATCTTTACAATTGGCCAGCTTTACAATCGCGAGTACACGGTTGCAACGGTATCCTGTTGACTAATTGTGTCCACTGAAATTGGTAAAAACAGCTTGTGTGTCTGTTCGCACTCCAGTAAGTGTCTCCAGGAACACACTGTTCCACGTCAACACACACACAAACTCACAGGCTGAAAACAATAGCAGCATTGCTGTCGCAGCTGGTAAACTAATAAAAAAAAGGATGTTATTGAGGAACCTCAATAACATCCTTTTCTTTATTGTTTGCAAGAATCTGTCCACACATGCCTGACACTTAGAATTTATTGCATACTATATTGCATACACTATATCATGGTGTCCGGGTATTGAAATGGTACAAAGGGGTGGTTCAGTTAGCCAACTGACATGAGGGGGATTTATAATGTGACATGTTTACAAAGTTTATATTTGGCATGTAAACTCTGACCTCGTCACTCACGGCGAGCATTCACCAAGTTCAACATGACAGGAAGAGGCGAGCAAATAACAATAAACGTTCCTCCTCACGGGAGAACTTAGACCCAGTCCACATATGGATGCTGGGCTGGAGGTGGAGCGTGTGAACTGAAATGCAACATACTAATACAGCAGGGACTTTCAAAACAGAGTTAGCAAAAAAAACAGCAAAGCAGACCAGAGACAATAGTGATGGATCACAAAGACTCTATTTGTGAAATGTTATGGAGGTCGTGATAGGTATGAAGACATGGATGGAGCTGAGCAGCGGAGATGAATGTGGCAAAGGCTATGTTTAGTAGTCAATGAAACCAAGGTAACAAGGTAACATCGACCATAAATCATCCATAAAATATGAAAATAGTCTGTGTGACGTCACCCATGGGTGGCAAGAGCCGTTGCTAAGTTCAAAGTAGGTGGCCCCGGCCCTCGCCATCTGGGCAGTGGTTAATCCAAAAAGGTGTATTGTCAATGTGAGCTGAGGCGGACCCGGGTGACCCAGCAGAGGAGACCGCTAGCAGCTAGCGACCTAGTGCTACAAAACCACTGGGTTTTTATCAGGAGAAGAGCGTTGGCGTTAACCTGACTGACTAGCCAGTGACAAACGATTCACGTTACATGACAAAGAGGCAACATTTACTTGTAGTTTTGCTCTGTATCGGTGGTTTCTAGACAAAGGACTGTGTTTGTTTGACGCCTTCTTCCACCTCCTCTCCCAGCAGCGCTATGTGGACTATTTTGTTCTTTATACTACGGCAGTTTCTCTGACTGTCTATCATGACACCGGTGTGTTGATATTGGTCCATTAAAAGCTTGGTGCATTGGTAACACCACACTAAGCACTCGTAAAAATCAAGACCGTCTCTACATCTTCCGGCAGAGACTAAAAACACATCTTTTCTGACTATATATTGAATAAAAACAGATTAGGACTTTAGTGGCACTTGAATGGCACTTGAATGGCACTTACTTATGGTATTACTCATGGTATTACTTATGGTATTACTCATGGTATTACTTATGGTACTTTTGTAGTTTGGCTTTCTTAAAGAAACATTACTTTCTTGATTCTTGTTGTTTTGAGTTTGTACTCATGGTCGAATGCACTTATTGTAAGTCGCGTTAGATAAAAGTGTCAGCTAAAAGTTATGTAATGTAAAGTAATATTCGCCGAGGGACACTGACCAACCGGCCGCATTTGGCGAGTTGGGAAAGAGGCCGTTTGAAAATCCACATCACGAAACATTACAATCATGAATCACATGCAAAAGTAATAACCAAGCTCAGAAAAAAACAGCA
This sequence comes from Pseudoliparis swirei, assembly GCF_029220125.1. Taxonomy (NCBI): domain Eukaryota; kingdom Metazoa; phylum Chordata; class Actinopteri; order Perciformes; family Liparidae; genus Pseudoliparis; species Pseudoliparis swirei. The sequence continues at coordinate 9,617,208 of NC_079403.1, forward strand.
CATTATATCACAATTAAAATATATGCAAACATTGTGAGAAAAACCCCTTTAAAAACCAAGGCGTAAGCCGAAAGCAGACCTGCAAGAGAGCAATTAAACTAGCACTAAATGCGCCTGAAGCAGCAAGAGGGAGCACCACACCTACTTATTTTCATTGAAACCCAAGTGTTCGTGGCGCTATTTAGGGGCAGAGTTAGCATCATTGTTTCTCATTAGTGCCAATGCAAGAATGAGGGAGGCGGAAAGTAATGTTGCAGAAAATTGTGTGATGCAGTAATGCTAGTATTAAGCGTAACCTAGCTGCACTGCTTTATCTTCTCACTTTTTTATCGATTTGGCTTTATTGCTCACCGAGCCCCAGATTGTGCCTTTTTGTGTTACTACGTGGACGTCAAAGAGTCAAAACCCTCGGAGTACCTTAAAAGGGAAAGTTGAACCGACCCTTCTCCCAACAAACGTTCTGACCCGTTTAACACAGGTGTATCTAATAACATTATAAAGTGTTGCATTTCATTGCAGTGATTGCTGGAACATCCATCATGTTATTAGTTCCACCTGCTGTTGTGAAACCGGTTCACGAATACCATTCATGTGGGAACGATGAGGCAACGATTCTTCTATGGTGAGAATTTCTAAAAGAACAAGTTCAAGATGGACAGCCTTTTGAAAAGGGAGAAAAGATGATGCTCATTAAGACAACATGTCGGCCCGTTTGCACGTCGATGTCTCTATGCGGAAGAGATATGTTTCTTGTGTAAGAGGTTTGGCAGTTTAGCCAAGTTTAACTTTTCAACAGAAACTAATGGCTAACATGTGAGGAAAGAAACATGCAGCTCATGTTCTTGATATTTGTATTGGCCCCTCGACACTAGTTTAAATGCAATACAGTCACACAAGGATTTTTGATGGAAACCACATAGCAACATGTCAATATGTGAACACAGGAATGAGAGATGACTCAGCTTCTTTTCAATCCATAGAGTTCAGCAGTTTACGACGAACTGAGGCCTCCAGATCTCACAGAGTATTGTGTTTCTGCGGCAGGTGGTGGCTGTGTGACGGTTCGGCATTTTCGTGCCCGTGTTGCTCTGGTGCAAAAGGTCCGTCGTTACCCGCAGTGCTGGATGCTAGCAGTAATTACCTGGGTCATCAATTCATCCTACAACCGCTTAAGTGCTAACGCAGCTTATCTTGTTAGAGTAACTTGATGAGCATGAGCATCGCCCACTACCGCGCCTCAATATGAGCATTTCAGATGAATCCATGACATGACATCTTTGTACTTATTCACCCAGATATGATGTATTACCCAATAATAATAATAATCATTTATTTTATATAGCGCTTCTCAAGGCACCCAAAGTCGCTTTACAGTGTCCAGAGTCCAGTAGTCATACACACACACAGTCATACCGGTGGTGGTAAGCTACATCAGAAGTCAGACTGACGGAAGCGTGGCTGCCATTCAGCACCTACGGCCCCTCCGACCACCACCAACATTCATTCACATCCATATGACCGGGGTGAGGCTGCGGTGTGTGTCTTTATGATGGTGGGGGAAACCGGAGTACCCGGAGTAAACCCACGCAGGCACGAGGAGAACATGCAAACTCCACACAGAAAGGACCTGGAACGACTGGGATTCGAACCCAGGGCCTTCTTGCTGTGAGGCGACAGTGCTAACCACTGAGCCACCGTGCTGCCAATAGATGATAGATATTCCCTGGATTTGGGTTGCATCAAGTTCCTAAGTGTTGCATAACATAAAGTCAGAGAGAAATGGTCATTAATGTGTTTTTTTTAAGCGTATGATGGAGTTTATTTCAGGGAGTTTTACTTTGGCACCCACCGTGAGCTGAAATAAACACCACCCATCCATTCTAAAAAGGTAAAGTCACATATCTCTCTCCCCCCCCCCCCTCCCCCTTCCCCCTGGACCTTTTGTAAATCAACATCTGTTTCTGCTTGTAGATCAGCGTTATGGTGCGGGGTGTTGCAACAACATCCTGTCCTCGACTGAGAATTATTTGTTTTCTGGAAAAAGGCAGTGGAGTTTTGGAGCTTGATGCATAACTCTCTCCTCATTTCCTGGGAGGCCTCGTGGGTCAGATATAGATTGTTGATAATTCTTGAAGCAGCGAGACCAAGACGGCGCAGGCGATTTGATACCGTACGGGTGCTCATTGCTGTGACAGGATACGCAATAAGATAACATTTGCCTAATGGATGATTCTCATAGCCACAGTAATTGAAGACATAATGGAGCATAATACCCCTGGAGGCATAACTGTCTCCGTTGCCGTGTTTCAGATGAAGCGAGAGACCGTCCTCCTTTCTGCAACCTGCCGCTCATGAAGACAGAAGAGCCCTGTGGTGGATGTGTCATGTATTTTCAAAAAAGGTTTCCCAGGTCTTTGTACGTGTTGCCTTTTGACCCCGGGTGACCTCCGAGATGCTGTGAGCCGTGGACGGCTTGGTAAATGTGATCATTCTCAAATGACTAGGTCACACCCGACTGAGCAAAAGCCACCAAACAGGACCTTCACTTAGCCCAAAGTGTTTGTTTTTCCTTTCTCTCCTTGTTTGTCTTCTACCCAGGTGATGGCTCTCTTTACCGTCAACACTGCAGACGCTGAAACTGAGGGGATTTAGAGGATGACAGCCATGCTGCCTCATCCATCACTATCCATCGCCATGACAGATGCGATAGTGGCTTTAGACTGAGGCGGAGAGGTGAGGATCTGACCCACTTCTCAACACCTGTCAGGACCTTGAGAAACAGAAGAGTGGTGAGAGACAAATATCTGTAGAGCCAAGGAGTGTCTGATCGATGTTTGCGGTTGCTAAAAATAGAAATGCCTTCTTATTTACAGCTTGATTACACAAACGTAAGTGCAGGCTTTAAATTCCTCCCTTGCGCACCCTTCCCATTATCCCGCGTGAAATTATTCTTTGTGGCACAGTTTTAACAGTCGCATTCATTAGCAAGTGCCTCTGTCACACTTAAATAGCCTCAGCAAAGCCGCCTTGATTGTGAGGAGTTGTCAGCTCCATCACCCTGACATGCACATGCGCCCTCAAACACTCCGGCTATGCATCCGCCTCTTGAAAAACAAAGTTCAACACATGAGTAGCAACTGCAGCCCGCTGGAAAAAGGGCGATGTTCTGAGGAAGGCCGGCGAGGAGTGAAAGACAAAGAGGGTACCCATCTCTCCGGCTCCTCCCCCTCAGTATTCCCCCGATGAAAGGCAAGGGCGAGCTTGTGGCAGCTATTAATAAAGTGTGTCGACAGGTCTAATCACAAGCGAAGCCGGACCGTTGCTTTCATGCTGTGCAAAGGACAATAGACAGATAAAAGATGAGCTTGAGTGCAGGAAGAAATTTGGTTGCGATATTAAAGTGAGATTAAACAAAGTGCTGTCTGTGCATGCGTGTGGCTGGTTAATTAAACCGTAACGCTGAATTGAACACCCTCAAAAGATGTTCAACAGGCCTGGATTTGACGCTTTAATCAGCACTGCCTGTCAGAGGCGGCAATACATTTCAAATGAATGAGAAAGTGAGTGATTAAAAGCAGACATTAGGAGAGAGGAGAGGGAGATGGTGCTTAGGGAGTGCGGTGGAAAGAGGAGAAGAGGAGGAGGAGGAGGAGGAGGTGCTATTGTGTAAGAGATCTTGTGTGTGTCTGTTTGTGTGCGCAGGCTGTTGGCCATAGAAAGAAATGGTTGGACACTCCGTCACTGAGTGGATCCAGTGTAATTCATTCATCACTGTAGTGTTTGTGTGTGAGAGAGAGAGAGAGAGAGAGAGAGAGAGAGAAAGGGAGAGGGTAGTGGGGGGGAGTGTTTGTGTGTCAGACGGTATTCCTGCTCGTCTCGCTCCACCAGTTAAGTTAAATCAGAGGCAGCCACTGGCACACTGAGGTGGTCTTTCTATCTCTCGGTCTGTCCTGCTCTGAAAGCATCAGCAGCCTCCTGATTCAGCACCACAGGTAAGAGCTCGCATTACCTCACCTTCAGGAAGATGTTTCACCAACTTTAGAAACTATTTATATTTGGCGTACTAAGTCTATAAACTGTTTCAACTTTCTGTAACAGGCTCTTTCATTGGATGAGCAGATGTTAACTGTGGCTGCTTTAAGATGATTTTAATGTTCCAACAACAGCACAAAAAGTTGTTTTTGCTGTCTGTAGATATAAACTCATAAGCCCTTTGTTGAAAATTGCTGAAGTTAACTTGAAAGCACGCACGTGTGGCGAACGCATTAACCAAAATGACATATTAGATGTATTCACTGACTGGATGGTTGCCACCTGTTGTTGCTGTTTGTTCAAGTTGTTCATGTGAAAGTCCCGTGTGGGCAGAGCCTTTATTAAAACAACTGTACTGTGCGGTTGAGATTTGGAAGAATCCAAAACTGCATTGTGCTAATTTTAGAAAGTGAAGGATGGAGTCAATGGTAAAGTTGACATTGTGTCTCATTTCCCCATAGGATCCACTTCCTGTTAAACAGTAGCTCTGCGCTCCCTGGACATTCTAATTTTACGAAGAAGTCAATACCGAGGCAGGAAGGAAAGAGAGGAAATGGTGAAGAATCGGGGTGGCAGTGTGTGGAACAGTGGGGGGGAAAGTAACTGAATATCAGGTGACATGCCATGTTCAGCCTTGTCAGTGAGAGAGACACGTCTAAATGGCGAAGAACATATAGGGTGATGCTGGAGAATGTACATGAGGAAAAGAAGTTGTGGCTTCAGAGTGAAGGCTGCTCAACATCACACTCTTTTAACAAAGAGCGTTTCACTTTATAGGTGCTTAGTTTCCCTCCTGATGTTTCTATGTGGGAGACACACCCTCCTCTTGAGAACCAGTCAATGTGTTATTTGATATATTTCAGGTTGTGCAGTGAAATAATCCTCTAACAAACGATCTCAATGATTTTAAATAAGTAGGAGAGAAAAGGATTCATAATGTGTGATGTTATTGTAATTGAAGGTGTCGTGTGGCATATTTCATAAAGTACAGGAAATGAAGGGAAGCTTTAGAGGCCGAGTCTGTGCTGTTTAGTTGTGACATGAAAGTGCAGTTTTGTAAACAGAAAAATGCAGACATGATCTTTGTAGCTAATATTTCCATTAGCCTCTGTCTGGCAAGCAGAAGTCAAGTCTTCATTTAGTTCATGGAAACTATCACTCTCACTCACACACACACACACTCGCTTCATCAACTTCTTCTGTTCTTTCTCTTTTTGAACACTGATATATAAGATGCACACAGTTTTTAATGGAGAAGTGTGCTGCGGTTTGGAGCGGTTCATTTATTTTCATTGCAATCAAACACCAACGTTAACATTTAGGAGTTACTTTAGAAGTCAATGAGTTCCCTCTTGGTCAAGTTTCCCCCTTCAAAAACTCTTCAGCTGAAGTGAGACCCAGTAAGTTGAGACAGAGGAGGAAGTGAAGTGCGGGAGGCTAGGGCCAGGATTTAAACACCCGTATTATTACTCTACAAGGTGTAATCATGACAAATGAAGCTGAAGTTTGACTCCCATTTGTAAGTGGTGGGACGCTAGGTAATAAATTGGTATTCCAGTTACGTGTTTGAAGACACAGAAGGGGCCCGCTGTTGCGAAACGTTCTGTTTGCCAAACAGGCCTGAAACGAGGCCTAAACGAGAAGATGATCATGGGAGGCTGAGGTGGCGTGCTCCCAATAGGTGGCGTGCTCCCAATAGGATGAACCTCACTTCATAATGGGCTGGTATAAATCATTAACTCCATCAACCAAGCGTTTTAGTGGCTCTGTGTATGGGCAGCCAGATGGTGGTGCTCATGTCAGAGCGGCCGGGTGCTCAGGCCGAGTGCAGCCTCGGATAACTCTGTTGACTGGAACCACCGTTCTCTCCATATGCGGTCGAACTCTGCTGCGATTTTAAATTTTCCTAGGTTTAACTTTTTCAGAAATTCCCATGATCCCTGTAAGGGGGCTGCATTGACATACCCCAAAAATAGCATTATAAATGGAAAGCTGTCACTACAGTGACATTCAGAAGTTGGCCTCTTCACTGTGAAGCAGAAATGTCCCCAAACTTCCTCCTCATCCTGATTTTATCATTCAATGTAAGCAGCCGTGTGTTTTCAAACCGCGCAGGGCCTCGGAGGCCATTGTGTCGTCCGAGAGGATGCAGCTTGCTCGTGGTCGTGGACCTTGTGAAGTAGGTGTTTACCTTCCTGTCTGTGGTCACCCGGGGTTTATGGCTGTCATTCAGTAATGTGCCATCTTACTCCCGAGCCAGAGCTCACTGGACACAGCCCTACTAAATCACCTGCTTCCGAGTCACCTTCCGTCTGTGCCACCTCACCTTTATTATAGGGCTCACTTACATATATAGGCAGCAATAACGTTCAGCCTTGTTTATATTCACTACCCACACACGTCAACTCGCCTTGAGCATCTCCCTCATGGAAAAACACTGGCGGTTAAAATGACGACCAACGACCGTAAAAATTACGTGGTGTCCGTTTTCACCGATATTTCCTTTTGTGGTCATCAGAACTCGTCTCACCAACGAAGGATTTTCTTCACCATTTCAAATCCCCAAACTGTGAAACTGATACGTGTTTTGTCACTCACTTCTGTATAATTTAAAATTACAGACACGCTCTATTTCAATCATCGTGAGAAAACACGTGTTGTGTAAATCCAAACAAATGACATCTGTGTTGGGGCTTTACCATACCGACTGCACCGCAGATATAGTTCATTATTCTGTTCCCCTTGGCACCCGTTTTCCACACATCTGCAACTAATACAGGGGTTGCTTTTGTGCACACATGGGTTTTTTCAAAGACTTCATCCACTGAATCCTAGTGGGAAATGAGGAGATATCGAGGAGATAAAATAGTTCTTCTGTAAGGTCTGTCTTAATGCCAACCAGAGGTCAATAGGAACTAATCGAGGCAATTTTGTTTAAAGTACATTTAATTGTGTCGTCCACACTGTGAGAGGCGGCAACTGGATTCATGCAAAAGGCAACTTTACTTTTTTTTTGATGCACAATGAGTCATTCTATCACTGTGTCGGCTGTGAGATGGAAAGAGTCAAATCTTGAGGCTAGAATGCCATCTTGTGGCAAAACGCCTGCTTAGTTTAGCGAAACTGCATCGGAGGATTTACATTTTTATTGTGAAAACAGGAGTAATCTTTATCTGTATCTGACAAAATAGTCAACTTCATATTATAAAAAGTAGAAAATAGTGTTTTTTTTATCGATGTGTTATCTGCTCACTTTTCCCTGACATCTGTTCGGTTGTAATGCAACCGCAAACATGTTGTCATTTTCATGCAATTAGGAACAGAAACTATCTTTGCAGCTATAGTAATAGAATATATGAGGCCTATGCTAATATGATTACATTAGCCCCACTAATGACACTAACTAAGCCATTCTATGAAACATAAAGACTCTCAACAAAGAGGAGAATTTGTTTTTTATTCCCATTTCACATTCTGCTGGTACAAATGAAGCAAAAACGAGCCCCGGGGCAATTTTTCCGCTGCACGCAGGTTTGATTTTCTCACAGAGCAAAGTTTCCACAGAGCCGAATCCCTGCTGTCCTGTTTGTTTAGGTGTGTGCTGATTAGAAGTTCTCATGCTGGTTACGATGTATCTCAGCACACCAAGGGTTTGTAACGTGACATGTCTTTTACAGTGACTGGAAAACTCAACGCTTCTCCCTCCTTTCAGTTCCCTCGGTACCTCAGTGTTTAATGGCGTTGTTATCCCCCCTCGCACTTCGCCATGCAGTCTTCATTAACAAAGGTCGTAACACAAGGCATAAATGTTCTCCTTCCGGGTGCTGACAGTCCACCCAGATGGACGGACCATTTGATAAACACTGCACTGTTTTACTGTTGCCATTCATTAGCCGAGAGACGATTTAAAGGGGAAGGGAGAACGCAGACTGTCTGAATAATGATGTTTCAAAGGACATTTTTGGAATATTGAATAACATACAACATCTGTTTTTCATGGCTTCTTATTTTACCGAAATAACATAAAGCGTCAGGATGGCTTTAATGTGCAGGTCTTTAATGAGCTGGTGTAGGGTGAGCGCTTTCATTGGTGCTCGTGTGGATTAGCGTTTATGGGCCATGCCAGCGGTAATGATGGCTCTTACCCGAGACTGCCTGTGACATTTTTTTGTGTGTTTCTTTTATAGGACTCGCTGAGGCCCTCGCCCAAGGCCTGTATCAGTCACCAGAGACGCACCCTGCCGACAGGGCCCCCTGTTTGAAAGTCCCAGGATCTGGCACTAAAAAAAGGGAAAATGCGGAATACAACGACGGGAGTGACGGACGAGATATCTCTGACGTGTGGCATGTCAGGAAGCCATGAATTCATCTTCACCCTGGTACCCATCGTCTACGGCTGTAACTTTGTCATCGGCATTGTTGGAAACAGTATGGTAGTGGCGGTGATCTACTGCTACATGAAGCTCAAGACGGTGGCCAACATATTTGTGCTCAATCTTGCAGTTTCTGACCTCACCTTCCTCATCACTCTGCCCATGTGGGCCACCTTCACCGCCACGGGCTATAACTGGCCCTTTGGGGAATTCCTGTGCAAGGCCAGTGCAGGGCTGGTGATTTTTAACCTCTACACCAGCATCTTCTTCCTCACGGCGCTCAGCATCGACCGGTACCTCGCCATCGTTCACCCGATGCAGTCTCGCAGGTTGCGCACTGTGCTGTACGCACGCATCACCTGCGTCGTGATCTGGCTGTTTGCCTTTGTGCTGAGTGTGCCCACAGCCTTGATCAGGGACATCCACCACATCACAAACTACACGACAGTGTGTGGCATTCTTCACCCGACCATGGAAAACACCATGATTCTGAAGGAGCTCCTGCTGGCACTCAGCCTGATGAAAAGCCTGCTGGGCTTCCTGGTGCCCTTTGTCATCATCATCACCTGTTACTGCCTGATCGGACGTGCACTGGTGGGCGCGAGGAAAATCCAGAAAAGCTCCCGTTCACGGGATGACGAGGTACTGCGCATGCTTGCAGCAGCTGTCCTGGCCTTCTTCCTGTGCTGGGTGCCCCATCAGGCGTTCCACTTGATGCAGATGCTTACCCAGCTGTCACTGGAAAAGAACTGTGCCATCATCGAGATCATTGACACCGCCATGCCCTTCACTATCTGCATCGCCTACTTCAACAGTTGCGTTAATCCTATTCTGTACGGCTTCGTTGGCAATAACTTTCGCAAAAACTTGCTGCGGCTGTTGCGCTGCTCGCCGAATGGAGTCAGAGTGTCTCACCCGAGCATCAGCTCCAAGATGAGCGCCCTCTCTTTTCGTGCCTCTGAGGGACTGAGCCTCACAGCCAAAAGCAAGGCCTCTTCTGAAGTGAAGTGAGAAAAAAGAAGAAGAAAAAGAGTCCAGGTTTACTCTCCCCACTCTTTTTGGTTTGTGGTTAAGGGGATGGAGACATTCCATGCTTTTAAACCCCCAACTGTATTACAAAGCACTGAAACGTTGTATTCCTATATGCCCCTCTGTGAGCAAGTCCAATATAAATTCACTCCCTTGTACAATGCTTATCTGCAGAATAATTATTCAATTGGAACATCTCTCCAAGCATGTGAACGTTAGTGTTTTAAAAAAACATCCGTTGAAGTAGAAACGAAATCTGTGAATAAACTATATGAATGCTAGAAAAGACTATATTTACAGATCACTTATCTCATTATGTATATAAGATACGCATGTCCTGCAGGAGTTTGTCGCATTGGTGCTTTAAGGATACAGTGCCGTAATATATAGTCCTGTAATAACCACTCTGTGTGCTCAGTAGGTCTCTCACCAGTTGGACCAGCGATCAAGTGCTCAGCAAAGAAAAAAAAGAAAGAAAAAATAATAGTATATATATATACATATATATATAAATATATATTAAAAATCATAAGCCACTCATGCATGCTCTGCCAGCAACTGTACATATGGAACAATTGGAAAAAGTATAGCAAAAATGTGATGTGGGTTTAAATCAGTGTGTAACATATTGGGCAATGATGACTCGTGCCTGCATGCTGAATGTGTTCAAGTACTCGCAAAATAACTTTGAAATGATGAAATGTTCCCTCGTCTAGGAGTAACACGCTGTATAAATAAGATACTGCACGAACACTCCAGGCTGATCATTGTCAATATCTCCAGTGGTTGTTTTTGTGGTATTCGATTTGTTATTCTTCATACTCTGTAAGTGTACATTGTGAATATGTGAAAATATGAATAAAAGGTAAAAACTAAAAAAACTAAATGTATTTGTTTTTCATACCACAACATAATAGAGAAGTTCCAATATCTGATGTTCACTCCATGATTATCACAACTAAAATAATTTAAAATATTAATAACATCATGATATCTCTAGATTTGTATTAGTAATGAAAATCACAATATGTTGCTATCAGTCAAATTCATCTTTAACTATTTAATGTAGGTTTGGTCTCTTTTGTCTTTTTTTGTCGTGTAGTCGCCGCAGAGAGTCTTTGACTATAACTGTCTATATTAAATGATTTAGGAGGCGCTGGATTATATACATCAGATGTGGATTATTAACATGATATCATTCTTTCATTGTTAAATATCACGCTGGTATAACGCGACACACCTGCCCCACAGTGAAAGAGTCCAATCATCCTGATTAGTAATCTCATTAGTCACCAAAACATCCAGAAATAACAAGATGTTATGAAGGTGGAAAATCAAGTGATTGAGTGAAAACTTGCTCCAGCACGTCGAGCATCTATTAATCATCAACCATACATCATGGAGGCCCCTGTTCCTCCACGTAGCACCAACAAATATCTGGTGGCCCTTTGGATAGAAGTGTAACATGCTGCTGCATCACAGGCGATGATTGGTGGATGGGCGGCAGGTCGGGGTTATAAATGCTGTCGAGTGGCGAGTTCAGTCTCACCGACAAAATGAGGGTCCTCCTGCTTCTCGGACTGGTGGCTTTTGCCTTTGCTGACATCACTCGCTTCGAGGGGTAAATATCCAGTTTCTGCTGTAAAGTACATAACAGTTTTGTGAATGATGTGACACACTATTGCTATACAAGTGTATGCATTGGAGTGCTAATCAGGCCTTTGCATTAAGCAAGAACGAGGACATACTGTACAAGGACCCCTGACCTGTCTGCTATGTAACATTGTGTGTTATATTAGTCATTAGAGAGTAGTCAGCTTTAGGTCCGTATATGTTTTGATATAATTAACCTGCCATCAGACATAATGACGTTGATCCTTTGCTCAAAGTTACTTTGGCCCTATTGTACAAACCAGTAACCCCCCTGAAAACCATTATGCCACTTAAGCTTGCTGCACAAGCAATTAAATGTTTGCGTATTATGGCATTAGTTGAAAACAGGAATAACAGTTGTCTACATAACAAATAATAGTTATAAACCTTGGGTAATGAATAATATAAACCATTCAATCACAAAACCTTTCATTCTTGTGAAAGGCCAGCGCGTGTACAGCTAGAGTAGAGTAGAGCTAGAGTATTGTGTTACTGTCGTAAAGAGACTGCCCTGTACGTTGAACCATAACACTGTGGCTATTTTACTGTATTTGAGACCTATCTTTTTGTTTTCTTCTCAGAGAGAAAGTCTTCCGTCTGAAGCCCGTGCTTGAGGAGCATGTGACTCTCATTAAGCAACTGACCGAGAGCATCGAGGTAACACACAGCTTTTTCTCACAGACCCACACACCTTAGACTGCTATCTGTCCTCCCTACAGGGATTTAATATGTTCACTAATGGTGGAGGACGCTCAATAGGTCAATCCACTGAGTGCCCGTTCAAATAATGCAAATAATATCAAATTGCAACTTTTTTTTTAACACTTGGATCAAATACTTTCTATATTGCTGTTTCTTTGGCGTGCCCTACTCACTTGACAATAAGAATGTCTTTCAGCTCATCACAGTTTGTTAAACGAGAAGCTTGAATTTGGATTTACATGCTCAAGTGTTTGACTTTGGCGCCATCTGCAGGTGGACTTCTGGAGCCCCGAGAGCTCTGAGCTGGTTAACGTCGACATCGACGTGGACATCCGTGTGCCTGCCATGTACCTGGATATGGTGTACACCTTCCTGCAGCAGAATGACATCGAGCACGAGTAGGTCGCGAGACAAAGATGCAAAATAATAGACTCAATCTGCATTTCAAATTCATATATTTTGTTCTTTCCTCTTCAGGATCCTGATTGAGGATCTGCAGTCTGCTGTTGATGGCCAGGCCAACAACAAGCCTTCTCCCAGAGCCCACAGCTACACCAAGTACAACAACTGGGACAACGTAAGAGGAAAAAGGATTATCAGACGCCATCTCTACCCTGACCGAACCACTATTCCCTGTTCTTATGTTCCACCTCTTTCATTTCAGGTCCAGTCCTGGATTGCCTCTGTTTCTTCCTCTAATTCCAATCTGATCAGCAAGCAGGTGATTGGAAACACCTACGAGGGACGCCCCATGACTGTCCTCAAGGTATTACAAGACTTACCTGCTATATCAGTCCCTCTTGTTGCAAAGTTACGGATAAGTATAACAACGATTATGTCTCAATGTTTTATGATTACTTTTAACCACCACAGCTCGGTAAGAAATCCAGCTCCACCAAACCCGCTATCTTCATGGATTGTGGTATCCACGCGAGGGAGTGGATCGCTCCTGCTTTCTGCCAGTGGTTTGTCAAAGAGGTAAGGAAGACACCTGGATAGGCATGACAAGCATGTATACAAACACCCACTGTTGACTATTTGTTTTCCAATTTTCCTCAGGCTCTGTCCACCTATGGCAGTGATTCTCAGATGACCAGCCTGCTCGACCAGATGGATGTCTTTGTCCTGCCCGTCTTGAACATTGATGGCTACGACTACACCCACAAGAGCGTAAGTGCCATCTTTTAACTTATATCGTCTAATCTAATAGAGACCATGCTGTCTTGTTTATATTAAAGCGTCAGTTGATTTGTTAAATGCATGTCTAACGTGTTTATTTTCTCCACTGGGGGACTTTAGAACAGGATGTGGAGGAAGACTCGCTCCAGGAAGTCTGGATCCAGCTGCACTGGTGCCGATCCCAACAGGAACTTCAACGCCGGCTGGTGCAGTAAGTGCAACTTGTTTACTGTATATCTTAAAGGGGTACTCCAGCTATTTTATATTGCACTTCCAAAAAGAGTATATGTGAAACCATCTTTTTATAACTGTCCAAATCTGTGCAGCACAGGCCGAGATATTTTGACACAGCCCAATAACCTTGAACGCTTTATTTCTCTCAATCCAACTTGGTACCATCATTTATTTTAAACATCCACATCTTTTAAATCCTAATTTTGTAAACCTAAGGCTACGATTCAAAGACGTGTTATGAATGTGTGGTCTGAACCTGAAAGAGAGGGCACCTTATGACATCACTATGACATCTCTAGGGTTATTTTCCCAAACCCCCTCCTGAACCATATATGAAGAGTGTTCACAGTCTGCATAGTACTCCTCAAGTCGATGTAATGCCTTTAAGCCTGTTCACAATGCATTTGAAGAAGTAAACAAGAAATCTAACTTCCATTACAGAAATGGGAGCCTCCAACAACCCTTGCAGCGACACCTTCTGCGGGTACAAACCTGAGTCTGAGATCGAGGTCAAGAACGTTGCCGACTTCATCCGCAGGAACAAGTCCGTCATCAAGGCCTACCTCACCATGCACTCCTACTCCCAGCTGCTGCTCTTCCCCTATTCCTACACCTACGCGCTTGCTGCGGACCACAGGGAGCTGGTAAGTCATCATTATCTCCCGTAAACGGTGTGTTGGACATACCAGTGAGTAGGGACAGTATTCACTAGCGTGCTTGGTCAGTCACAGTGACTATATAATTATTCATCATGAGGGTGTCACATGCCACGCTCTGGTGTGGCAGCCTCGTGTATACCGCCTTGCTGGAAACATGTGCATTGGGAACGCAATAACAATAGATTAACTGCATCAGACATAGGTGTGTTGAATGTAGGGTAAATCTGGTTCTTCATAAGGATTATCACACAAGTTTTAAAATTAAAAGAAGTGTCACTTCATGGTTCATTTTAGAAGATTTGGAATATTACATCCTACAGGTATTGCACTCCATAGATGAAAACTATAGCAAGGAAAATATCTTCATAATGCTGGAGCATTTTGAGTGCAACTCAATTCAAAGCAGAGCAGAACATCAACACTTTCAGACCAAAGGTTGTTATATACTATGAATATAATAGAAGGTGATTTTAATTTCTCTAAGAGGTGTTTCTGAAAGCTTCAGTAATAATTGAGCCCAGTCCTATTATGAGTATTATATAAAGGCCACTCTTGCCTGCTTCAAATTATTTACTCCCTGCTCGTATGCCTCATTTTCCTGGCTCTTTTACCTCTCACTGGGGTGTACAGTTAACACGCACACGCCTGCTCCGGCTCTCACACTAACCGAGGCTCGTAATGTAAGCTCTCTTCTGACACTTTATAGAACAAAAGAACTCCGGGGATCCGTCATAACTCATCTGTTCTCGGAGAAATATAATTTCCTGCTTGTGCATTTCTCCGGGGGTTTCATTTCCTGTTGGAACTCACTGAAGCTTTTTACTATTTTCGGTGGTATCACTAAAGCAAACGCTGTTTAAACGAAGTGTAATGGAAGGTGGATGCTGCACGGAAAGCAACAAATATTTGCTTTCCTTACAACAAACTGGATTTGTATAGTTGTACCAGAATACCAGAATAAGATGTTTTTTAAGAACCTTTCAAAGTAATGAACAGCACAATCGTACCCTTCTAAATCAAGAGTTTAATATTATAAACACAGTGTTTCCAATTGTTTTTGAAGTCAGCTGTTTTGCTTTACTACCTTACATGGTCTGGTACAACCAGGAGCTTACGGTGGCTAAAGTCAGCTAACTTTAGACTGAGATATGTTCCATGGTGTCTGATGCTGTGTAAGTGGGTTGATTCAGGAATAAAACAGGCTCAGATTTCAAACTATTAAATAGCATATGAGAATATATCAGTACTGTGTCGGGTCAAAAACATTCTGAATGGTCCTTCTGACTTCTGTTTCTTCCCTGTATCATAGCTGAAGGTTGCTGAGGGAGCCTCTGCTGCTCTGCGTAGACTGTATGGCACTCGCTACACCAGTGGACCTGGAGCTGCAACCATCTGTAAGTAGAGCAAGATATTGCAGCTGCATTGGTCTCCATGGAGAAATAGTGTATTAGAGGGACCTTGATATTCTATTTCAAACCTATAATGACATGCAGTATGATGTGATGATGATGCATCGCCCTCTTTTGAGAGACATGGCCTAAGAGGCTACAAAACGTATTACCTGTTATGAGAAAAAGCTATTTCAAGCACACAAAGGATTCTTTGGGCCCCTGAAAGCAGTATTTGTATAAAAACACACCCAGGCTGTTCCAGGTCATCAGCATATCCCACTCTGAATATCCCCCCCCCTCTCCTTATCTGCCTTCAGACCCCGCAGCTGGAGGCTCTGATGACTGGGCCTACGACCTGGGAGTGAAGTATTCCTTCACCTTCGAGTTGCGCGACACTGGCCGTTACGGCTTCCTGCTGCCCGAGTCTCAGATCAAGCCCACATGCGAGGAGACCATGCTGGCCGTCAAGTACATCGCCGCCTACGTGCAGAAGAACCTCTATTAAAGAATGAGACTGCCAGGACCCCTGCCAACTCAGCCCCTCTGTACCAGCCCCAAGCCCCTCCAACCTCTCAGCCATCTCCAGCCTGTATCCATGGATACGGGCACCACCCGCCATGTTTCCTTGCTGTGCTTGACAGAATGTCAAGATGAGTGCAAACAATAAAATCAATGATCCATCCCCACATGCTGAATCAAATTTTTTTTTGTATGTGTATATGATAATAAAGTGTCTGATGGACTAAACCTTTGTCATTTGTAGGAAAGCATCCAAGAAACAGTGTATATATGGTGAATAAAATAATGCTTACACTTCACAGCCCATCACTAATGGGTCAGGAAACTTGTGTGACCAGAATTTGTGCAATAATGAGCTTCATGGCGCAGGAAAACATAGTGAGAGACTTAACTTTGACAAAGCAAGCCATCCAGTGAGTTGCCCGGAACAAGTCAGCATATACAGGACTGTCTCAGAAAATTAGAATATTGTGATAAAGTTCTTTATTTTCTGTAATGCAATTAAAAAAACAAAAATGTCATGCATTCTGGATTCATTACAAATCAACTGAAATATTGCAAGCCTTTTATTCTTTTAATATTGCTGATTATGGCTTACAGCTTAAGAAAACTCTAAAATCCTATCTCATAAAATTTTAATATTTCCTCAGACCAAGTAAAAAAAAAGATTTATAACAGCTGAGTGTTTGTCAAGGCTCAGGAAACCCTTGCAGGTGTTTCGAGTTAATTAGACAATTCAAGTGATTTGTTTAATACCCTACTAGTATACTTTTTCATGATATTCTAATATTTAGACATAGGATATTTGAGTTTTCTTAAGCTGTAAGCCATAATCAGCAATATTAAAAGAATAAAAGGCTTGCAATATTTCAGTTGATTTGTAATGAATCCAGAATGCATGACATTTTTGTTTTTTTAATTGCATTACAGAAAATAAAGAACTTCATCACAATATTCTAATTTTCTGAGACAGTCCTGTACACGCTTGACCTGCTTCTCAATCAAGAACAAGGCATCACAAGAACACAGCAGCCCACTGATCTACTGGACCAGACCCCTTTGAACCCTGGTGATCCTCCTCGCTCTTCTGGCACGGTTCCAGTGGTGGAGGACGGGAGGGTGGGGGTATCAGTCAAGGATTTTAGTCCGGCGGCACAGCACGTGACTCCCACAGAGTAACTCCTTGGCAGCGCCTCCACTCTGCCAAGCATTCGGAGAAAATAAAGGAGCCAAAGATCAGCAGGGAGTTTAACTGCACAGGCACACATTTCTGTGGCGGACGGTCAAAATTCAGTGATTGCTTTTGAAACGTTACGACAAATGCAAATGTATCAACTAAAGTTTCTGAATGCCCCCCCAAGAAAACTACTCAATGGGCACTGCACAGTACCCATTGAGTAAATTGTGTGTGGGGTGAGGGGGTGAGGGGGGTACTGTGCCTTGTTCAAGGGCACTTTGGCAGTACCCAGGAGGCAATATGGTATCTCTCAAGCTACCATCTGGTCATATCTGGTCTGTCCGGAAACTTAAACCATCGACCCTCTGGCTCCCAAGGCAAGTCCCCAAGGACTGAGCTACTGTTGCCTCATATCGTATTATTCTGAGTCGCTAGTGCAGTAAAGGGAATATTCCATTAAATGTGCATTTAAAGTTCACTTATTACATGCACCCACTAATATGTTCCTTTTATTTGAAGATGAACAAATAAAAAAAGTAGAGTTGATTATGCCCCTGCCCCTCGTAGAAGAGCAATGCCCAAAACACCATTTGAGTTGAGAATTAACTAAAGAGATCTACTGAGACCAACTAAAAATAATTCACTGTTGTGTAACATGGTTCAAGAGGCCCGGGGAGTTCCACAACTGCTTCTCTGTGTCTCGTTTCTGTCGTGATATAATATCGAACTTTCCTCCACAAGATGGCGACAAAAGAAAACAACTGCAACCAACATGATGGAACATGTTGTTCCTGATCGCAGCGCCTCATTACAGCATCACCACCATCTCCACTTTGTCATGAAGAGTACAGATGACACCCGTCACGGGAGCCACGTGGCGGTTGTTTGAAAGGTCAGGGCTGCAGCCTGATGGGAAGGGGATATGTGGAAAGGTCAAGTCGACTTCTTCTTTTTTGGGGGGGGGTTGAGCTGCAAACAAGTTTTAAATGAATATAATGAGTACAACAAATAATATAAAGTCTGTTCCTAATGATTAAATGATACATGTGTCTCTACATTTGCCCTGAACATTGTGTAAACGTGAACAGTTGACCCGGGCTTTAGGGGGGTGGGGGCTCGGGAACAGGTGGGTGTGTGGTGACCGTCACGTGACGCGGCGATTGGCTCATGTCATACTGGTATAAATCCACCTCTGTAGGTTCAGTCGGTCCTTTTTTTGTGTTCTCCCGTCCACGCTGAGCTGCAGCTTCTCCGAGTCCGGGTTAGAGTATAGCTTCGACTTCTTCGGTTATGGCTGGTACGTAAACGTCTCGACATTTTCATATCCTAAAAAAGTGAAGTTTAAAAAGACTCGAACTTTTTGCCGGCGTCTAACATCCCTGTGTCGCTGTCGTAAAAACGGCAGCCTGTCTCTCGCCTGCAGTTTGCTGTGTGTGTGAAGCAGCAGGGTTGTCGAGTCCTAAGTAACGTGTACAAGTAACGTTGTCTTTCTCTGCGTCTCCGTCTGCGCTTTGCTGTCCCCCATAACTCTATAACTGAAACTGTGTTGCCATATTACGTGCCGGCCGTAAAGCACAGCGGCACCTGTCCATTTGTCACGGTGTGTATGCAATTAATTACCGGACCGCCTTATCAGGTGCTCCATTAACGATAACTCTGAAGGCTTCTTTTCTTATGACGTAATGACTGACATGACGTGGCCCTGTGTGTTGCGATATCCCACCTCCCCACTCGTGGTATTCTCTTTTTTTAATTATGAAACATGTATGTCATGTTAGGCGTCATGCATAAATAATACAGGGCTTGTTGTGCCAATTTAAAAAAGTCGTGTGTGTGAGAAAGGAGGTGTGTCGCTGAGAGCAACTTTTCTTCCTGGCAACACGAATGGGCATTTCTCCATATACTCTGGACCTCCTGTGTTACCATCTCTGACCAGTATTGGTTGTAAAGTACGCAAAGGGTTGATATACAATCCAAGTGGGATCTATGTTGGCCCACGAGCTGCATCACACAACCGTCCCAGCTACTATTTGAATTTCATAGTTTCAGTTTATCCTCTCAAAGGCAGTCATTGCTCTGAGGTTGGCCTTGGCGGGTAGCTGACACATTTTGCTCCCGGCTTCCATCAGAGGTGGTGGTACAGATCGAGTGGGCCCTGCTCCTCAAATAAAACTACTTAATGAGAGATTAAATGTTTCTTTCCATTAAGGCAAAGGCCACGGTTTGTGGAAACTCTGCATTTTTCATTTTCTTTATACTGAAGTTACCAAAAGATTTTAGTGCTTCACCTATTGCAGAGATGCTATTTTTTTTTCAGATGGCAAAATTGATAATTCAGTGCCAGTCAAATAATGGCTACTTGTACTCCATATCCCAATTGTGCTTTAGCTCAACTGGAGCTAAATTGTTTAGATCTGCATATTGTACATTGGCTCTGAAACCTGTTTACTGTGTTTGAGGATTTTACAAAGAGAACTTGAATATGTGTTTTTAGATACAGTTAAAACAACCTTAATGGGGAAAAACTATTCTAAGTTCAGAAGTCTACCATCAAATATCTTGCATTACAATGATGTAAATGTAATGATGTTTTAACATCACGGATCAATTCCTAATCAATGAGCGTAATCTTCTTTGCCTGTTCTTTCTTCTACAGACCAGGCTTTTGTGACGTTGGCTACCAATGACAGCTATGCTCGGGGAGCCATGGTTTTGGGAAAGTCCCTCCGGAACCATAAGACTTCTAAGAAGCTGGTGGCACTCATTGGTCCACAAATATCAGAGCCTTGCCAGTAAGATACCGTACCCCAACCCGGCCGGCCTTCTTGTGAAGGAATGTTTTCAATATGGATTTT
Source organism: Pseudoliparis swirei (assembly GCF_029220125.1). Lineage (NCBI taxonomy): Eukaryota > Metazoa > Chordata > Actinopteri > Perciformes > Liparidae > Pseudoliparis > Pseudoliparis swirei. The sequence continues at coordinate 9,637,011 of NC_079403.1, forward strand.
TTAAATATTTATGATGGCGACTCATTCTCTAGTATTGTGACTCATTAGGGCCGTGCTGAAGCTAATCTTCGACGAGGTGAAGGTGGTGGATGTGCTAGACAGCGGAGACACGGCGCACCTGGCCATGATGAACAGGCCAGACCTGGGCGTCACCTTCACCAAACTCCACTGCTGGACTCTGACGCATTACTCCAAATGTGTTTTCATGGACGCAGACACACTGGTGAGACGAACTGAGCTTTGTTTGTTTCCTTATGCAAGAACATTTCAAGATGTTGTACTGTAACTTACTGTCTTTGCCTCCTAGGTGCTATCAAATATAGACGAGTTGTTTGAAAGGGAAGAATTGTCCGCTGCTCCCGACCCTGGCTGGCCTGACTGTTTCAACTCTGGCGTGTTTGTATTTCGGCCTTCTTTGGAGACTCATGGCAAACTGCTCCAGTTTTGTGCAGAACAAGGAAGCTTTGATGGTAAGTCGAGAACATATTTATGTTTTTATTTTTGTTCTGAAATGATGTAGATTTAATAGTTTTGTTTGATAAAACAAGGAATTTGACGACGTGACCTTTTGACTGGGAACTTGCAATTAGCTTTTTTTTGTGTTCATGTTACAGACTGAAACATGAATTTAGAATACTCAATAGTTTATTTGATGTTAATCAGAAGTTTCATCACTATTTTACTGAGGAATTGCTCCAGTGCTTGTTGCATTCTTTACAAAAGAGAAAAATGTACCATAGGACTGCTAGCCCCGCCCCCCTTTCCAATATTCTTGCTCCGCTAATGACTCTTGCTGTAACTTCATATTTAATGGACATGTAGAAGATAATGGGTGGTATCAATATTTTCTAACTTGAAAAGGAATTAATGCATTTCCCACCTTCCACATGACATACCTTCCAGTTAAATTCTGGGCTTATTTCTGCATGTTGATATTAGATAAAATGTGTTTGTCATGTAACATTTCCCCCTCAATATAGACATGTCACTGGCAAATGCCTTCTAAGAAATGATTTAGTATGTATAGAATTGCACGCATTTCTGGTTTACCATCACTGGAAAAAAGTTTGCCGACCTTTAAGACTCAGTCATATGCAAACATCAATGCTTTGACCAGCCTTGGGCAACATTGAGTTCTTGGTAACATGATGTTAAACCGAGCACATTTATTTTTTGCTCTAAGTAAGGCCTTTTATGAGTCTGGTGCCCGGACACAAGGCTCTCCTGTAGCCGAGGTTTTCTCAGGGACTCACTGGGGAGGGGTGCAAGCTAAATGAGTGGTCGTGCAGAGTGGTTGACATTCAGCAACTCTTCTCCGTGAGGCGGACTGCAACTGAATTGTGGTCGTTGTTTTTGGCTCCGTATCGAGTTTACTGAGCATCTCAAGTCAGCGGCTGAAAGTAACGGTCAACTCTTGTCTGGGGCTGTGGTTCTCTCAGACTGCAGGTTAACAACATTCAGTTCTAGAAAGGGTGACAGCGTTTTTTGTAAATTGCATAAAGCGACAGTTCTTAGGCTTTTGAATGGGCCATTTCCTTGTTTGTTTTTAGAAAAGCAACTAGCAAACGTCAGACATGACAGAACCTTCATTCAGAGTAATCTTTATTGTTTTCCTTCTGAAACACTTGGGCTTTCCAAAGTATACAATTATGTCACCTCATACAAGCATCGCACACTTTCTCAAATACCCAAACTAAGAAGTTTTGTATGGTGTTCAGCAGATTTCTTGTTTTAGTAAATGTAACTCCACAACCAAGGATGTAGTCATTTAGAAATGTTAATTGCATAGTTTTAAATGTCGTACAGGTATCTTTGACCAGGACATGCTTTTGTGAATGTTCTTTTAACTGCAGACATTTGTAAATGCTTTTCTTTCTAGAAAAATGGTCCTGTCAAGATTATTGGGATGGCTCTAAGTGCATAATGTGGAACAAATATTTCAAATTAAGGCCTAAAATGATTTACCTGGGTGGGTACTGAATCATGTGAATGCTCTCTACTGGATAAACTATGTAATTACAACACTTTGTCTGCATCACCTTAAATGTATCTTTAGCTTTTCTCAACTGTAATTACCTTCGCATTGAAAATGCCGGAAGGTTATGTTTTGATCGCCATTTATTTATTTATTTATTTGTATGCGTGTTATTCGCAAAACTCAAAGTATTGAACCGAATCGCATGACATTTGGTGGGATGATTGTTTATTATCCGGGGACCAGTTGATTAGATTTTGGGATCGATCGGGTCAAGGTCAAAGGTCATGAACAGGTCAAAATCTTTCGCAGAACTCAAAAAGTATTGAACCGAATCGCATGAAATTTGGTGGGATGATTGTTTATTATCCGGGGACCAGTTGATTAGATTTTGGGATCGATCGGGTCAAAGGTCAAGGTCAAAGGTCATGAACAGGTCAAATCTTCTTGAATCGCATGGAATTTGGTAGGATGATTGGTTATTATCCCGGGACCATTTGATTAGATTTTGGGATCAATCGGGTCAAGGTCATGGAAAGGTCAAAATCTTTTTTTTTTTACCATAGCACGATACATTTTTGTCCAATTGGCATGCAACTAATGCCAAAATGTTCATAATTCAATGCCCAATCTTGTGATATGCGAAGGTATGCGCTCTACCGAGTGCCCGTTCTAGTTTCTTTATAAGACAATACTGTAATTGGGTTTTGACATCTTCATTTTTGGTTTGCTTTCAACAGCATTAATTATGATACCAAGTTGTATTCATAGCTTATCTGATCATGAGAATGTGATAACGGAGGTTTTGATGACTAGGAGCTAGTTAGTGACCGGCCTCTATGCTGATTGGGCTTTTATCGAATGAATAGTTTCCTCATGTTGCTCAAAATGCCACAAAGGAAACGGTTGTGGAATAAACGACAAACCCGGATTGAACTCTCAGTTGTGCGGAGAAGAGCTGGGGCTCGCTCTTGTTGGGAGCGGGGAACCTTTACTAACATTAAAAGACGAGCTGTGTTTCTTTGTGACGCTGTGAAAGATTCCATCTGTGAAACCAATTGGTTTGCATAACAGTGGCCCGTGCTTTCAAGCGCCGACTGATTCTGGCTGTGTTTGTTGTCACTCTTTGCGTGACTATTGCAGGCGAGACATTGTTGCATTTTATTTTCATAAAAAATACCCGTCGGTGACATTTCCTGTTTGGTTTTTACTAAAGTGTGTGTTTCGTATCAATGAGATGTGTCTGCATGCCTGGTGGCACGTTATTTATCGCCGAGGAGGGTCTTTTCATGTTCACCGAGGCATGAGTTAAAGTTGCATTTCAGTTCCACTCGACTATGAGGACACGTGCATCTCTGTCTCTCTGCAGTTCATGGAAGATGTACAAAAATTAATAAATAATTGCTGAGGAAAGGCAAAGGGACATCGATTCCGTTAAACCCAGAGGCTATATCTCAATCTGTGGCTCCAATGACGTCTGCTGCCAGAACGAGCAGATTTAAATGCACATTCTTGCTGAGCGCTGCTCATCCCGTCAAAATGAAGACACTCTGCTCCATATATTAAGTCTGAAATGCCCAGTGGAGGTTGTGGGTTCAGACTAACGGCATCTCTGTGCGTTATTTTAAACTGCAGCGGTCTGCGGTTTCTAACACTGAACAGTCTTGTGCTTCTCGGGCGCTCCATGTGAAACTTCTTTTAAAGGCCAACGTCTCGTCTTGTGCCAGTTTCAGTCCGATGACTTGTGTCCGGTGACCAGGTGAAGCGCTTCAGCTCTTATAGCCAATGAGCCGTCATGTTTTACCTTCGCATCAAGCATGTGTTCTAGCTGCTCCTTCACTGAAGAAAAGCTTTATTGGTGCCTCTTCCGATCTGGTTGTATTCTTGAAGCGTAACTTGCTTCATGTAAAGTGTGTATCTGGACCCCGAACTGAGTGTTGCTGTTGTGTAAGTCACTGCCGGGGTGAGGGCTTCCAAAGTCCTAAATTAGCCAAATTGTTCCAGGACAAATGGCTGTCAGGACCCGAGGCGGCCAGAGGGCAACGTTTATTTATGGAGACTAAACCTTTTTTAATACTTTAGTTCTATTATTTAAATTGGAGTAGTTGTAAATGGGGCTGGGGCTATTGATCAAGTACAGATGAGTTACAAAAATATCTATTTTTCCTTTTTAACCTATTTTAGATATAAAATGTTCTCTCTACAGAGGATTTCTGTTTTGTTTTTTACTCATGGCTGGCAGCTTTATGGTTTCGGTTCAGTCTCACTGCAGCATTGTTTCCAACACTTCAGGCAGATATTTTCAGCATAAAAGCTGATATGCTACCTGCCCAGCACCCCATAACAGATAATATTGCATTGATGACGATGCCTCATGTTGCAAATCCATTCTAGATCTAACGATATGTACAAGTGAGCAATTTAATAATTTGGCGCCACTGATTTGACAGTAATAATAAAGACTTTTCACTATTGATGCACAATAAGACTCAAACTAGCCTTGCTGTCTGCGAACAAGCAAGGGCCCGTCAACAACACACTGACACTTTGATATGTTGCCATCAGTGGAGAGTAGTGCGTCAACAGTCGTGCAGAATGTGAAGGACATGTTCTGTACATCGTGTGTCCAACACTCTGTTCAGCTTCTGTGATCAATATAAATCCACAACGTGTTTCTCAGGTTTCATATGGAATGATTTTTAGAAAATCTTCAGATCTGCCAGTGCCTGTCTGGACTGGTGTCAGCAGGCCGCTGACTAATGTTGACCGGCCTCATCTGGCTCTCAGGTGTGCCGATGATTGGACTGAACCCTGACTCGGCTGTCACTCTTTCAAAACGGTGACGTAGTAATGCGTAAGACTGTCAAAGCGATAGGTCTGTTGCATTTCTTAAACAAGTTGACTGTTATGACGCCATGCCAGTTTCTCACTGCATGTTCATCAAGCACAATAACGCCCAGTTTCTCATTTTACCTCAAGTTCTCTCATCCTTAAACACATTTTTTTAATTGATGTTCGAATTGTCTTAATTACTGATATTCTAAATGAGAGGAAGCCTAATCTTAGGTCCTCTCATACGATCGATACACTTTAGAATAGCAATTAAAACCGATGTGGGATGTGGATCACACCCTTCAACAACACACTGACACTTAGATATTTTGCAATCAGTGTGTCAACAGTAGTGCAGATTGTGACTGACGTGTTCTGTACATCGTGTGTCCAACACTGTTCAGCTTCTGTGATCAATATACATCCACAACGTGCTCACTCAGGCTTCATATGGTATGATTTGTATAACTCATTCAGATCTGCCAATGCCTTCAATTTCTTTTTTTTAAACTACAGCAATGTGAAGGAAATAATAGTTTTCTGAATGTTAATGACATGATCCATGATGGTTATATGTAATGTATACAAACTGTTGTGGTGGTTTACGTAAAAGTTATTATCCGCTCTGACACCAACCAACTGAAATGGCAGAATTGTACATATAATTCCTGGTAAGTACAGTGTGTTCTGTCATGTTTTTGTATTGTCCCTCTATTGCAGGAGGAGACCAAGGTGTTTTGAATGGCTTCTTCTGCAACTGGGCAACAGCTGACATAACAAAACACCCTATCTATTCACTCGCGATCGCCACTACACTGATTCAGCATCACAGAACCACAGTCTCACCACTCCAGGAATACCATGTGTCTGCTTGGTCTTCCACCTTAAACCCACGTTCTGAAGGACTCCTGCACTGGACGGAGCGCCTGGCTGGGCCCTTGATCATAAACTGTTCCGCTGCGAGGCGCGTGGTCAGCAACAGCTGCTGCCTTTCGGGGGTGCCTGGCTGTCAGCCACTGGCTTCCCCGATGTGCTGGGACCACTGGTCACTGATCAGATGCTTCCGCTGCCCCCTAATGAACTGGCCCTATCTCACGTCCTTCAACGATCCTCTTATCATCTGACGGCTTCACTTGGCAAAACTCCAAAACTTTGGTCGTCACGGTGCATGCTCTCGGCATGCTTGCACCTCGAGCTGCTCTGGACGTGCCCCAATCAGGCCCTCTCCTGCAAAGCAGGCTGTGAAAGCAGAAGGACTCCACTGTTGATTGTGGTTAGGGACCTCCATGCTTTAAGGACCCCACTGTTTAAACCACTGAAAGTTCCTATATGCACCTCTTGACGTATATGAAAGTAATTAAACTTTCATGCTTATTGCTGACTATCAATGGACAGTGCTCAGCTGAGTTTAAACACTTAAAAATGATTAAGACTTATAATCGAAACTTAATACTATATCTATCATGAAAATACTAATTTGAAGTCCTAGGTCGATTAGGATTAAGTATGCCGAATATATATCCTGTATAACCATCTGTGTGCTCAGTAGGTTCTCAATGTATAACCCATCTGCTGAACAGAGAAACGAAATAATGAAATTATATAATTAAAATAAAATAATATTATACATACCTATCAGCATTAATATTACATATAAAAGTCAAGATAGAAGTTGGGTTTAAATGTGTGGTAAAATTGGAATATGACTGTGCTGAATGCTAATTGTTCTAGATGTACTCGCTCAATACATGTGTAAATACTCGAATCACCTGATAAGACTGATGTATAGGATGACATGTATACATATAATTCAGATATTGTTGTTTATTTAATTATCATTCAAATTGAATATGTAATTGGATTGTAAAAAAACTAAAGTAATTGTTGTATACAAATAATGAGAGTTCAATATGAAATATGATGATTATAACACATGAAGTTTCAATATTAATAATGAATCTAAATATGAATAGTATGTAAATAACACTAGTTGTATAAATCATAATCATGTGTAATCTTTTAGTATTATGTAATTTTTGTGTGTTTGTTATTCGTTTGATTATCTTAATCTTTGTTACATTGTATATCTAAATTGATTAACGCTGGATATAACATCAAATGTTATTAACATCATATCAATCATTAATTGTTATACAGCAAACTGCAAATGCAACTATGAAGAGTCACATCTAATTATAACTCTAGTCATATCACGACACAATCAAAATCTAGTGTTAGGATAAATTCACACTGAGCATATTGCATCAACGTCATTCATAGACTTCTCTGTTTGTTTGCGCAAAATCTGTGTTGGTAGTACAGTGTACTGCTGTGCTCACAAAGATGTTTGGGACGGGGTTTGTTTCTGAATGCTGGGGTATCATCATATTCAAAGAGTCTCTTTTGAATTGTATACACTATGCTGAAAGGACATGCATTGGCTCCCTTGTACAAACAGTGTGTGTACAGTCTGAATTCTTGCTATAGTATACAAGAAAGGTATGTATAAAAGTTGTTATAAGGTTTAGTAATTATCTTGCTATGAGTTAACCTTGTACATTACCTCCCTTAGCTAAGTCACCAGCCTATAATTTATGGATTAGTTAACTAGCACAACAATAAAAATTTGCACTTTTAATTACTTGCAACTATAAAGATGATAACATGATAAAAGAATAGTTCTTCAACAAAACTGTTCTATGGGGCATAGTAGATACAGACCTTTAATTTGTAACTGTCTTTCTGTAACATCACTTAGGCAAGTTACTTCTTTAGACTGTACTGTAGAGATGCTACAATGGCTTTAAAAATTTTAACCTAACTGTGCTATGAGGATTATTTCACACCTACGACCATGAGGCATCGTAAGCTTCATATGCACTTACTGATTGAGACCTTTTACAGAATCATAACTTATTGTCGTCAATTTAATCCTATCTGTCTCCTAAATACTTCAATAAATTTTACACTATGGATTACTTCAATTAGTTATGCTCCTATTTGGATATGAATTTCAATTGACTTTGTAACATTGCAAACTTGACATCGTTTGGTGCCTTGCCAGATGGTCTTTGTCAGCATGAAGAACATGACATCGGCACCGTGCCTGGACCTGATATGGTCACTTCTGCAGCAGAATTTGAGCGATTGTGCGAACGGCAGGTTCACTAACAGCTAATAGTCCTTCGATCATTTACACTTTGTCTTCAATCTGCAGACGTGATCGGCAGAACATCTGAGCCAGCACACAAGTCTCTCCCAGGCATTACACTACACAGTACTCTCTAGGATAAAGCCTCTTCTCACATGCCCGTCTTAACCATGTTCAACAACTGATCCAAGACCACGTATCAGCCAAGCTTCTCTAACCTCCTTATGCTGCTTCAGCCTTATTCAGGATACTATATGTTCTTTTAAATCGATAAGTTAACCACGATCAGCCTCTGTTCAGAATATCCAATAACCCAACGATGTTTAACCTTTAGGTGCTTACCTGGAAGATAAGTGTCTCAACTTTGCACATATCATGTTGCCACAGCATGATATCCAGCTCCACCTGACGTTTTCATGATTTATCCACTGCTGATGCATCATGCTTTGCAATGCCGCCTTTACTAAACTATAGGCTCGGTCTGTCAAATCATGTTGTAACATGACATCAAGTGGAATCTGTTCTTAGAACATGCTTGAACCATGGAATGTATCTCCTGCAGTCAACAAAGATGGCACGTGTATCCCATGATTAAATCAGGCATAATTATCATGAACTCAACCTGCTGTCATATGAATTTTAGCTTTGATCCTGTTAGCACTGTAGATTTATCCCTTAACTGAACGCACTACCAGATAAGCAAACTGTACCTTATATACTCCAATACAACGAATATGACACACAACTTTTAACGTTTTTCATAATCCAACTTTTACATAGTAGTCTATTTCTCTCAATCAATCTTGATCCAATTTATATTTAACATCTAAACCTTTGAACCTGACGCCTGAATTACAGAATTGACTCTATATCTGATCCAACGTGCCATGCATTTATGAACATCTATCTTTCAAAGATCCTTTAACTTTAAATGCAGCACATTAAGAATCTCAATGAACCCTAGCACAATCGCATCGAACTAGACTACCATCAGATACTTCCACCTTCATCCCAGCGCCGTGCATGGATCCACAGCCTGTACTCCCTGGGTTGCACTACATACGGGGAAACACTGCATAGCATACTGACACATTGCACTGGTAACACATTCCCTACTGTGTTGCTGCGTATAAATTATTCACTGAGTCGTCAAGCAATTTCTCAGAGTTGCACGCAGGTCGTTGCATGGTATACCTGCTCATGCATAGATATAAGCAGCTATAACCTCAGTTATGTTAAGTGTCATTGTTAAAAATTCATAAAGATTACTAACAGGTATTGTTACATTTGAATTTGAGAAATCAGTATTGATATGAAAATCATTTAAAGGTGTCATATTTCATATAAAGGGATTTAATGATTTAGTGTGACAGATTGATCACTCAACTAGTTATCAAAAAGGAATCTTTTAAGGTTTTGGTGCTTCGTTCAAATTTACATTACCCTTAAAGGTACTTACTATCATATTGATTCAGAAGTTCTGGTTACATCTACAGGCTTGCAACTTAATAACCTGATCCCATATATCTTAAAACCGGCTTTATGAACAATTCGTATCCGAGAATCCCTTGAGCTTATTTTCTATCACTGTGACCGGTTTATTATGTTGAGCTCCAACTAATACTATTTAAACAAGTATGATTTAAAGAGTGATGTGTGTGCAAAAACTCCTTTTCCATGCAACTATTCTCTTTAATGTTAGTACATTATTTTACAACTCTAATCTATGATACCTACAAAGTGCAAGTTATGAAGGTGATTCATACACTATGTTTCCTTCAGCGATGTATATTTACAGAGTGACAGGTTTTCGTGAAAGTATGAACGAATAATATTCAGCTAGGGTTCAAAATTCTAAGCATTGGGTATCACTAGTTAATCAAGCTGAATGTGATTCTCATTTGTGGTCAAGAGCCCCTGCTACTAGCTTGACCCAGTGCAGATAGTTTGTGTCACCTTTAAGAGATTAGCGCATGCTCAGTCAATGATCAAATTATTGTAATAGACGTGATTTGTATGTTGATAGAACTTTGATCATGGCCTTGTACATCTAGGATTGCAAACTCTTAACAGAGTATCCAGTTATGGTGTATGGACCTCGTGAAACACTGATTTGAATGCTATAGCGATGACTTATAGACAGTGCAAAACTTTGTCAGGACAATGCAGATTCTGTTTCCCCCTAGATTACTCAGGTCTTGAAAATCCCCAGTGATAATGACTTCATTCTAGCCCGAAATACTATGATGCCACCCTGTGAGTGAATTTACTCTCCCCTGAAATAGCCTTATCCATTGCGAGACCATGCTAGTGATCGACGGGGCCCTAAGAAGATCAGCCCAGTCCAAAGCTATACCTAGAAGCTATTGCCAGTTGATTCTTACCCTAAGGAAGTCTTCTAAAGCTTCCAAGTAAATATGCACCAGTCCTCTTGCCACTGCCTCAGATAGACCAATTGCACTGCTCAATATGTGATTTTAGCTATGTCAATGTGGTCCCTTATGTAGAGCAACAAACATGTTACGAACACATCATGCACGTACAGGATCTCAAATCTAAATATTGTGACAGAACTGTCATTCAGTACTGTACGCAGGAAAACTATGCAAGCATTCTGATTTCATCAACTCATAGGAGCCGAATTATTACTGATTGTGATAAAGTCTTAATTGAATAACTATAAACTTAATTTATCATAAAATAAATTTCTAAAGTAATGATAAGGATAACTGAATAGAAAATTTTAATTAAATTTGATTAAAAATTTATTTCAACAATAAATTGATTTTTCAAAAAGGTGAAAAAATTTTTCCAAAATTTATTCAAACCAAAAAATTTAAAACTTTTTTTTTGGGGCCTGGGTTTTTTTAAATTTTTCAATGGTTTTTTCCCCAAAAAATTTTTTTAAAAATTTTTTAATAATTTTTCAAATTAGCTTTGGGTTTTTAAAAAAAAAAAAGGTTTTAATTTTTTAAAAAAGCAATTTTTTTTTTTAAAAAAAATTTTTTTCAAAAAATTTAATTTTCCTCGACCGTTTTTTATAAAACAAGGTTTCCCAAAAAAACCCTGTTTTATGGGCTCATTCCACAGCATGGATCTGTTTTCTTCACTTATAAAGAAAAAGAAGAAAAAAATTCGAGAGACAACGAACAGCAAGAAACAGCAAGAAAGCACCAAAGTTGAACCCAGGGGGGGGGGGTCATGTGTTCTGAATATTATCAAGAAATCAATCGTGTGTGTTTGGGGGGGGGGGGGGGGATTCAAGATCTCAGGCTTGTTTAGCAGTCGATAAACACAAAAGCGGTCCGACTGCCCGGTAGTCCTTGAACATGAACAATAGTTTGATGAAAAATAAGTTTGATAAACGATCTCTTGATAATATCCGTGACGTCCGAGTCCGTCGCAGCCTTCCTGTCCAGCGACCAGGCTCCGCTCGCGCCGCCTCCATTGGTGGACAAAGAGATGCCCGCTCATAACATCTCAGGGAGACACGAGCTCTGTGTTTCAATATCAAGTCAAACATTTAAGTATTGAGGGTTTTTCTTTTTTACATATTTAAGTGGCTAAACTGCAAAAGTGAATGTCTGACACTCGTCTGATATGAAACACACAGACATTAGAAACACGTGTTGTCCTTGGAAACCATGACAGTTCCTTCACAACCAACGAGACGCGACGCCGTCATGATGACATCACACCTGGGGCGTGTCGTGTGTGTATACGGTCCATGTCGGCAGCCCCTGTTCACTGAAGAAGTTATACTTGATGAACTCAGCAAAGGTAAGGTCACTTGAAACGACACACAATATCACCGAATGGGCATTTTATGCGAGACAACATAAAAACAAACAAATAAAACCTCAGCCGATGACATGTTCAGCTAAATGAGGAAACGCTCACGGATCGGACGCACGTGCAAAGCTTCAACCAAATGGCACGCGGTGATGAGTGGCGGGAAGAAGAAGATGATGAAACAAAAAGACTAAACCTTTGGTTGACAGAAAGCTGTGAAGGCACATTAAAATCTCCTAAATCCTTCCGAGTGGATCACGTTGCGTTGGCGCTTGTCACCTTCACGCTGTGTGACAATGTCGATGCCGGAGGAAATTTCACAATAAAATAAAGACAATCGGGCGGTTTGTCAGCAGTCGGTCGTCGCTGTCGGAAAACACTCTCCATGAAGTGTGAGAAGAAATGTCACCAATGCAACAGCCAGGGGTCAGGGGCTAAAAAAAGCCCCGGATGTTTTTTCATTAGCCCCGAATGTTTTCAACCAAAAAAAAAAAAAAATTTGGTACACAAGTGGTTAACACCTCCAGGTCGCACGTGACGTCATTCACCCAAAACAGCGGAGTCAGACTGGCTGCAGGCGCACGTAACAGCAAGCTGCTGTCTGAGAGTGTTTCTATGTCTACAAATTTCGCTGCTTCACTCTTCTGGGCTAAGCCCAGCGCCGCCGCTCCCATAACGCGCATCGCTTTGCAGGATTCCTGTCGCACTAAATACTGATCTGGGGACGCACCAATCAAAAAAGGGGAAGACTAGAAACGACGGGAATACAGGCAGACGCCCTACGCGGGTTTATGTTTATAGATTTAGGAGATTAACACGCTTCTGATTTACAGCGTCAGTGTTCAGGTAGTAAACAAGACTGTCGAGTCCAAGAGGAAGCCTTTTAATCCTGGAATGTTGTTTTGTCATTTAATCAAATGTAATCTCACTTAAATTGATTGACGCCTGGAACTGAATGCACATATTTAGAACGTGCCATTTTAAAAATCAGTCACAAAACCGACTGACGGGTGATTGTTGCACCGTTAACAAGTCATCTCGCACAGCTCCAAAGGAGAGAAAACAAAAGGTGCTTTATGAAGAGCTGTCAATCAACTGGGGAATGGAGAGAAAAGAAAAGACGAAAACAAAGATTCACATCCATGTTTTGAGTTCCTTGTGGCATGAATGCCCTTTTCCCGCTTGGATTAATTAGACCTTGAAAGCCGTTCTTTTCTACGATGACACACGGCCTTCGTTCACTTCCCCTCCTCCAGATCCTCCACTCACTGGAACATTCTCAAAGTCTCCTCCCTAGATCCTACTTCACTTTCCTTTATTTTTTAAGGTCCATTTTTCCACCTCCCCCACCCTTTCTGCACTTGGGTCCAACTGGCCGCAGCTGGAGAACTCATCGTCGTGTTCGTCGTCTCCCTGAGCCTCCGCCTCTTCCACATTCAAATACTACTTGGTCCATTTTCACTCCACAAATACAGGAACTCCTCCCCGTGTGTTTTGCTGACTCGACGTACATTTGGGAAACACGAAGCCGGACTCCCCAAGCTGGGACCCTTCTTACGACGTATTGACCATGGGAATAATAGCAACAGATATCAAAGAGAACATCTTGCATTTCTTTTACCAGCACTCTGTCGTAAAAAGGAATTTCTTTCTGGAAACCCTCTGTGACCTCGAGAAACATCTCCTGGCGCGACGTCGATGTGCTGCAACCGCACAGACCCGAGTTGTTCCTCCTCCTCCTCCTCCTCCTGAGAAACACCCGTTAGCGACACTGGGAGGACGCATCAGCTTTCAGTCACACTTCAGCAGGGGGCCGGGGAGGTCACATGACCTCTAGACAAACTCCCCGTCGCTCTTTTGGGAGATGGCAGTGAAGTGCGAGGACACTTCACTGCCTGCATGCACACATGCAAAGCCCACCCCCCCCCCCACCAACTGTCTGCAATGTCTCGGCTTCGTAACATTCACATGATATGGATACAGCAATATGCCAGACGAGCAGTTCGGTTGTACAAAAATAAACTAAGTTTGACTTTGCACAGGAGGAATCCTCCAAACCCTCCGACCACAGCCGCCGTGCAATCTCCTAACAGAATTGTATCAATAAATATATTTTGGTCACTTAGTTTTTATTCATGATTAGCAGTTAGCAGAAGTCGTGGATTAGCGTGTCCACAGTCAGAGAGGAAAGATGAAGACGGACAACATGAACGAGTTGAAATGTCGACCTCTGTAGGCGAGTTGGCGAACATCTGAAAGATGCCTCATACGGGGGGTTGTTGTGAATTGGATACAGTTAAAAGTCACATTTAAAAATTAAAAAAAAGAAACCGTTTAGATTATATATTAACAACAACAAAAAAGGAAACTAAAAAGGCAACTCTAATAGATATCAAGGTGGAAATAAATGGCATTGCCTATGACCTAACATCTGGATAATTTAAAATAGGCGAACAAGAAGTCTGTCGTCAACTCTCAGGAGTCCATCGTCTCTTTGTCTCCCCCTCCATTCCTGCGTGTCTCCCATCCTCGTTCCATACCTCCTCTTGGAATGCACACAAATCGGGCATTTAAGTCCCGATGATGTGTTGAAGTCCTCAGGCTCGGAGTTTAAATGTTAGTTTGTGTTCTGGCGTAAGTATCTGTGTGTATTTATATAGGGATGCAGTTAATGTATAGGTGTGTGTGTGTGTGTCAGAGGGATCAGGAGGCAGCCAGAGCCTTGACCAGGTACAGTTTGTCTCCCTGCTCACTGGTGAAGATGGGGGCCTTTTTGTAGTGTTCCACCAGCTCCTCCATGGAGTTGAACTTGCGCTGTCCGATGCAGTAAAGGCTTTCCTTCAGCTGCACTTTGAAATGCTTGTTCTTACTCTGCGCCTTCAGGGAGATGGAGAAGTCGTTTGGCTGTGGAAAGAAAGAAAATAAATACAAGTTTATATCATCACTGCTCCGTGTTTCATTCCTCTGTGTTCAGTCGAGGCGCCTTTAGACCGAGCGTACGCTTATTGGAGCTTTTGGGAGAATTTGGTTTTTAAATTTCAGACGCTGTCGCCAAAGCGCCAGCTGCCCGGGGTCGTGACCCCCGCCGGTGTAAAGGCGCCTCGCTGCCGTAAACCTCGTGCAACACATCAGGAGCGGCGCGGCGGCTACTGACCGAGGACTCGCTGTCCCGGATGAGGAAGTCCCCCTCCACGCCCCTCTGGTTGAGGGCCACCTCCGCCTGGTGGCGCGTCACCTTCCCGTAGTACCACTCCTTCCCCGCGAAGCGCCCGATGCTCGAGGGCGAGATGTAGTCGCAGTCGGGCGTGGGCGGCCCGGCGGGCCCCGCTGCGGACTTGTGGGCGGCGGAGTCCAGCACGGTGACGTAGTTTTTCGGCACCAAGCCCAGTTGTCCGTCCGCCTTGCGACACTTCCACCACTCCGGGTCGTTCTCGGGCTTCTCCACGACCTCCATCACCTCGCCCTTTTCAAAGTTCAGCTCCTCGTCGTTGCCCGAGCTGAAGGGGTAGAGGGCCTGCACCGTGTGCAGCACGCGGCTCCCGTTGGTGCTGCCGTGCACCGCGGCCGCCAGCTTCTCCGAGAGCGATCCGGCCGGGTCCCCGAGGCCCCCGGTGCCCCCGCCCGCCGTCCCGTCCATGTCCTCCGTCACGTAGTTGGACGGGAACCAGCCAGACCGCCCGCTGTAGCTGCCGCGCCACCAGCCGTCGCTGCACTTCTCCATCACCACGACCCGCGTGCCTTTCACCAGAGACAGCTCGTCCTCGCGCTCCGCCGTGTAGCTGAACTTGACCAGCGCGGGCAGGTTGAGGTCGTACAGCCGCTCGCTGTTATCGGCACCCGTGTCCGTGTCGGCGTTGGAGGCCGTGTCTCGCATGCCCCCCTTTCTGCTCTTCACCTTCCCGATTCCTAGACGGCACAAACACATCAGAAAGGTGCGAGAGTTATAGAGAACACGGCATCAGCGACACTCGGGTGAAGTGGATCCAGTGAAGTAGGAGAGGAGGGGAACTGGGAGGCACACAGATCTTTGGGATTCATTTCACAAAATGTCACAATTTTACTGAAAAGCAAGTCCCTGGAATTCACAGTTTCACACCATTTGCACTGAAGCGGAACAAGTCTCAACAGAAATCCAAAACACACAAACACACCATTACAAGAGACCTCAAAATGTAAAGGAAGGAGTACAAATCTCAGACAAATACCAGGCAGCGATAATAACCATTAAGGGGGGGGGGGGGTAAGTCGGGCTAAAATCATTCCTTTTCCACATGGACAGCGGCCTAGCCCCCCACACTTGCATTCTTGGGGATAGCCGAGGTGCTGGAGAAACAAAGAAAAGCAACGCAGTTGTGGTCGAGTACAGAAATGGAGTTGGGGTGAAAACTTGTTTTTGGCATGGGCCAATAAATCCTGTGGAAACAAAAAAAGAATGTACACTAGTTTATCAAAGTACTGCTACTTAACACTGGGATGAACAACGGACAACTGCACATGGACGCAGTCACGCGTGATGCTCATCACCTTGCTGCCCGGACACCTGCGGCGTTGCAGCTGGACACCAAATTCTGCCCCACGTCTGCAACCGCTCTCAGCTCCGCTCCCTCCCCTCGGTCAACATCCCGTTAGCCGCCAAGCATCTGGCAGTGAGCTGACCATTTGATTCAGGCAAAGAGAGGGGATGAATAAAAAAGGACATATTTCTCGAGACACTGTCCACTGTGGGCTAGCAGAGAGCTTCTCCTTTCGGTTTGCAGTCCAAATGTCAGCCGGTCACTCAGGGCGTGACCGCGGGGACATCTAGCAGACACACAGTCGACCTTCTGGCAACTGCAAACAGCCCAGAGGCTTAACGAGCCGTCTAGCCTGTTCCTCGGTCATGAAGCCCAGAGGCCGAGCTCTGGCAGGCCCGTGGCCATCGTCTTACTGGACAAGAATCTCCACTTGGCGAGCAGCGGACAGAGTGGCGAGATCACGACTTCTTCCAACTTTCCAAGACCCCAGACAGCAGCTCTGAGAACCACGGCTCGATCGGCCCCTATATTACTTAAGGGAACAGAAGCATCCACCTGGTTGCTCGTTCTTTCAAAGCCGGTACGACAGAGATGCCATCGCCACAGACCTACGGCCAAAATGATGATGCCGACAAACCAAAGCTCGATGCCAGACACACAGCGAGCAAACCAAAGGAGTGACTCCTTCTGATTACGTTTGCAAAGCTCTCGCTTGCATAATCAAGTCAGCTGGGTGAAATTATAGAGGGAGGCAGGGCGTAGTCTCCATGATTTTGGGATCATTCAGGATGGTATGTGTGTTTGTTTTCGGAGCGAGCAGCGTGACTAATTTGTCACAACGCACATTGAATCTGCTTCACCGCAGAGACATCGGCACTGAAAAGGTGTCCGTGACTCGAGGAGCGCCGACACACGTCACGGTCGTGCTGAGAGGCCAACGTCAAACTGCTTCCAGGTAGACCCTGTTATTAGTCACACCGCTGGAGATAACTACAGGCTGCAGAGCGGGGGCGAAGAGCGCCGTATGTACGTGGAAGTCTACTCACGCCGCTGTGGAGACTTAAAACTCCGAGAAGAACTTAAAAAAGACAAAAACAAAACGTCTACATATAAACATTCAGAATTTTTTTTATATAGACGAAATGGACGAATTAGAGAATTCCACAAAATGTGGATCATAACATAATTCTTAACATTTACACATAGATAAAGAAAAACACTCCTCTCCAAAGTTTATAATGACCACATGTTGAGGAAGAAGATGTGCGCGCAGGTGCAAGCCCCGGGAAGTGTACTGAGCAGTTGGAAATGACCTCGTTCGCTCCAAACAAAGGTCAGAGGTCAACCCCGCATAAATAAATGAACGCTGAGCTCCAGCTGAGAACGGAGACAACTGAGCTTATATTGTATCTCTCTGGCCAGGTCGAACAGCCCCCGTCGGGGAGGATGTTGACCGCTTCCCTACAGGAACACTTGGCGTGCAGAAAGCAGAACCGGGCCGCTGCATCAACTCGATGCTCACGCCGAGCAGAGCGATGAGAGAGAAGCCGGCATCAGCTCGACGAGACGGAGAGAAGAGGAAGCGCCCATCGGTCCCGCTGCGGTCGGTTAAATGCTGAGAATTCACTCAGGTGGCAGCAAAGAAAACAAAGATGCCGAAGATCTCCTTGACAACGCAGCAGAGGCTGTTTTGACGAGCAGCGCCCGGCTCGTCGGGCAGAACCCTCCATGTGCTTCGGTCCAACCACATCGTCATTGGTTGGACAGTCACAGGTTCTACTTTCTTAAGGAGCAAAGCACATCTTAATCATTCAAATGATTTGTTATTGTAACAAATGACATATTGCAATTATAACACTGTTAATTTAAACTATTTTCAGGGTTGGAGGGACGTTTAAGTGTGTGAGCGAGTTCATGTCTTTCATGAAGGTTTCTTGTTTTGTTTATTTATTTTGGAACAGGGCTTCTGTTTATTGAGCCCAGATCTTCCTCTTACTGTTGGTGGGGGAGAAAGGAAGTGCTGTGGATTTCTCCAGCTTTAGCTGCCCTCATAAGTGCCTGTGTTTCCGTCCTAACGAGTGTTCAACTATAATGCATACAATAAGGCGGTGTGCAGGTCGGTTCTGATGGTTGATCAACATATACTTTTGGCAGTGCGTTGCGGACCGGCTCTTATCCGGAGTCAGGTCAGTGCAGGACTCAACTGAAACCTCTCGAGCAGCCAGACAAGCTGAGCTTTGATTGTGAACATATCAGAATACACATATTTCATATCCGACAAACATCTAACAAATAGCGAAACCATTCTGCATTGATATATAATTGGCCATCCCAACAACTTCGGCAGCTCGCTGCAGTGCAAACGAGTCCGTTGTTATCATTTACACAAGGAAGGAGGAGTTATTTAGTTCGTCGTCAGTCAGTCTAATTGAAAAAAGCGTAAAATGCTAACAACTGTATGGAGGACAAACAGCAGAACTGTCCGACCCTCTTAACGTTTACAGAAATAACTCGCTGAAATGAGTGGAATATTTATAAACTTATATCCACTTGTATACGATTTTTTTCAACTCTGCATGTGGTATCAAACTTCTACTGACGGGGCAGCCTTGAGGTCAAGCACTTTCACAGACACAGCATCCGTTGTTGTGACGGACACGTCGCTGGATGCCATCAGGACTGAAGCCGGGAATCTTTGATGGTGTGACCAGCGGGCCAGCGTACGGTCCCGGACCCCCAGCTTCACCAAAGCACAAACATGTGAGGCGCCAGGCGAGTAGAATCTAATTGAATTAAAGAGTAAATAGGCGCTGCCAATTTTGTAACCAAATGCTGCAACATGTAACGGGTCCTACGCAACAACAAACAAAAAACTAGCAACCCCTGACGCCAGCCCAGCTCCTCCCCAGCTGAGGGTCCTCCTCTCACAGTCCACACTTAACTCCCACCTGTAAGCGAACCTGAATAATGTGTCTATGCAGATGTGGAGCGCTTCTCTGAAACCCGCACACCATGCCGCTTCTGTTACGTAAGAAAGGTCCCCAAGACAGAAGAGGAATCGAGAAGTAAAATACACTGGAAACTTTTTTCTGTTGACGTCAGATGCTTTTTCCTGTGCATTTCCTGAGAAAAGGATGCAGAGGAAGGAAATCATGTCAGAAGGCAGTAACTCACTGCAAGCAATGACAAAGGCCTTAACACGCGCGAGTCAAATCTCTAAAAAAAAAAATTACAACTTCACTTTTTGTTTTCAGATGGAGGAGAAGAAAGTGCTATTGAGATTGTTTGGCTACCAGTGACATAGAGGAACTAGTTTTGTTTTTTAACTCCTCCCTACGCTGGCTGGCTCACCATTGTCTGCCGGGGCCCTTTCGACCCCTCGGCTTCCCTCCATTCCAGCGCTCTTCCTCTGTGGACGACAACACCCCGCGTCAGCCTGTCTGAACATCCCAGTACACGAGCAGAACACGACCACTGGGTTCAACAGCAGCGAAATGCTTTTCTCTCGCTCACGAATAAATGTATTTTTCCTTTAGAGCCAAACGTGTTTTTTTAACTTTCTGGTCATCAGGTCGGTGCGACACTGGCCTGAAGTCCTTCCTCTGTGTGTCCAAGGCAATTTAAACTCTTGACAACAACGTGTCACTCGCTTTCAGCGGACATGCGAGGCAACACAGCCATAGGAGACTTGCACATTAAATGTAATGACACTGTGGGCAGACAGAACGAGTGAGTCAAGCTGACTGAGGGGAACGCACACGCGAGCGAGTTGGCGTGCGCTTCAATGGGACGGCTTCGGGAGCCTTTCAGCACGACAGCTTCAATCAAGCAGCCAACGCGGCTGACAGAGCAGCCCAGGAAACATGCAAAGCCCTTTCAACTCCAGCCGTCTGGGACATCAAAAGCAGGCAGCCGTCAGTCGCTGGGATGGCGGCGCAGTGCTCCATCTCTAAAAAAAAGAAACCTCCCTGATAGCAAAACAAAGTGGTTGTATTTATTCCAGCATTATTCACTTTAATTCTGAAATCACACTAGTTGTGAATCAAGCATGTCTTTTGGTATTTGTGTAACTTCGGACCGCTGTAGCAACACTGCAACACAAACACCAGCATTTCTAACAGTAGAAACACCTTAAAACAGTGACTCAGGAGGTGTTGCTAAACTCAACACAACCTAATACTCACATTTGTAAAACTGAAACAGCCAATGTTTGGCATTTTTCCTTAAAAGAAAATGCTAAACTTATAACTTAATTATCTATTTATTCGCTGATTCCCTTTCTCTCGGTCCACTAGTCTCTTAGTCAACTATTAGTGTGAATGTAGTTTGGTTTTCGACCAACATGTCTCCAGTGCTCTGCAAGTCTTCAACAAGTCCAAACCACGGCTCACTTCCTGTTAAGCCAGTCTTAATGGCAGAATGAACAGGAACACAAAGATGAGAGTACGGCTTCACGGGAGAAAAACATCTTACAGCCTAAGTGACGTTGACAACTCTCCCGCCAGTCTTTTAATTATTATTATTATGTACTTTGCTTTTCAGCGTTTGGGAACAGTGGCCAGCCGTTTGGAGAAAAGAAGCGGGAGTTGCAGAGCAGGGAGCGAGGGACCGAGGCTGCCAGAAAGTCAAACAGACAGACCCCGCACAATGATTCAACGTCCTTCTAACTTCTCACTTCCTCTCTGGGCTGCGCTCCTCCAACGCTCAGAGAGAAATGTGGCTCAAATTAGAGTTTCCGCTCGCTGGGGAGGCTGAGAAACAGGAAAACAGAGGGAGGGGAGAGAGAGGAGACTAACAGCTCTCGGTTTACACAAGCAAAAGGTTTGTGAGCCCATCTCTATGTTCTTCTCAGCCCTTTGCACTCTCTGAATTCTTTACAAGCAGCGGACACACACACACACAAGTCGAGAGATAGACAGAGACAGGAGATACCACTCAGCGGTTACACGGTGAGATTACAGCATGGGTGTGCACCAGGCCCTTTTGAAAAAGTGTGTCAGTGTGGCTGTGAAGTGTCTGCGGCTCACGGAGCTGCCGGGGTAAAGACATTCCTCTGATAACCGAGCGAGGTGCGGGAGATGGGAGCCCGGGTCCCATCAATCAGCAGAGACCCCTCGCTCCTCTCAGTACAATGACGACAGTGTTCTACATGAGCACCCCGCGTCCCTTCGACTGTAGCTCATGACTGGCGGTGGGGTGGACGAGGGAGGGGGGGGGGACCCTCCCAGAATGAGCGAGCTTGCCCTGAGGGTTGTATAAAAGAAAACAGACTTTGGCTACGTCTTGAGATATTCCTAAACAGGGTGGGGAGAGGGTCTTCAAGCATGATAATGTAATCCACCAAGTTGCAGCCCACTCACTAGGACAAACGCTAGAAAGAAATGGGAGGATTACTGTGTGTGTGAGTGTGGTTTTGTGTGTGTGTGTGTGTGTGTGTGTGTGTGTGTGTATAAAAGAAAGAGACAGAGAATGATTGCTGAGGCAATTACAGGCTTGGGCTCAGCAGAAGGCTTCTCAAAAGCATATCCACCCAGTCTTTGCAGCCGCTCGCAGACAGCTGTAAAAAGCTGTTAAGACTCTCTCTACCAGCACAACACGGACGCACAGAAACCTCCATCGCTCGCTCGAAACATGACACATGCTGACCGAAAGCTGGAATCGACTTACAACCAACATATTTCTGTTTAACAGAAAGGGTATGATGAAAGAAAACCGTGACAACCGCTCCTGCAGTCAGAGAGAAAACAAGAACGCCTCAAACTTCAGACAAAAGCTCTCAACACTGCTTCTACAAACGGCAAACAAGGAGCGACAGAAAGACGAAGAAAGTGGAAAAACTCACGAAAGAAATGTTTGAATAGGTTAGCCATGTCCATTTTGGGCTCGCTGTCTCTCCCTCTCCCGGCCCGTGCTCTCTTCCCACTGCAGCTGTAGAGTTATTCCATGTGAACACCCAGAGAGCTGGGTGGACAGCGGAGCAGGGCGGCCCACTCCATGACCATGTGGTCAGTCTGAGCCAATGAGTGAGTGGGATAGAGAGGCCTCCAGTCTAGCTCTGGAAGGCAAAGTACAGAGGCCTCATGGAAAGGGTAAGAAGTAAAGAGGGAGGGGGCTGAAGCTCAGACTCAGAGAAAGAAAGAGATAAAAGAAGAGAGAGATATGGGGAAAGTAAAGGATCTATTCCATCAACATGGAGCAGCAGATTAGTATTTGTAGGAGGGAAGCGATCTGAAAAATACACCCGGTGAGGATCTGCTGCACTACGACTCAGTGAGTCAGTGAGTGCGATGTGTCACATGACAGCAGTTGTTTGTGGAGACACACTCACAACTTTACAACAAACCCAGGAAACATGAGTCCTCAAACACACACACCAAATAACAGCCATCTGCAGACACATCATACCCTCACACATTCTTTCAAACGATGACACTACTCCACACCCAGCAACGGGCTTGTTTAAAAAAAAAAGAAGAACAAAATTATACATTTCCCCCCCTCCTACATAACATATGGGAAGTATAGCCATCAGGCTGTTTCTCTTCGTGTTCTCCCACACACAACCAGCAACAACAACCTTCCAGTTTAAACATCTTAAATCAACTTCTAGCTCATAAAAGAGACAAATGATTGTGACATTTACAAGCTTTCCCGATTGTATCGGTGTTTAACAAGGCTCACATTTCCCTGAACTCATGTTTTACACTAGTCCTTTTTTTATTGTGTTTATGTGAGTGAGACCTGACTGTCTGTGTGCGTGTGCGTGTGCGTGTGTGTGTGTGCGTGTGCAACATGCAGCGGTTCACCTGGGGTTATTTGATCAATGGATGTAGTGACAGGTGGGAAGTTGTTAGGAAGCCCGTGGCCGTGGTGCGACCCAACAACACAATACATCAAGAGAAAAGTAAACTCCTGGGGCCAAACAGAATGGGCAGCCGAAATGTGAAGCAGTTAAACAATTTACATGATTGAGTCAAGCAATAAGTCATCGGAAATGTCTTGTAAATTAAAGTTAGTGTTATCAGGACTTAAAATAAAAAAATAACTACATTTAAAATATATATAAAATATAAATAATATGTATATAGAAATGAATGTATATACATATATAAAAATATATATATAAATAATATATATATATAAATATATATATTTGTAAAAGCTGTATTTATAAAAGAAAATGTTCTTTTAAAAGGTTTTCTGCACTCACTACTTGCCCGGATGTCACCAGTCTCCTCTCAGCACAAACATTGCACAGACTTTAAATAAATAAATACACACACTGTGCAGCTAACAGGAAGACACAGTTCACATGTCCAACAGATAAGTGTTTTGCAAACACTGGAGAGTGTGATACAGTGACAAATTGATGACACACTTCTGGTTAGAAGTCCCCACAACACCCACATTCTTTCAATCCCTCTGTGCAAGTAGAAGCCACTTTGGGGCCAGGGTTTCCTCGCAGGGAGTCAACCCACGCAGAAGTAAGTCATAACAGCCAAATTAATTAGCAAAAGAGAAAAAGATAACTATCAGTTTCACAAGTGTTGTTTGATGTCATGCGCTTAAGTCAGTCAACAGCTAAAAAATAATGTAATAAACTGCAATACACGTAGTAAGTAAAAGAACTGCATTATATCACACAACACATGGCATTTTTCTAAATACTCAATTTAATATAAATATCCTGCACGCCTATTTAACCCTTGTGTTGCCTTAGGGTCATTTTGGCCCGAATCAATATTACACCCTCCTGTTACCTTTATATTTACTAACATATTTTACCCTTTGGGTTCAATTTGACGCCAGCAATTAAAACCTCCAGAAAATTATTAGAATTAATATTGTTTTCCAAGTTTAAGTGTGAGGCACTTTATGTTTGTTTGTTGACTACAGAAAGAACACCGACATTAAACATTGAATGGTGTCAAATTAATCCAAAGGCGGGGGGAGGGTGTAATATTGATTCGGGTCAAAATGACCCTAAGGCAACACAAGGGTTAAGAGTGCCTTAAAGTTCCTGTAGCAAAGGCTGTTGTTTAACCTTAACTCCAATTAGATCTGGCCAAAACTAACATGGCCTAACTACACCAAAAACAAAAACACATGGTTACCCCATCATGCTCTTAATTGAGACAATGGCGTCTTGCAGAGTCGAACTGGTGGAGATTAAAGTGTGAAAATCATAAAACTAAATACAAGACCTTCAACATGTTATGAAACGCATAAGAGAAAAGAAGCAATACACTATATGTAGGCAAAATTAATATCAGGTTATCTGGATGCCAGTGGTCAGTGTGTGCGTCCCAAATTATCAGAAATGCCTGTCATCAAGAATTAAGCTCAGACAAATGGCAACCGTGGCTTACATACAGTCACATTTGGCGTGCTCCTGGCAGTACAAGGCCCTTGGCAAATGGCAGTGCCCAGAAATATTACTGCTGTGTTGACGGAGCAGACGACACCTGTGTCGTATCAAGTCTGATAAAAGGACATGAGATATTTGGAAAAGTCAGTCAACACAAACTAAAACATTTTCTTTTTTGTGCCATTTCTTATTCAACCTAAAACACATGAAATCAAAGTAATGTAAAACAGCCTTACCTAAGCAAACGCTTCAAGATGAAGACGGAACAACGCCCCATTACATAAGACACGACACCCTAGACACCCAAACCAGATACTAAAGCTTCAGTCTGAGTCGGCTGTGAGAAGAAAGAAGCTCTCAGCATGTCAACCAATCAGAGATCAACCGACGACCACCTTCCTGTGGAGGCCGTGACTGTCGACAGCAGAGAACATTAGATACCACAACAATGTGGTCACTGGCCTCGATAGCAGATGCTCTCCGATTCTACTCCATTTAGATAGATCAACAATCCACAGTTGTGTATAAAGCACAAAGCAAGCCAGTCTCTATCAAAAAGATCTTATGAGTGACGATGTATCTGCATGTTTAGAGTGCAAATACAGGTTAACTGGATTGTGTACGCACCTAAAACTAAAATAACCGGACTCGAGTGCTCAAACTATAGCAAGTTGAAGTAAACACTTGCAAAGTGAATAGAGCAGAAGTGTTTGGTTTTACCGAGTGTGTCTTTGAGATTCTTGACAATAGAAGCTTTCCTGGCACTGTTTTTCCTCTCCACATAGTTGGACGGCACAAAGCCTGTTTTGTTGGTGGCATTTCGAACCCTCCACCAGGATTTGGAGTCGTCGAGGAGCCAGAGGCGCTCGTTTTTCTTTATGTCCAGCTCCTGGTCCTGCTGGGCCATGTAGTCGAACTTGGCGATGACAATCACCTCTTCCGCCATCTTGCACTCAGTACACTGGGAGGGAGGAGAACAGGAGGTCAGGGTTTTTAAAATGAATTGTCTACATTACAAAAAACAAAAACATTATATTCTACATTGTAATCTGGGCCAGTGTTGACTTATGTGAAGCAGTAGGAGCAGCGATAGAGTTAGCCTCAGTTTCTACCACCAGTATAAATGTGGGCACCGCTTCTGTTGTTGTAAAACAAGACCGGGTTTCCTTCAGGAAATTGGTCCGCGTAGGTGGTGGACAACGCCAACAAGGGTTTTCTTGTTCCGTTTCAGAAATGACACGTCAACATGCATTTAATGACATGAACATCACTACAAAACGAACTGCACAAAGACATATGCATCTTCATAAAATCTCCGTGTGATTTAACACATCTCACCCATCGGTGTGCCGTTTGCTCCAGAGACAATGATTAGGTAAGAGGAACACCAAAAGTACATTTAGAAACGGTGTCTGAATATAGATCGTTGTACCTGTACTGCATCAAAGCTTGCAACTTCAAAGGCTCTGATACTTCTCTGTAGACCTAGGAACAGAAGAGACAATGCAAGAGAATTACAAACCAACTCGTTCACTCGGTAAGTGGTCATGATGTTCGCATGTCTCCTGCAGCGAGCCCTGAAGAAAACTACCATTTCCACAGTTTAGTCTCTTCGGACGTAATTTCCCCGCTAACAATTGTACTGTTGAAATAACACAAGTCAATGACTATTCTTTTTAGTCTTCAACACTGACCGCTGCCAGAGAGGATAGTGCCAATTTCTCAATATCCACCAGCCACATTCTTCATAAATGTACAGAGGGGACGATTATTTCCTGCCAGAGTGGTCCGACGATTGTCTACTGTGCGAGAAATCTGTGAGCCAGAAGAATGGCAAAGATGACTGTAGTAGGGAAGTAGAGAAGAGGGGCCCTGTGCGTCAGCAGTGCGGCTACGTCAGGGAGGGGAGCTCTCGCCGAGCACCAACGATGTGGGATAAGGCCAATACAAATGCTGCGATGATGTGGACCGCTTCACAAGCAGGGCTCTATTGTTTGCAGCGTTGCTTATCACAAGAACTTTCGAGATCCTCAGGCATTTTTTAATTATGATTTGGGAGTGCAGATACAATCACAACTTGTTTGTGCTCAACAATAACCACATTCACAACAACCGGTCGTGTGACCCATGTAGCCAGCAGCACATCTACGCTTGGGTTAAGACTGCAGCACTTGAGAGGGGGGAGGGGGGGGGGGCTGCTTAGTGCTGAGCTGCCCTGATGTCATGGGAGTGGAAGGAGTTTCACCTTCTACCTCCTCCCCCCACCCACCCCCACCCGGACTGGCTTCAGGGACCAGACACTGACCTCATTGATTGAGAGCTCTTGGTTTTGGTTGTGTTTGAAGCAGCATGTATAGGTTTCAGCTCCAGCTGGCCTTGAGATGCCCAGAACCTGATCGCAGGCAAACAGAAGGCGCCAAGCTAAACTTCCAGCAAGATTATCCCAGGGGAGTCAAATCAACAGCAAATCAGTCCAGGCTGAGAAGAGTGTTCCTTAAACTGTTCTGAAGAAGATGTTGAGATGGTTCATTCAGAAATGACAAGAAGACCATGACAAGTGTCAAACGCTAAAATGCAATATATAAGACCAACATGTTTAAGGGGGAAACCTGTGGTCTGGGCTACCCCCTTCCCCACCCAATGTTGGGTGTTTTTGACATTGTTTACCAAAACATATTAGAGTGTATAGTGTGGTTTTTCGGGGGCACGTCATTGCCTGCTTCTTTTCCACGTCTAATGTAATTAATGAACATTGGGAGACACGTTGACACAAAACCAAAATAGCCGATTTACTTTCCTCGAGTGCTGACTCCTTCAAGACAAAAGGCAACAATCCCTCCACTCCCTGGACTGGATAGCCGTCTGCCAAAGAGGCTCCTTCTCCATTTACAACATCCCTCCCTGACTAGCTTTCATTTTCAACTCTCTCTCTCTCCGTCAGTGGATGAATGAATCATCAACGTACGACTAACTCTTTCCCACCTATCTTCCATTTTCACTTTTTAAACTGCAACCCAGTCTGACTTCTTTTTTTTAACTACCGTCCACCCCTACATTTAGGGTGGCTGCGCGCTGAGAGCACATCGACACCGCAGTGACTTACGATACTGCAGATGTGAGGGAGGATCAAAAAGTTGGGTGACAGATGCTCTGAGCTAATCACGCAGCTGCAGACTGAGCCACGGCTGCTCTCTATTCCAAAGCACGAAACACGAGGTCAGATAGGTCAAACTTCTCAAATGGTGACATGCACACAGTGGAGCTCCCTTTACCCTGGTGCCGAGCAGAGTTAACAGGTAGCCCATCCATCACCCACCCCACAGTGCACATTCAATTAAAAAAAGAGCCACGTTCAGCTTATCTGGCCAAAATCTAATAACTTGTTTGCTTCCATTTGTTTTTTACTTTCTTTCTCATGCATAATCAATCCTTCTCTTGAAATCAAACAATTTCATCTGTTTACCATTTAAGCAAACATCACAACATTTTATTTTTAGCAGCATTTTGTGATCCTGAAAACAGACCACGGTGGGAGCCAGACAAGTATGGGGCGATCTTCCTATCGTAAGTCAGTTTGCCGATTCAGGATTCAAGAATGGTTTGACATCCCATTGAGACACATTAGCTCTTCTTCCTGGTAGTTTCAAATAAAAAAAACATGTAAACTGTTGAAAACCATACGGTACATAAACTCAATACAGTATGTAGTGAATATTACATTCCATGTCATTTAGCAGACGCTTTTATCCAAAGCGACTTACAATAAGTGCATTTCAACCTGAAGTGCTAATCTGTGTTTTAATCCAGATATAGTCGGAAAAGATGTGTTTTTAGTTTCCGGCGGAAGCTGTAGAGAATTCCTACTGTCCTGATGTCAGTGGGGAGCTTGTTCCCCCCCCCCCCCCCCGAGGAGCCAGGACAGCAAACAGTCTGGATTTCGAGTGATTAGCTCGAAGTGCAATAACTGTGTAGATAGATGCAAGCGAGACAACTCTGAAAATAACTTGGGTACCAGACATAAAGCAAAAACAGGATCTGTATTCACAAGCCATGTGGCCGTCAACAAGGGCAACCGGACCACATGGAATGGGAGACAGGTGGTCCAACCCGGTGGCCAGGGGGAACTTCTGGGCTTTCCCAGCTAACTGTGGCTGCAGCTTCTACTTTGCCTCGCTTTGCAATATGCAAACAGAAAAAGTACCAAAAGAATGCCCCCACTCCCCAGCTCGATATTTGTTTTTTGACTGGACAATAAATGCCGGCAATTTAAGGTGGTACTTCCTGTAGCTACTTCAGAATAAGAGCTTCCCAGAGGTTCAGCAGCAGAAGGCAGCCATCTGCATACTGACTGCAGTTATATGAAATAGATAAATCAATCAGCAAAGCCTCACATTTGGAAAGTTGGAACAAAAATATGTTTGGCATTTTTGCTTTAAACAATGACAATTTATATTCATTGGTGGTGATAACGTTTCTGTTATTTGAGTACATATAATTTCAGTCCTTTTTGATTGTTTACCAACAAAACAGCTCCATGCTACAAAAGAAAAACTGTAATTTACTGTCAATTGCAGATTGAACTCTATGTACATGGTTATTACACGACAGAAGACGTTAACAAACGTCGTCTGTCGTGTAATAACCAACATAGCACTGTTAATATGGCTGGACTGAATGTCCTTCTTACATTAGAATCTTCTATTAAATTTAAGAATTGAAGCTTTGACTTTCTGTTGACATTATTTTATGAAAAAAAATCTCTATTTAATTCTCAAGTCATTAATTGGATTACATTTATTTTTGTATTCAATCAATTTTCTTTAATGAATAAAAGCGCTGCATAGAATTTGAATGTCAACATTTAGAATGAAGCTGATGTTTACAACTATTTTCCCAAATAGCTAACAGTTCACTACCAAATACCAAGCGGATAGAGTGGGCCCAGCTTATCTGCGGCCTTAGCAGCCGCTGTGAGCCAGCGACGGCAACACCAGGTTTACTATCAGTCGTCCACTCATGTTCTCAAGAGTGCCAACACTGGTCACAACTGTTTCCCATCAGCAAAAGGACCCTTGCCCAAATCTGGCTCCGTTATCTTTATTAGTGAAAAAAAGGGTAGAAAATACCGTCTTGCTTGTCAATAAAGAAGCTTAATTACACTGCGTGGGACAAACCGCATCTGCACATCAGTGGTGTCATCAAGATGCAGTTTGCAACCTCACGATGAAACTCTGACATGAGTTGACCACATCCTGCAGCCTCCAGCTGCCGCCACAACAACCCATCAGGGCTCTGGAGGAAAAGTGTAGATCTCGTCAAAGAGCACACCTAGTGGCCTGCGTGGTAATAAACGGTTTTAAGCTACAACACCAGAGATATTATATAGGGGCGGCTGTAGCTCAGTGGGGTAAGAGGGCCGTCCTGCAACCCCAAGGTTGTCGGTTCGATCCCCGCTCTCCCCATTAGTTGCAAGTCGAAGTGTCCTTGAGCAAGGCACTGAACCCCCAGTTGCTTCCCGGGCGCTTCACAGCAGCCCACTACTCCTTAATAACTAAGGATGGGTTAAATGCAGAGAACTAATTTCCCCTTGGGGATTAATAAAGTATATCTTATCTTATCTTATCATATGCACGAGAAGGAAAGAACCGGGATGGTATTAGTGATCCGCGAGAATTCCAGTGAATGGTTCCGACTTTAACCAGAAGTTCTTTGTCAAAAATTAGGTCACAACCACTGGATTCCTCATAATAAACACGCCTGAGAGAGGGATTACGGTTCCCTGTGGTCGCAAATAGTACCATTACTCGACAGGATTGCTGAGGCACTGAGACGGCAGCGGCATGAGCTCACAGAGGCAGACAGAGTAACCGAATCCCTGTGACGGCCTGCTGAAATCACAGCCTCTGCTGCCTTCTGGAATGTGCCCTGTATGCTCGCCGCTCACTCCGCCCCTCTGGCACGCCGGCACTTCCGCCAACTTACACCAGAACGCACATTGTGGCCACGCGACCGGGCCGGCTTGACAATCGGACGGCGACGGAGTGACGAACATGCGCCGGGTTCTCGTTCACATCGACCCACGGCAACGAAAGCCCGTGAGACCGCGACTCGTCCCGGCGGTCCTAGATTCACTCAAAACAAAACAGAGGCATAGCAGCAAAGGGTCATGGGAGACTTGGCAGGCCAGCTGTGAGACAGGAAGTGGAGACACAAGGGTGACCGGATGCTGGGAAAGTGATGCAATCGGACAGAGTGCAGATTTGACCTCCGAGTTTAGATAACTTATCTTTGCCTTGCATTGATGCGTGTAATGCATCTCAATTAAGAGAGTTAGGAGTTAAACTTGAACACTGGAGTTGCTGGAAGAAAATACGATGCTCCCCAATAAAACTGTATTAGTCTAATATCATATTAAAACTGAAATATGTACAGCTGGGTCTCTCGTGTTTTGGGCTGAGCCTATAGGCTCAAGACTGTGTGAAAGCATTTGGTTATCCGCCGCTCAGCAGTTGGGAATGGCCCAAAATAGACTGGTTCATGTCCTTTGAGAATTGCCAGAGATTTACTGTTATATCAACAAGAAACACCAACAGTTTCAAGCTTTCTTTTCGGCCATTTTCACAACAAAAGGCTCAAAACTAATCTGGAAGAAGGACAAACAGATGCCTCCAATTGAAATATGTCATATTGCAATTCAGCCACAAAATGCTCCGGCAACTTTGACAGTTGCGGGAAGAGGAATCTCATCCAAACAATATACCGTAGTCCCTGGTTTATTTCTCTAAAGCTGCAAGCACTGAACTTTAAACACAGACTATTCTATGATATGGTATCAGTCTTTTATCAAAGACCCATATTCTGATAGATTGGGCACCCAATCATGACAGAGATATTCGTTGGTAAATCTGAAGATCATTTTAATAGATAAGGAAACGACACAAGCAAAGCTGGAAAGTGTTTTCACTTCCCAGTGAATTACGACTGCATAACGTCCCCTCACAGGGCTCCATGCTGGATGCTGCTCTCTAGCCACAGAGACGGTGTTGGTCAACTGACTTGCTATTCGTGGCTTTTTGGCTCCTGCATTTTGGAGTGGGGAGACCAACTCGACATTAAAAGGGATGACAAGGTCAAAAAACTAAGACACAGATCTTCACAGCTAAGTAACTCGGTGATCCGTATCGACCCGTAAAAGCCTGATCGACACAACAACAAAATACAAACCAAAGTGCTCGCAGGAAACATGTTTTAGAAGAGGCTACGTTTAGAAATAAAGTCACTGGATTACTTTTTGATAAATAAGTCAAATTGAAGCAGGCTCACACAAGATCTAATTATTACCTTCCAGTATTTACCCTAAATTAGTTTAATGTAGTCTCCATCTGGGCTTAGCAGCAGCATGCCATCAAGGAAAAACTAATGTCCTCTCCATTAGTAAATAGACACGAGGATCCATTTCCTCAGACCCCACCTACGTCAGCAGAGCCGATAGATCCGCATCTACGCCCTGTCGGTTGTTGTTCTGGGTGGCCCGTTTGCTTATAGCTACGAGGTCCAATGATGGCCACATCCAAGCAAACTGGGATCAAGGCAAGAGCAAAATAAACCTCCAGGTTACATCACCAACTCTGAGAGCTCCTGGGGGTTTCCCCAATGACTAATCCAAGGTTTACACAGCAGAAGGATTCCTAACATAAAGTACGGGAGGACAATCAATCTGTTGTGGTTTAATTATGTGCGCTGTCAGGCGATCTGGCCGTGCAATGTACCTGCTGCACCTGCAGCCTTCTGGAAAAAGGGATTGTTGCAGTCAAAAAAGCAGCATTTGTAAACCGCAAGATAATAATACCCAGCCTGAGTCGGAGAAATGAAATGGATACACTGGCTTCCTCTTAGTCTTCGAACATTCTGGCAAATATGGGCCCGAGGGTGCTGTCACAAAGCACAAAACAAGCCACTTGTGACAAAAGTCTGGCAGGGCCACGGGTTAGAACTCGTGAGCATGGCGTTCCATATTGCACGGCGATGCCACAAAAAATCTGGGGTCAGCAAAAATTCACAAGAAGTTTGATGGGCGAGACAAACAACATTTTCCACAAACATCCTCAGCTCCGTGCTGCCTGACTGAGAAACAGCAATATGACCAAAGTAGTCTTTCACGGAACACCATTTTATAACACGTCAACTTATCACTGTATTTTATCACATTGTATTGTTTTATTTTCTTATTTTGAACGTCCCCACAAAAACAAAACTGCTGTACAAGTAGCAACACATAAGACTTAAAACTGTCAAACTAAAACTAAGCAGAAACTTTGAGGTTCCCAAGAACAATAGTTTCAAATATGTTAACGTCCAAATAAGTGGTGGCGAGCCTGACCAGCCTGACTTCAGCCAGCACAGTAAAAAAAAAATTACAAAATTACAAAAATGTTTAAAAAAAATATATATATACTTTAGAGTAAACCAAAAGAATAAAAAAAGCTTTCTGCAGGATTTCTTGATCTTTTATTTCATAAAGCTGACGAAACACATCTCGGCTTGTTTGGGAGACCTCCTCCAAATTGTGCAACAGATCATAAAACTCAAGGTTTGGATTAGAGTTATTCAAGTTTCTCACCAACACTTCATTCTACTAGATTCCATGCGAACACATCATGATAACGTTAGAATGTATCTTTACAATTACCAGAGCCTGAATGCATCATCATTTAATTGAACATAACTAGAGATGCACCGATCAGGTTTTTTGGTGCCGATCACCGATCACTGAAATCAGTCCCTGCCGATCCGATAATACCGATCACGGTGTTGATTGAAGCATTCTATTTATTGTGTAGCATTATTGCCTAGGACTATGAGGAAATACATACATAAAGCACCTCAAACATTAAAGAAATTACAGATTTCTTTAAACATTTAGGACTTTTACTTTGAAAAATGTCCTAATTGATACATTAAAATGGTTTGATTGCTATTGTAGGGGATTTCAGATATGTATGGAACACATCTGCATCATTCATTTCCTGGAACTCTTGGAGAAATCTATATACAGGACTTTTTTTAACATAGAAAAGTCTGACTTATTTTTATAAACTCTTCCTTGGTACAGTAAAAATGTTTTAATGTTAGCATAATTTAAGCTAAATCTCAGAAACGATCTATAAAGATACAAAATCAGTTAATTGTTTACTTTTATATGTTAGTTTATGATTTGTCGACATCTTATTTTGATAAACGGATGTTGTTTCACGTGGTTCTTTCCGCTAACTTTGCAAAACCGGATGTTGTCACTTAAATCCTTCCGCTAACTTTATCAAAATCCTCGCGCGCTCCCGATCGAATGCGTTTACCGTGAGCATCAGTCTATAGGGGCAGACATGTGAGAGTCGGCTGAGTTGACCCAGAGATTCAACTCGGGGGACGGGGACGCCGCTCGGTGGTGAGGATCCCCTCTGACCTCTCACTCTGCGGTCCTCGCCGGGCGCATCGTCTCCGTTGCGGTGCGCGGCGATTGAAACGTCTCTGATAGTTTTTCTCGCAGATGTTACGTCATCTGATCGGCCGTTTTGAGAACGCCGATCAAAACCGATAATGGGAATATCGGCCGATATGGATCGGCGCCGATCAGATCGGTGCATCCCTAAACATAACGTGTGTTTGTTGGCCGTTAGCGGTGCTGCCGTCATTTTACCAAAGTGTTACAACAGCAATAGGAATTGTTCTTCGCATGCGTCCACCGATGTTGATGACAAGACCATAGATTTAAATTCCGTAGAGGATAATGGTGAAGTGAAGTGTACCTGTAGGCATCGCTAATGTTGTTTCAACAAATTCACATGACATATCTAGGAGGTGGGCCACAGTACAGATGCAGATGTGCCTCAAAACTGTACCCTCTTCGAAAAAGAAATGTACACTTCAAACGAAACAGTTGGACAATGTATTTTTTATCATGGATTCACAACTAATTATGTCATCACAATGAGAGCTGCAGTTGCTGTACAGAATTGTTCACACTGCCAAACCCACAGAAAAGCACCTATAGCCAGAATGAACTAATGGAGAAAAACACCACAAAACTGCTTTCCTCCTAAATGAGGAAGTCAAATCACTTACTCCATATGAGAAATGACAGCAGATATTTTAACCACGCATAACGACCGTAACGTTTTGCAGAAGTAAGGAGGAATGTCATCACACCAAAAACTGTGCAGTGTTTGATAACTTTGCTCGAGTCTGCTTTATTAGCCAAGTAGAGATTTTTCTTATGTTCTCGGATCTGCTAGATTTAAAAAAAAATGCACTTGTCATTCTTCACCTTATTAAAGACAAAGTTCCTTTCTCAGTATGTGACATTGGTTAACACATTAAAGCAACACTATGTAACAATTGTACCTTAAAATAACAGCTTGAAAAAAATTGTGCCGCTACAATGACTTAATATGACGATTTGCGTCTCCGCTATTGCCATCGGGGGTCTGTGGGGAAATAACTCGGCTATGTAGGATTCTGGAGCCGCCCGATCCGGGGCGGATGTACTTCGACCTGCTTTCTGGCAGTGATTACGCAATGTCATATAGTGCCACTCCACGCTCGCAGCTACAGTATAAGGGAGCTTTTTATGTAGCTTTTTGGTGTTGTCAACAATATTGTATTCGATCACACGTACTCCACATTCAAACATTTAGAAAACAACGTATATAGGCTGAAAACGCGATCGGTATTTCATCTAAACTAAATGTTGTCATTCTTTTGGTTATGTTGTAACAATTCGCCCTTAGCAACTCAATCAAGGGGAAAAGGTACAATACGCTAAAAAAAAAAAAAGGGAATGGGCGGATCTGCGAATTCTGGTGTTAACTCTCTCTGCTCAAATGGTCGTAAAAGAAACACAGTCGATATGCGGAAACCCAAATGTTATTATATTAAATCAAATTCAATGCATCTGCAAGCCCCCAAAATGAACACATACACTAAAAAATCAAACCCACTCAAAACGAAGTATAATCCCCGGATCCCGACAGTCCCAAAGTCTTTGCAGTCCCCCAAAACAAAAGTAAATGACTGCACGCGCACCCCCTCCCCCCAAAAGCCGGCAAACAGCTGACCGACCAGGCGGAAACGTGGCGGCGCCGCGTTCAATCCCCGCGCTACTTCACCCTAGTCCGGTAGGTGCTGGGCCAGTTCACAGTGTTCCTGCGCAGTCTTCTATTAGTGATCCCGCCCGTTGGTATGAATCCAAAATAGAAACAGTCGCCGGATTGCTGCCGTTCTGAGTCCGCCGCCTGTCAGCGCGCTCCAAACAAAAAAAAACTCGCGTCACCTCCCCCTCGTCACCTTTTATAACCCGTGACACGTACAAATAATAACAATAATAATAATAATTATAATACAGGACAACACATGATCCCAACTCAATACAAGTGTATGCGAGGCTGCATCTATCGTAACTGGGTATTTACGACACTGAAGTAAACGTTAAATACCTCAAAAACTGAAGGGGGCGCTAAAAGGGAAAAACTACATAGTGGGGCTTTAAGTACTTTTTTTATTGACCAATCAAACATACCTATATGTATGAGCAGTCAGAACGTCTGACAGAAAAAGGAAAAAGAGGAAATGGAAGAGAGCAAATGCAATAACTGAGATTATAACAAAAAGAAGAAACAATCCTGTTACTTCTAAACTTCAATAGAAACCTAAAGCCACTTTATACATTAGATTACTGGGCTTGTCATCTGACATGGGGAATTTTCAACCACATTAGATTTTTGGCTATTACAAAAATGCACAGTTGGTATTTTCCCCGCGGCTGTGAGGACACAGATTTGGCTGCTTGAGGCGACTGGAGCACAGAGCAGGCACTCAGAAAGCAAAGAGGAAGGAGACCTCACTCGCCAAAAGATTATACTGTCATATCAGCAAGAAAGAGCATCGTTAGAGCTCATCAGAGTCAACAGGAGCTATAAATATGACACAGATTAAGTAAAGATTGCCACATCACTGTAGTATGAAATGCATAGCTGAATACGGAAAGCTTTACTTCCTCAATCCTGGAGTAGCCTTCATGACCTGGAATTGGATGGACACAAATGTTCTCTTTGGGTCTCCTAATAGCCATTTTCATATTACTTACAAATTAGCCTCAATTATCAAGAGAATATATAAGCCTTTAAGCAAATTGTGGTGGTCAGCAGATCTCCACCATCTTTCTCCCTAAGAACGCTACCTATCCTCAGACCAGAGCCACGGCAGACCAAATGTCTCTCTCCCCCTCTCACCTCCCTGAAACCTTAATGAGAGACTGTGAAGAGGCCTGTCAGTGTGACAATAATTACAGAAACTATACGATTCAGCAGCTGCAAAGAAACCCTTTGGCGTTTGGAAAGAAACACATGCTACCCCCCTTAAATCATGCACATCTAACTAACCACATATCTCCGAATTAATATCCGAGATGAAATGCTCAAGCCATATTAATCTCCCGATTGTTTCACAGCACTGTTGAACAAGTAATGTAACAGGCCACACAAACATAAGAGCTTGCCAACAACTATACAGCCTTATCGCCCATTGTGCTGCTGAAGCATGACATTTCGTCTGGCTCTGGTTGTGTGAGGTAGCCACAATAATAGGAGATATGCAAAGAGAGCAATTATCTAACATTTTACCCCGAAACAGAAATGGTTTGCACAGTGCTTTTGCTTAGCTATAAATTCTCTCCCTAGGGAGATTAAAGTTAACAGACATTTGTATTCTACTATGCTGTTGTCAGCTCCGGTCTTGGATTGGGAGCTGAATTGATGTGTCCATTGACATAATATGAACTCATTTAGCACTTACAATCATGTTCACTGCTGCCAGCTTCACTTTGGTAAGATCTGCTAGGTTTCCTCTGATTTATACCGTTGTAAACATAATACATTTGAGTGTCGAGCAATTGTTTAGCCAACACAAGATATCTGAAGCCATCAGTCTAGTACACTGGGAGGGACATCCTTTCACTTCAAAAGGCTATATATATATATATATATATAAACGAGAACAATCCCTAATTCAAATGAAATATCCAAAGGCCATATCAGTGGGCAAGGAAGAGGGAATAATAAGTGAATTGTAGGGAATGCCTCCATCGTGACAATGACCAAGCTGGGCGCAATCACTGCACAGCAACTTAAACTCGAGCATTAATTCACGTTATATAAAAAGAATATAAACAATGAGAGTTAGGGACTGCAGTTAATTGGGAGATGCAACGTGAACCGTTTGCTGTGGCCACCGTTGAGGCGTCCTCCCGGTTTACAATCTCAGAAATAAACGCGTTAACGTGGTGCCAGCACGACACGAAGAGTAGCTTCACTCGAGAGGCTTGTGCCGCAGTTGTATCTGTGCTTTTATATGTCGTAACTTAAGCTTGAAAAAAGTGTATCGCGCTATCCAACTTGGCGAGCGTTATCCTGGCGAAGAAAATCTCTACAAAATGCTCGCTACCGGGACAAATATCTCGGTTACAGCACAATCACCCGCCGGCGGCCAGCTGGGCGACCGTCCATTGGCCATGTTGGCAGGGACATGCTGTTGTTTATTCTGGGGTTAACAGTTAACGGTTAGGTTAGCCGTTAGCCGACGTGACTTAAAACGTTACTCGGTGAATCCAAGGATAGCAGGAGCTAGCCTGTAACGGTTAGCTCTCTTGAGAAACGGTGGTGTGGTCTCTTCGCCGTCAGCTCACAATCACACCATGTCTTACCTGCTTGCTGATGACCACCTCTTCTACTCTCCTTTAACAAATATTCAATGTCTGAGAGCGTCACGCAAATGATAACGAGAATCCCTGCGAGCGGCCAGTTATTTTTTTTCCCCACCGTGACCAGCTAGCCTAGCCGATGAGACGATGTGCCCCGTTGGAATAGCATTTCTATATCAAAAGCATGTCATTGCTGGGTAGCAAAGCTAGGCTAGCTAGCTGCAGCCTCACAAGCCCGTTCGGATTCCAGGTTTCCCTCATTGCATCCGATTGGCTGCGGAGAAATGGACTCCGTGGTGATTGGACCACGGCGCTGTCAGTCTCACCGCACTGCAGCTCCTGATGTTTTACATTATCATGAGCATCCGTCCTGATTTTTGCACTGAGAGGCTAAAAAGTCCACCTGATCGTTACTGTAAATGTAACGCGTGTGAAAAAAAGAGATTAAAGTGGCAATCATTCATATTTAATATCTTGTGGATTTGGAATTTATGTTTGAGTGAACACTTTGGAAGTACAAATTTCCCCTTGGGGATTAATAAAGTATATATCTACTCAGAGTTTAGTCGTCTGGAGTCTTGCTGATACATGATATTTAGTTTTTAAGACGTGTATATTTTGTATCTATATAAATGAGAAAAGGCTTTAAAGCTGCATTTTTTTCTGGGAATGTCACTGAACATAGGCTCAAACATTGTGTTACTTCCTTCAGTAATATTCAATTCAATTCCGTTTATTTGTATAGCCTATTTTCACAAATTACAAATTTATCTCAGAGTGCTTTACAATATCTACATAGAAACATCCCTGTCCCAAAACCTCACATCGGATCAGGAAAAAAACTCCCAAACAACCCTTCACGGGGGGAAAAAAAGGGAAGAAACCTTCAGGAGAGCAACAGAGGAGGATCTCTCTCCAGGATGGACAGGCGTAATAGATGTAATGTGTACAGAAGAATCATTATACACAAATTAAACACAGTAACAACACAATCAATGAATATGACAGAGTGTATGAATAGTTAGTAGTAGGCATATTCCACGATCCAGACCTCGATGATCCATCAGGCAGATGGAAGTAGAGAGGATGAGTTGGCGGAGTCTCAGCAGGGCCATAATAGATGGTGACTTAACAGACATTAATTTTTTTTTAATCTTCGAGATTGCCACTTATTTATTTATCTATTAATTTGGCCCAGAATCATCTGTACAAAAGACGAGATGTAGCCTACTTTAGGCTGAGTCTCATCCTGTATGATTTGGTGGAAGTAATAATTTGCAATTTTTGCTAATTTATTTTGAATTGACAACTAGATATATAAAGAGATATGGAATATGCCTACTATGAACTATTCATACACTCTGTCATATTCATTGAATGTATTTTAACTCTAAATCTGTCCTTCTGTACACATGACATCTATTGCACCTGTCCATCCTGGAGAGGGATCCTCCTCTGTTGCTCTCCTGAAGGTGTCTTCCCTTTTTTTTTTCCTGAAGGGTTATTTGGGAGTTTTTCCTGATCCGATGTGAGGTTTTGGGGCAGGGATGTCTATGTGTACAGATTGTAAAGCACTCCGAGACAAATTTGTAATTTGTGAAATTGGGCTATACAAATAAACTGAATTGAATTGAATTGAAACTGAATTGAATTGAAATATGTAGATAATCACGTCATATCAAAAATGTTCACACCTTATTTTCTAGATTTCAAAATGTTTCCTAAATGTTGGCTGCAGCTGGTAATCTGGTTTGTATACTTTAAGATGCTTTATACGAAGCTTTCCAACTTACATTTAATAGTTGGAAAGTCCTAATTAGCCTAATGTTTTTGAGCCTTTCATCAACAAAATCTCTAGTCATCATACTGTGCAGCGTAATTAAATGCACGCACATGCATCCACACAATAATTCATCATAAAATTCCATTTAGGCACCTTCTGGGAAATGACACTTCTAATAAACATGTCTGTGGTGAAGCGGGTTGCAGAGTCATTTGGAAGGTTGTGCAGCTCGCTGCAGGATGCAATCTGTTTCCTGCTCAAACAGATGGGCCTCCTCTACATGTATTCTGCTTTCTGCACCCAATCCCATCTCAAAACAAGACCATGATACAACACACATAATGCGGACAAAACCCACTTCATCTCATTTTATTCACATATTTTAGTTTGAAAAATAAACTCTCGGCGTGTTTTAAAAGAGAATCTGACATGACAGGAAAAGTGCTTCTTCAAAGTAAAAGACAATGTCACATTATTATGTGTTTATGATTGTTGTTCAATTTTTGGTTGTACACTAATTGAGCTTGTTTACTTATCATTTTAGTGATAGGAGAGTATCATCACACAGAATGAATAAATGTGAGCAACACTTCTGCTTTGTGTGTGGTTATAACCACAATGCTGATTATTTCAATATAAATACATTAATAATAACCCTTTATCAAGTCATGAGGTTGACCAATACTTCTACATCTGCTCACTAAATAAACAGGGTTTGATTGAAGTGTGTCATGTCATGTGTTTGAGTTGTTTTGATGCAATAACTGTCCATAGCTAATAAGTATGAACCAGTGGAGATACCACCATCATGATTTACTGTAACGTTTCACTCCAGCTCACTCTGACTAAGTGATGGAGTGGATTGTGAATGCCACCTGCTGGGCTCTTTGTGAAATATCCTTGGTGTGTCAGGTTTGAACCGCAACATGTCCTCTTTCATCTGCTCTGCGTCATCATTATGTCTTTATATCACTCCATCCCTGTTGCTTTGCCTTGGGGAAATCACAGAGACTGACTGCCCTATACAGAGAAAGGAAACAGCCCTGGTGAACCACTGACATGTAGAAAAACAGCTCTGACGGGCTCATGTTGTTAAAGGGGACTAATTCAATTCAGTTGACCTGCCTCTGGGCATTAGGTTGATTTACATCTGAAAGTAAACAGAAGCAGCGCCCAGAGATGTAATCGCTAGTGTTAAATATCAAGCGGCTGCTGGTTCCAGAACCTGCGTGACAAGCAGAAAGAAAGCACTGAAAGGTAAAGCTTGTGTACGAAATATGGTTTGATCTTCCATAAACCATGTATCCACTCCTGTTCATATGCTTCCTCTACAATAGCATTTTATTTGAGGAAATTACACAGCAAGCAACAGATTAAGGCTAAGAAAGGCAATACCAGTTATTTTATGAAACATGATGGTATTTATTTGTATTCTTTCATTCCTTGTATGTAGAATGACTTCTGGGCTGACATTTACACAGTGTGACAACTGTGGCAGTGACAATAGAGGGATACACCCCACCTGGTTGATGTTATTACTATAAAAGGTGCATAACATTAAAATGATCATCATACACCGCCACTCACAAGACCATATTCAATATGGTTCCAAATATAACAGAAAAATGAAACAGACTTTTTTTCTGACGTTTTGGTCTTGGACACAATTAGACATTAAAGCAGTACTACCAGGGGGACATAGTCACCATCTTACATTTGTCTTTTATTTCACACACACATATTAAGACATTAGTTACACAACTGGCACCCTTCCAACAACACAGCAATACAACATCATTAGATGAAGATCCAGACATTCTTTAAATTGCACAACCAAGCAACATTGTAAACAAATACACTGACATATCAAAACTCATTTGATTGGTGAGTCTAGGATCTCTTGATAATCCTGTCGAATGGCCCTGCTCACCCTGTACAGCTTGACTCCCGTCAGGGTGAACACGCTGACCACGATGACCAGGCCTCCGATGATGTCGTAGACCGACGGGACCATCCTCAGAACAATGAGCTGGAGGGACATGGCCACCACGATCTCCAGGTGCTGCACTGTACTAACTAAGGCTGGATGAAACTTGTTTAGAGCGTAGTAGACTCCGAGGAACGCCACGGTGGAGCAGATGCAGATCCCAATTAAATAGCCCCAGGTCTCTCCATCCAGAGGAATGATGGGCTGCTGCATGACAAACATGGTGGAGGCACCCCAAACCGTGCCCGTCCAGCCGAAGGTAAAGAGTGCCGTCCACATGCTGACCCGCTCCTTAATGGCTCGATATACGATCATGGAGAGGGCGCCGGTCAAACCAGCCATCACTGTCATTGTGTAGCCAAAGGCCTCCTTCCAAAACCCCAGCCTGGACTTCTCCTCGCCTGCCACATTGGGCACCATGACCAGGCATAGACCGAACACGCTTCCCACCACTGTGACCACGTCTGTGTAGCCCAGCCGCTCGTCCAGCAACAGGAAGGCCAGTATTGCACTGAAGACGGTGGTAGAGGCACGCCACATGAGGGTGCCGTTACTGGGTGGTACGATAGCAAAAGAGGTGTAGGCGCAGGTGATAGAGATCACATTGCACACGCCGTAGAAGAAGAGACGCAGCCGGTAGCCCTTAGGGCCAAAGGGGGCCTCGTGGTAGTAGAAGACCACCAGGATAGACAACAACTGGATGACGGAGCGGATGAAGAGAAGCTCGAGGGAGGGCACTTTAGAGCGGTCAGCTGCTAAACGAGTAATGAGTGCCACGCAGCCATGAGCCATTGCAGCCCCGAACAAGGCCATCCACGTCACCCTGGAGGCCAGCACATTCGCCTCTCCGAAGCTGGCCAGCTGGCCCCCAACCCCCTTGTCTTTTTGCACACTCGGCTGCTTCGGCTGGGTCTCCAAGGTTCCAAACAAAGTCCTGCTACCTTTGCTGTCCGACACCAGTCTCTTTCCCACATTAGACTCGGCGAAGGCGCCAAACTCCTCAAAAGAGGGTGCATCATCATACCCTTCATCGCCCGGCTGGGGGCAGTGAGTGGCATATTTCACTGTCACTGTGTTCGGGTGAATTTTTACCCGCTTTTTTGATCCATACTGCAACGAGGATGAAGATACATCCATGTTTCCTTATGCTTCGGATGGGGTATAGTCTGAAAGATGACACACGAATTATTGAAATGTTAGCATGTGACTCGAAAAATGTGTTGAAAATACTAATAAAATGCATTTTGCCCTGGAGTTTGATTTAATTTCAGCTTTTCTGAAACAGAAAGAAATGTCATTCTCAACTGGTTTCCTCAGTATCCACCCCTCACACCACACACACCACACACACACACACACACACACACACACTTAAACACACGTATAAATGCATGCATGCACACAGATAAAGCTTGCACTCACTGTATCATAACTACCTTACTTATACCTTTTACTGTGGTACTTCTATAAATATCCCATGTGAGCTCAAATAAGCCAAGCAGCAAACACTCTGAGGTTGATGCAGTCTGATGGGAATGCAATGACATAACAGGAAACCACCCAGGGGACGATACATGAATGTGGGACACGTATGAAATGAATGGAGTTGCACAACATAAATGATCAAACCCCGGAACAAGGACTGTGAAACGTCGTTTCAGTTTCAGTTTCAGACATGTTTCCTTAAAACAGCAATGGGATTTGGTTTAAGAGTGAGATGAACAAATGTAATACAATCAACACACACACACACACACATATATATATATATATATATATATATATATTATATATACAAATTAAAAATATGTTATATACACTACATTAATTTTGCCAATCCCCGAAGACACGTCGTAAATATAACCACAAGGGGGCAGATATATACTCGTATTTCCTTCTTTTCCTCTTAAATGCGATTGCTCCTCCTTTTGGAAACGTACATGAATACAAACTTAATCTAATAATAAACGATAGTAATATTATGTCAGATCGAGGGATAATGATAACAAAATTTAACATTTCATCATTTTGAGTCTAAAAAGAGACCTCAAGTGCTGTGAGCACTTATACAGCCAATTGGACGATGGCTTGATTAACTATTATTTCCAGAAATTCGAGACAGAAAATCACGAACGAAAATCATGATTTCTTCGAACAGAATTTGATGAACGCAATATCCTGAAAGACATGCTAATTACTAACATGTAGTTTAATGCAGGGTCAAACTGGCAAAGAGCCTCCAACCCCTGACAAATCGTTATGGACATTTTTAGCGTTTGCATAGTAAAGCGATATCTGTGTGCAAAAAGAAAAACACAATATCGTCTTACCTCTTGTTGTTCGAATAGTTCCTATTGATGCATACACCCGGGGTTGTATCATAAATCAAGACCTTGTTTAATCTCTTGATCCTTACATTTGGCCAACTGCCATTTCCCCATCTTCCTCTTCGAGTCGAGCGCCTCTTGAAGATGCGTGCTGCTTATTTGCTCTCC
Source organism: Pseudoliparis swirei (assembly GCF_029220125.1). NCBI lineage: Eukaryota > Metazoa > Chordata > Actinopteri > Perciformes > Liparidae > Pseudoliparis > Pseudoliparis swirei. The sequence goes on from NC_079403.1 coordinate 9,681,658, forward strand.
ACGCTGCGGATGGACGCCGCCTCTCTGCTGCTGCTGAAGCGGCTGTTGCCGAGTGCGATGATGATGAAGATGATGATGATGGTGGTGATGATGGTGATGGTGATTGTGAAGCTGACGCGGGTTTGGAAAGCCGGGGACAAAAGCAACTGTCACTGTCACATACTGTGGGTTCTCCTCCTCCTCATCCTCCTCCCCAAGACTGCTTGCACCTACGTGCGTTGGCCAGTCATCATCATCATCATCATGGTCATAAGATTAAATCCTATCTAATTCAGGAGGAAGATTTGATTTGTCAATTTGAAGTAATTATACTTTGATGAAATTTAAAAAAGCCCATGTCTCCCATCTTTCCCCCACATCAGTTTAATTGCACTTTACATGCTGTATAGGTTTCCTGTTTAAAGGGTATAGCCTTACCTTTCGGGTTTATACCATGCTAGATTTCGGATTGTCTAGTTTTATTTGCAACATTTTTTGTTTGCCCCACATTTGCAAGTATAAAAGCTACTGGTTGAATATTTATTTTATTTGCAGCTTGAGGTGATTGTTCCCATAACCCTCTCTGGGACCCTTTCATTTGCTCAAAGAAGAGTCTCATGAGACCGCTGCTTGTCCCTTGTGTGCGGCGCCTTTTACTCGACGTATTCCAAACAGCTAAGAACAGTGTCTGTTTTAAGGACCATTGCTTTTAACCGCCACTTTCTAAATACAGTGATCCATTTGGTGGACGACAAAACAACCTCAAAGGAAAGGGGAGGGTTGCACATGTGGACTGTGGGCTGATGAAAGGCAGACAAACATATATAGTCAGTTAAAGATGGGGGAAGTTGAAAGCACTAAAATTAGATTGTTGAGTTTACCCCCCAGGCAATGCAACAGGATCCTCGGCTGGTAATTCAGACCATGCTGCCTCAAGCGGGAGAATTACTGACTTTATTTGGCACAGAGCACTGAGGAAGGTGATTTGTGTCGTTGTGGCAATTATCTCTGTGTCAACATTTACATTGAGCTATTTACAGCGAGTCAATCAGATGGCAGGGGACAGGAACCCAAAGCAACAACATTGACCTACTTTGGGTGCAAATATTTGGCATGACTGTTTCATCATCTTATGAAGTCAACGTTGCAGAATGTAGAAAAATAATGGTGCTTTTGTGTAAAAGTGAATGTTTAAGGATGGATTTTAAAAATGTATCATTGGCGTATAACTATTTGGCCTTGTAATATTTATGTGCCATTCTGTATCATTAAAACACCAATGAATAATTGAAATCATGCCATGAGAGTTGTATTCTTTTCACATTTAACTTTGGGAAAATGAAATAACACCCAAAACGTCAAACAATTCCTTAAAATGTATTTGTATTTGATGTATAGGTTGTGAGCCTCTGTAGTCCTTTCTGTAATATTGTGTTGGTTTTGAATAAGTTAACAGCATCTACATTTTTCCACAACACATGATGTTTATTTAAAATGAAAATACTACGATGTGACTGAAGCTGTAACGTTTGAAGCGTCACATGATTAAATTGAGGGACGATTGAAACACCGTAAACTCTATGAATAAAACCGGGCATAATCACTATGAATGGATAGTTCTTATGATTATCTAATTAATTTATGGGAAATTCAAACTGTTGAAGAGGTCAATAAAGTGAAACGCTGGATAGTTTTTAATTATATATACTTCACAGGGGAATTAATCTGCTCTATTTAATATCTCTAAAGAGATAGCAACACCTTAAGCTTCTTTAATCCCGACCACTCATTTGATGTCAGGCAGCTTTAGTAGAAGCTCTGCTGGCACATACTCTCCTTAAAACAATAGGTGTATTGATTGCATTGTATATCATATAAATAGTTTGTAAAACTCCACTTACTATACGTAGTTCATGAGTGGAAAAGCTTTTTCACCTTTAATGCAAGAAGGTTGTGCAAAAGCAATACCGAGACATACGATTTTAAAACTTCTACTGTGAACTTTTGAAAGGTTTAAATGTTGTGCATTTCCATTTATGTGAAACTCAAATGACCAACAGCTCCATACCAATCCATGCAACTCTCAGCTCATATCTATCTTAATCTTTTCTTAATTTTCTTATAATGGGTTCTTTCTACTGAAAATGTAATTATATTACGCTCTCATTCTTTTTTTGAGGAGCATATTAGAGAACATATAAGAGCCTTGTTGTGTTTTCTATTGATCGCCTGTATTTTGCTTTCCCAACACATCCTCTAAAAGGCTTTCATGATGAACGTGTGGCTTATTTATCTTCCGTCTGGGGCTTTGGCCGTCTGACACTGATGAAGCAGTTATATCTCAATTGTATTAGCCGGAAAGCAGAACAACGACATACCGCCATCCCTTCTTTTGCCCCACTGACAAGGCTTATACGGAAAGTAAGGATTTGGAAGGTGAGAGCAGGGCTGTCACTGACATGGAGCAAACAAAGTCTGGTGAATGGAAGATGGTGGCTTAAATAGGCAATTTGTGTGTGTGATGGGAGAATAGAAGTGGTTCATTTTGCTTTCACCTTTATGGCTGAGGGTGACAAGTACCATAGAGAATGAGTTCAAGCATGCCTGGAAATGTCCTTATTAACAGACAGGTCCAGTGTTAATATCTACAAACATACACTACCGTTCAAAAGTTTGGGGTCATCCAGACAATGTCGTGTCTTCCATGAAAACTCACTTTTATTTATCAAATGAATTGAAAATTGAATAGAAAATATAATCAAGACATTGACAAGGTTCGAAATAATGATTAATATTTGAAGTATTAATTTTGTTCTTCAAACTTCAAGCTCAAAGGAAGGCCAGTTGTACAGCTTATATCACCAGCATAACTGTTTTCAGCTGTGCTAACATAATTGCACAAGGGTTTTCTAATCAGATATTAGTCTTCTAAGGCGATTAGCAAACACAATGTACCATTAGAACACTGGAGTGATAGTTGATGGAAATGGGCCTCTATACACCTATGGAGATATTTCATTAGAAACCAGACACTTCCACCTAGAATAGTCATTTACCACATTAACAATGTATAGTGTGTATTTTTGATTCATGTTATCTTTATTGAAAAAACAGTGCTTTTCTTTGAAAAATAAAGACATTTCTAAGTGACCCCAAACTTTTGAACGGTAGTGTATGTGGCAACTTAAATGCAAATCCTATGGATTGCCAGTGAATGAATCTAAAATGCTGCAGGTAGGCTGGCTGGACGTTCACTCCGTCTGCAAGAACACACCGTTAATAATTCACTACTTCAAACTTTTTTCCAATGTGATTCTACCTGCAAAGATTTCTCTGAGAATAGCTCATCCCTATTGGCAAGCATCCCGCACCTTTGCTTACTTTTTGCAGAGCCCAATACCAAATAGCTCCTCAGACCTCAATAAATCATAAATGGGCCAATTCAGCAGTTTGTTCTAAATCGAGCCTTTTTAAATATGTATGAGATGAGGAACATTCCTACTTCATAAAGAGGAGCTTCTTTTCTGGGTTTGATATATTTTATTCCACCCTCAACAAATACCAATTGTTACCCTTTCAATGTTCACAAGGTGTAAAGAAGTATCTGGTCACACACATTAATCATGAACATGTATAATCAAAGATCATATGTAAGTAAGTAAGTCAAGTTCATTTATATTGCACTTATCATAAGTGCAATATAAATAAGTTTATAATGCATGATTGTGGCAGCTGTGGGGATGGAGTCTCTGGTTGGTAATCAGCCAGCTGCTCTGGCTGATTGGCAATCAGTCAGCAGCCGACGCTGCTCTCTTAAAAGGAGCAGTTGAGAGTGGAGTGTGAGCAGAGGCGTCGTTGTGCGGTCTGCTGAGAAATAAAGCATGTTAATGAACAGAACCTCGTTGGTGTTGGCGACTCCTTGGTGCCGGGGGCCCGAAAGGCATTACAATGATATATGCTTTAATACACAGATGTCACCATAGTGTGATGCCTTGAGTTTAGCATAATAAAGTCAAGATAAGGTGTTTAGTCATAAATCATCATGTGTTTGGTCATACAATCTACAACAGTTAATACAGCGATAGTTCAGTCTGTCTTGATATTGTATAAGAAACACAGAAAAACATTGTATTTCACTAAGTAACTCTAAAAGTAACCACGCCCACCCCACCTTGTAAATGAACTGCATCTTAATAACACGAAGTAGAAAACTACGAGGAAATCAGTCATTAGTCCTTACAATAGTTACTGTATCACAACGAATGAGCCTCTGTGTAATCAAAGTACACTCAGCAGGTACACACACCTTCAATATAAAATCATCATGCTCAGAAAAATCTGAGCAATTATTTATCCTACACCTACCCAAAAATATAATTCAAAATTGACGATATAGAAAGCTTATTATTAAAGAAAAAGCAGTAAAAAAACAGAACACATCAACACCTCTGATCATACTTGTTCCCATTATAGCAGATGATGAGTTTTAACACATTTATTTTCATTTACTGTGATATTATCAGGTCCACAAAGCAGCCGATGTGGAGCATAATTGGCTCCTGAAGCTCCGGCAGACGTTAATTTGAATTTTCCTTATTTTTGCTGTGCCTGTGAGAGCTCTTTATAACTGACATCACTTTGAGATGTCTTACAGTGAGCCTGTTCCTCGAGACTTTGATGAGTGTTAGCAGTAGATGTGTGAGATAAAACAAATTCTCATTTGTTTGCATTGTGTGTTTAATATCATACTAAATTGGATAGTATGGGATAATTCTTTTGCATGTGATGGGGATTATTGAAATTATTATATAGTCCAGCTGAAGAAATGACGCTTAAGGAACCAAAAGATGCAGTTAAACAGTTAGATCCACTGACAAGCGGGCTGAACATGTCACCCAAGGGAGCAGAGGACATACTTTTACAAGTTAAATGTATAACTTTCCCATCACTACTATATGAGGGAAGGAATCAGACAGGTGAGACGCGTTGTATGAGCAGGTGCGTCACACGGCCTTCAACACCTTTATGCAGCGTCTGACATTCAATTTGAAATCCTGAAATGTCTCAGACTCAGTGACATTATGGGGTGAGCAAGGGAATCACTGCCGGTGTTGTTTGCCCAACTCTACATCTCCGTATGAGAGTAAACCCGTGGAGAAGACATCTTCAGTTTTCACTATGGATAGACAATAAGTCAGGCATATGCGTGAGTAGCCATGTGCTCTGGGGCTGTTCAACAAAGTGAATACCTTTGCATTGGAGACTGTAAGGTTCTGTTCTGTGTGTACTCTGTGTCTCCTCTGTGTCTCCTCTGTGTCTCCACTGTGTCTTCTCTGTGTCTCCTCTGTTTCCTTGATCGTTTCATCCCCTTCACCTGCCCTCAGCCTCTCCTGTCTCCTTGATTGTGTCATTCCCTGCACCTGCCCTCAGCCACTCGTCTCGTTAATGTCTCATGTCGTACACCTGTTTCCATGTCATACACCCGTTGTCCCCATATACAGGACTGTCTCAGAAAATTAGAATATTGTGATAAAGTTCTTTTTTTTAAAAATTATTAAAAAAAAAAATGTCATGCATTCTGGTCTCATTACAAATCAACACTGAAATATTATTGCTTATTATTTTTTTTTTGCTGATTATGATTAGCAGCTTAAGAAAACTCACTCTCCTATCTCAAAAAATTTTTAATATTTCCTCACCAAAAAAAAAAAATTTATAACAGAGTGTTGTTTGTCAAGGGGGAAAAACCCTTGCAGGTGTTTTTTTAGGTATTCAAAAATTTTCATTTGTTTAATACCTATACTATATTTTTCGATATTCTAATTATTAGAGATAGGATATTTGAGTTTTCTTTTTGCTGTAAATCAATAATATAAGCAATAAATCAGAAAAAAGTTTTGTATGATTTGTGATTTGTATGAATGCATGACATTTTTAATTTTGTTTTTTGCATAAAGAAAAAAAATCTTCTTAATCAATACATATATTGTGCCACTATTTCCCATGTCTTTTGCTGGATTGTTGTTGTTTTTTCCATCGTCTTGTCCTTCGTACCTGATCCTGCCTGCCTGCCTGCCCTGACCGACGATCCTCTGCCTGTCCCTTTTGGACCTTGTTGTTTTTGTTGTAACCTGTTTTTTGCCTTATTAAAGAGCGCCTTTTTGTTCATCTACATTGAGTCCTCTCGATTCCTCTGCGTTTGAGCTCCTGTACCTTGCTACCTGTGGCATTAGCCTTGACAGAGACTCTTATATAGGATGTAAAAAAATTAGACTAAGTCCATCTAGAAAGGGTACCACATGAAAAAATGTACATATACTGTGCTGGAAAAAACAATATTTTCTACTATATCTTAGAGTGACATTGCCAAGACCATCTGGAATAGAAGCATCCAGTTTTGCCCCAGGTGCTTCCCCCTCACATCAGAGTTAGACATGGCCATTTCTGGTTTGGATTAGCCAATGCCTCATCCCCCCTTCTGCCACACAGCAGCCTGATGGCGGCAGCCTTTGTGTGCATGGGCTGTTGTATAATGCATGCAGCGCTTCTGACTAGACGCTTCCTCTCGTGAGAATGCCCGTTTTCAACAGCGTTACGTCTCCTCTGATCTGATTCACAAATCATGCCCTGCACAATTTATTAGATTTAGAATCGTGAACATGTCTTAATGGATCATCGAGCTGCCATGGAGGCTGTTTTATTGACCTTCCATTTGAGAGTTCAGAGCTTGATAGAGAGAGAGATGGAGACCGGAAGCCTAAGAGGAAGCAGCAGCGGCGAAAGCATGTATTCAAGACAAGATACATCCGTCATGCTGTTATGGAGCGCACGGAGGATGTCATTCATATTATGAGGTGCAAAATGAACCAAACTGTGCCTGCATAAATCACACTCGCTGTGTGAGAGAGCGCTGCAGGCTTTAGTTGCTGGAGAGACACAGAACAATAACGCTGATCAAAGTGTTGTTTGAGCTGAAAAGGATGGAGTGTGAATCACACCTGCAGTTCAACCTAGAAGAAGAGATTTCTATAGCAATCAAACACAAAAAAATGTAAAAATAAACAATTTTGAGATCTAATCTTAAAACATTCAAGTCTCTGGGACCTCATTGGTGAATGTTCGTCTCCCATCTTTTGCTCCCTCTCTGCATGCAAATGATGCCAAACATGAAATACCATGATCATCTTGTTTATTTTTGAAGTTGAAGTGACAGCATTGACGCTCTCATTTTCATGTGTTTAGAAATGTAAGAAAATAAAATATAATCCTTTATTGATTCCCACTGGAAGTTTAGGTGCTTAATTGTGTGTATAGCTGTAAATTAAACTAAATGTCATGTCACTCCTTTTACATACTAGTGAGTCATTTTATCAATTGGCTGATTGACAGAATTTAAAATTAATAATTAACAATCGATTAATAGCTAACCCCCCATTTTTCAACATACTATTTTTTTTCTTTCGCTTTTGTCTGTTTTTTACACAACCAAGCAAAAAACAAACTGACAAGACATCAAACTGGGCTCTGAAGTATATTTTTTATTATATTCTGACATTTTATGGACAAATCATTTGTTGGATTTATCAAGAAATTCACTGTCAAATGCAAATGATTATAGTCAACACATCACATCTTTGTAATGTGATTAACTCTCAGTTAATTATTTCCTTTACTCATGTTGTTCTGTCTCACATCCATTTGATTTCTTGACAAAAAACACTGTGAAATTGACGTGAATGATATGCAAGTGCCTTTGACGAGAACATTTCACACACTCGACAACCACCAGTCCCTCAGTCACAGACATTATGATAAGTGGTTTTAACTGCAACAGATCCGTCTGAATGCGCTCTCTCTAAAGGTGAGCAATGATTGGACGACGCTGACTGCCCGAGACTATCCTTTCACAAAATATCTTTTCAATTTCTTGTTCATGTTAAATCATTTCAGACCCGGCCCTGACATTTAGTACATCACTGAAAGATACTGTTCTACACTTTCTGTTCAGCTTTCACGAGTCAGTTACAAAGGTCGCAGACACCTGAGGGATATTAATTCCGACTGTAGCGTGGAGAGAAAGGCAGGAACATGACAACGTTACACTGGATGCTTATTATGTTTACATTTTTTGGATGAAGGGGTGAATTCTTCATTGCAAAAATGACCCAGTTTATAATTCAATGTTGCTTTCACGGATAAAGTATGCCACTTACCACTGACTTTGCATGTATTGACTTTGCACGATTTTGATTTGTGCTCTGCCCAAGTAACCTTAGATCGGCACAGATAATCCTGAGATGTATTGAGTCAGAAATAAACAGTGGAAAAGGGAAATGGATCAATTTATATTCTTACAGGTTAGTTGTTTTACGGGAAGTCGACTGAGGCTTTCACCATCACCACTGAGGACCTGAAGAAAATCAATCTCAAGACAACAGCAAATGGGAATCAGATTGAGCGAGAGTAAATGTGTCCTTTAGCCGCCTCTGTGGAGCCACGAGTCAGCTACAAAACAAGCTGTCCAGTATCATGTATTTATCAAAATCAATCCCTGAGGGGGTTTCTAATTGGACATCAGAGGGAGAAGAGAAACAAATGCAGGATGTTATGACATGTGATGACTTCTTTCCCACACAGGGCCATCACTGTGACACACACCAGCAATGACAGCAAAATGTGGGCTCCGATTATGAGACACAACTCATTATTTGACCGAGAATTCATCATCATCTGCATCATAACAGTGGTGTTTTACGATGGAGTACTGGGAGTGGAAAAGGTCAGAGACCAAGTTGATTTATCGGTGGTGTTATGGATTCACTGGTGCCCTGTGTGAAATAGAGGCCTAAATCAAAATCCCCCTTTTCAACATCGGTGTGCTGTCAGTGAAATTGCCGCTCCATAACATGAGAATAAAATAAAAAAGACAAGCTGTTTTATTGGATTGCCAATGAAGCTATGTGTTAGAACATGATCTTGATGTATTGCCTTGCGCTATTCTACTCATCAAAAGACCAAAACCAACAACGGATTGATTCTATGAATAAACTCTTCCTGACATAGGTCATTACTCTCTGTAAAATAGTTTTTTAAGTATAGGTTTACTTGCATAAATACACAAACATAACAGAGATAAATAATGATATGCAGTGTGGGATAATGTGGCTCATATACCCCCCCATTGTTATTAATAAGCTATTAACAAGACTACAATTCTGCAACATTGCTTTTGCTCTGTGAGAGCTGTGGGCTACATGCTAACCTCAGCATGCTCACAATGCTAATGTACCATCTTAGTTTAGCATGTTAGGATGCTAACATTTGCCAATTAGCACGAAACGTGCTGCCATTGCTATCCCCAGAGCTATGCCTTTAGCACGGCGAAGTATACAACACTGAGCCACACAGCGTTCTCCTTCTTGACCACCAACATAGGCACTGAAGTTTATTTCCCACATACACCGTCATGGTCCAGTTAACGATAAGTGGACAAAATGTGTTTTCATTCACGGCAGAAAATAGTTTCCAAAAAAAGCACCATTTACCTCTACTTGAATCATTTTCACTAATGACTATAATACTCAACCGATTTGGAAAATGACTGCTTATTCAAGAGAAATGTTATAAATTTGTGACATATTTTGAAAGATTTAGTAAGAATGCATGGGTTCTGGGCCGAGTGCCACAGTCAGGGAAGTGAGAAAGTACAGAGAAACAAATTAATTCTTGCTTTTGGTCTTTTCATGGGAATGGCTGACAGTAACACATTAATTAATATTAGGGCTGTGAAACGAATAAAAATTTTAATCGGATTAATCACAGGTTTTTGTGGATTAATCATGATTAATCACATATTACCGATATTCTCGGTATATTTTGTGAGAACATAGAGATTTATGACAAAAGACGGATATATACATTTATACATTCTTCTATACAATGGTGCTGCAACTCAGCAGTTATTTAGCAGTTTTCTTCCATATGGAACATTAATACATCTTCATCCTAAACAGAATGTTTAACCCTCCTGTTACCTTTCGGGTCAATTTGACCCCATTCAATGTTTAATGTCGGTGTTCTTTGGGGTCAATTTGACCCCAGGCTGTTTTTCACTGTCAAACATATCAGAAATATCAACTTTTTTATTTATTTAAAGGGCTATTTAGGTAGTCAACAAACAAACATAAAGTACCTCACACTTAAACTTGGGAAGCAATATTAATTATAATAATTTTCTGGAGGTTTTAATTGCTGGGGTCAAATTGACCCCGAGGGTAAAATATGTTCGTAAATGTAAAGGTAACAGGAGGGTTAAACAGAACATTTTTCTCTTGTTTGTCAACCATTAACTCCACCATGATACAATCTAAAGGTGGACAGATTGACAAGTGACTTTTTTTTGCTCGGTCCCGATGCGCGCGCACGGAGCTCTGTGGCGCGCGAGACGGAGATCGATAAGTGTTAACGCAACGCGAAGAGACAGAAATGACATGCTGCTGTGGAGATACGATCAACAACAGACGTTTAGTTTAATAAAAGAACAAAGACGTGCTATAGAGAACATGTCAGGGGGCGGGCCAATCTCTTTAATGTCATGCGATCTACCGACACTACGCCGCGATCGACTGGCAGGTCGCGATCAACGTGTCGAGACCCTGATCTACAGGAAGTAAAAGTCGTAACAAGGTTTCCGGAGGTGAACCTGCGGAAGGATCATTACCGATGAACAGACCGTCTGCATGAGAGCGGACAGAGTTCAGATTGAAGGTGTATTGGAAGCTCATTTTGCAAGTGACTTTTTTTTCGTCCCGACGACCAACAACAGACGGATTGGAAGCTCATTCTGCGCATGCGCTAAATGCGTTTTTTTTTTAAACTAGTTAAACCTGTAATTGAATTAACTGAGTTAACGCGTAATTTTTCACAGCACTAATTAATATATATATAATATAGGGGGCTTTATGCATTTCTTCATTAAACCTGCATGTATTTTTGATTCAGCTTCTAAATTTAGCAAGAACGTTTGATTACACCCTTGGAGTTGCCTCTTGAAATATCCATTAACATGTGTACTCTCAGTTTATTAGACCATGAGCACTTTGTTTTGATTTTAGTGGAAGGGAACATTTTCCTCGAACACTCCTTGTCGCCAGATACAACAGAATATTGATTGCAGCAGTCAGGTCAACCCATTACATTGATCTCCACAAACACAGTTGCCATGACATAAAATCTGACGCAGAGATAATTTTGCATTTGTGCTGGAAAGGTTGACAAGAGAGTGAGAAGAGGAGGAAAAGGAGGTGCGATAACAGAGCCAGTGTGTAAACGGCAGTGTTTCAATCAGGCGTGGCGAGAACGTAGATCATCAGTTTTGTCAGTGTGGCTGACAGCTTAACATACTTTATACTAATATAATAGAGCCAGAAATGTCATCGCCATTCCAAGCCAAAACAGATTATAATGGCCCTGTGCTCTGGTGCATTTTAATTAGCCAATAATTTCATGAGAAGAAAGAAGGACATGAATCACACTGAGTAGAGACCTGGATAATAGCTGGTTGTCATGCACACGGTGCGAGTCATTTGGCCGAGAAAGTTTCAGCATGTCAATTTCAAAATAAAGGTGCCAAAGGAAAGACTCTCTTAAGAGTCTGAATACATTGATGTTGGAGCCCTCCAAGCAATGTATTCTCTCCCCTTAAGCGTACTACAAGCCTGAAGGGCCCCCACAGCACACTGTGTTTGTTATTGCTTGCACGCCATGGCCCTTATCGACGGCCTACCTCTCCCAGTGGCCATTATCTTTTCTGCTTTGTTACCAGATGGAGCTGGTCAGCTCCAGCACACAAAGCCACCTCATAAACCTCCTTTGTGAGAACAGATGGACCCACGGGGAGATGAGTGATATCACAGGGAGGAAGGTATAGCACACAATACAGAGGCAGGCTTTCTGACCGTGTGCAAAAGGCACAATGACAATCGGTTTAATGCTCCTGTTGAGTCATTTACATAAACCTTTAATATTAAAGCTGTTTCGTATCGCATTAGCCGGAAGCTCAAGGGCGATCACACCAATATTTGGGGAAAGGGCACGCCTGTTTTGTGCTTCATTGTAGGTACAGGAGCCTCTCATCAGCAGGTGATTGTTTTCGGGGTCATATTTGATGCATGTAAACATAGTCACTGACAGTGGGAAATCCTAGAAGAGACACTGTTACTCACGTTATGGTTTGAGCCAGCCAGTGTCGGCTATTTGGGGAGTATTTGTTGATTCATCCCCCACTTCATCCTAAAATGGCCTCATTAGAAGAGGATTCAAAGAAGTGTAACTAAAGAGGTTTTTTTGAAGTAATGCCTGCGTGCCCTCATTTCTGGCACTGCTTTTCTTGGTATTATGAATCGACTTGACCACGTGCTGTTGAGACAGATCTACGCCCTACCAACTGTTATCTTTCTGTTACTCTGCCTTTTATTCTCTCACTGATTTTCCACAGATTGTCTGGCCCGGGGGATCCTATTTGAGCAACCAGGCAGCTGTCAACATTGCAACCTGGCAGACTGCAAAGAGACTGAAAATGTGAGATGCTATTTCTGGGACTCCATAGAATTAAAAAATGAAGCTGAGCAGAGGATAAGTCATGTCAGACACTGCTACTTTCTCTGAAAATTGTCACATTTTAATCTCTGTAAAAAATGAAATTATATCACTCTGTGTTTGACCGTAGCTTTCTGTTTAGCTTACATTGCGAATATGTAATACAATAAAGAAATGGGGGTAGAGAGTGTGTACGTGTGTGCGGTAGTGTGTTTACATGTTTGTTCGCGAGAGAGACAGGGACACAGCGAGGAAAGAAGGGGAGGGAGAGAGGGAGCAAGGGGAGGGGAAAGATAGTCACGACAAAATGGGTCATGAGTCATGTTAAATGGTGACGTACGTAGACAGGTCAGCAGCACCCATGTCACGTAACCACTGAGCCAGAGGCTGCAGGCAATAAAAGAAGGTAAGAACGCTGGAACGACGACCTTAACTCGTTACGTCATTTTCATGGTACATTTATTGGTGGTTTGATCTGGCATCATGACCCCGGAGCAGAATTAATTTGAAGTTTCTCAAACTATTTACTTATTGAGGACTTCAAATGTTGCTGTGTGTCGCACTTTTAAAGGAAAGCCTTATTGTTGCAAAGAAGAAATGACAAAACGTTGTATTTATGATTATGGTAACATTATGGTCAAATGTTCATACTCAAAAGTGTAAGTGTTAGAGTTATCTTGGCACTGCAACATTTTACACTGCATATATCATATAATGCTAGCAAAAATATGCGAACACCCCTACACAACGTGAACTCACCGAAATGACCATAATTATCTTTCTGTGGTGGCAGTATGTAATCTATTGAATCTATCGGCGTTATATAACAATTTAGCATGAGTTCAGGCAACGAAACACTTCCTTCTAATTTCAGGAAATCTAGAGTGCATCAATCATTATTTCTTTCTGCAGCCAGGTTCTTGTGATCTTGTGGAAAGCCTTCAGAAGAGGGAGGCTGACGTAGTGGCATATCAAACCCCTTGGTTTTTAAATGTTAAGGACAAAAACACACACATAAGTGTTATTTAAGGTGTCCACAAAGTTGGATGAGATGTCCGCGTAGTTTTGGTCATAAAGTATTTGTATAATATATAATACGTACTGTATATGTATAACATATCATGTTTTTTTAAAGAAAATTTATATACATATACATTAAGTAAAGCCAGCATATTCGGTTGTTTTCAATTTTAATGCATGTATGCTTGCCTCAGATCTTCGGGGATTAAAGAGAAGAAAAAGGAATGAGGGAAAAGGGAAAAATAAATAAGATTTGAAATGCAGCTGACTTATGCTCTTGGTTTAATGTACTGAATCACAGGCGAAGCACTAATCAGCTTAGAGCTGCTTGTTCCTTTGCAAAGCACGTATTGTTGTGTTGAAATTCTCACCGGGATCTTATCCTATTGATCAAACAGTGATGGCTCAGACTCTTTAGATCCATGTATATGTATGTTAACATTTTCTTTAGATGTGACCAAGGTATGGATATCGAAAATCGAAAATGTTGAAAGACAGAACATGGCCTATTTTCTAAAGTAGTAGTTTGTGATTTTAATTATCCGGCTACATGTGTTGAGAAAGCATGACTTCATAAAGCATGACTTCATAACATTTATCTTTTGATGCATCACATAGAAAAAGGAAGTCCTATCTAAGAGGATGAGGGCTGGGAACTGAAACTCAGGAGATAAAATATAATTAAATGAGAACAAATAATAAGAAATGACAATAAAAAATTCAAGTTATATCTCTTTGCTTTGGTTTAGCTATCCCAATTTTGTTGTGTTTTGTACATCTTCATTGTGTAGGCCATATGGATTATCTACCGTCCACGTCTGTGTTTTCATGTGTTTGGTTGCAGGCGGACGTTACAGTTATTTTATTATTAAATCAACAGGCAAGATAAAAGGCTCCTTTGCCTCCACTGAATAGCAGCTGGAGATAAAAGTCCCTGACAGCAGTCTGAGAGCAACCTTATCTGAGAGGACAAATCCAATCACAGGGCCAATGAACATCAGGTCCCTCATTTATAGGTCAAAATAGAATGTAAAATATCTCTTTGGTTGCTGTTTGTAAAGATGAAATATTGAAAACAGACTAAATAGTTGAGTTGTATTCCAAATGTCTTTGATATTTTCTACAGGAATGACAGGTAATTGTTTGGCTTGTGTATGAGAAAAGTATTTTTGCATATTATAAAGCAAAGTGATTGTGTGTCCCTTTGTGTGTTGTGTATCATTTAAATAACAGCTCATTTTAGTGGACCGCTAGTTTGAAAGTGTCACAGTTCAGCTCCACACTCTCCTCACTCGATCAGTCACTCCTTCCTCCTCATCAGTCTAATTGCCTTCACCTGTTCACTCACCTGCCTCTGATCATTAATTAAGCCCTTATCTCAACTCCTGCCTCCCAGACACACCTTGCCAGATTGTTCTTTCCATGCCAAACTCTCACAGACTGATCTTCTGTTACCGACCCTGCCTGACCCGGTTCAACCCGCCTTGCCTTTTTGATCCTGACTCTGTTTAACTCTGCCTGCTGTTTCCAGAAGTTCAAAATAAAGCTGTGTTGCATTTGGGTCCATATACAACCCGTTACAGAAAGCATCTAATTAAAAGGAATAGCTCAACAGTGTGGCCAATAGTTAGATATGAAGATTGACACAACTCTCATAAAAACTGGAAACTAGATCAAAATTATCTGCTGACCAGAATATTATCAAGTAACGGTTATAGATAGAGGCCAAAACTGTGTTTGTAGTTTCTATAGGTCAGGGCTGGGCTCCTGTAGCTGTTTCTCCTTGTTTCCAGTCATTAGCTATGCTAAATTAAGCCACAGATGAGACTACAGTTGATCTTCTCATCAAACTCTTGGCAAGAAAAAAAGCGTTGAACAATGTCTTTAAGATAGGATGACCAGATTTGAGTTTGTGAAAAAGAGGACACTTCGTCGCGAAGGGGGGGGGGGGGGGTGTAGTGTATAGCATGCCGCACAAACAATAATGCAACTAGTGGAGGCGGCAAGGTGCTCACTGAGATCGGTCGACCAATGGCTGCTCTCTCTACAGTCAGAGCTCGCGCAAGAAGGTGGAACGTAAGAGAGATACCATTTCCAAAACTTGTAAGGGCGTAATAACTAGTTTGTGAAAGACCCAGAGAAACACAAATATCCGACGAAGCAAAATCCCGGACGTTTTTGGAATCCCTGCCGGACGCATTTTTTAGGTCTCAAAAAGAGGACATGTCCGGGGAAAAGAGGACGTCTGGTCACCCTATTTAAGATAGATATCTTTAAGAAACTCAGACAAAATGCTCTCTCTCTAAATAACATGTTCCAGCTACTAGGCTATAGCTGTTTCCAGTCTATGTGCTAAATTAAGCTAACCTGCTGAGCCAATCATGAGCGTGGTATCAGTATCTCATCTAACTCTGCATAGAAACAAATAAGTGTATTTTTTGCTCAATAAACTGAAGCTAAACAATTTCCCAAGAAGGACATCATATGATAAGACACTTGGACAAATGTTAGGGTTTTGTATTTTCCATGCAGCAGTCCCGCATCATGGAGAGTTTCACGCACACCCTTTTGGAGTCACATTCAGCTGCTCACGCTCCATTTTTAATGACATCTGGTTTGATGCGTCCTCATCTTGTTCACTTTTGAACCCAAATCATCCCACTGCTGAAGAACATGCAGATGTGAGAACCCTGTCGTTTTCCAGAGGCCATTACTTTCTGCAAATAGATCCTACTTAGCCTTTTCGATCAAGTGATTGTTTCTGACTCGAGTGCATGCAGTTTTCAGAGGTGATCAAGGGGTCAGCAGAGAGGGGAAGGAGCGATCACCAGTGTGATGGAAAATGTGGTCACGGCTGGGATTAGTAATGTAACACTATGGAATTTTAATAAAACACCACATACAGTTTGTTATTGTGCTGGTTGTACATCATGTGTATTCATGTTTTTGTGGGTTCAAGCTTGAAAGCCGTATTTAGTTGGAATGCTTCAGCAGTCCAACTATTGTTCTTGTCTTCTTTAATAAACTTATTATTCTATTTATTCCGTACCTTTTTTGTCCCTCTTCGAGTCCTTCATATATTCAGCTATTTAAACCATTGAAATATAAAAAAATGCAGCTTCTTCAGGAATAGAGGGGAAAGACTTATCATATTTCAAATGTTTCAAATTGTTGTATCTTTAAATACTTTTATGTTATTTTTAATTCATCAGATTCTATGGAGAAAATCTTCAACATTAAAAAGCTTACATTATCTTCATATTCATATTACATATCTTCAACACTTTCAGCAGGAAGTTTAACCTATTTTCAGCCTATTTCAAAAACAGACTCCGCCCCCGTAACGGAAAACAGGCTCCGCCCCGTCACGGAAAACAGGCTCCGCCCCCTTCACAAAAAACAGACTCCGCCCCCAAAACGGAAAACAGGCTCCGCCCCATCACAAATAACAGGCTATTTTCAGACATTTTCAGCAATTTACTTATTATTTTTTTAGCTTCAAGCTTTCAGATGTTAGCATTCCAACGCATTTTCAGCAGGAAATGCATTTTCTAGTTAGATATGTTTCTTTAACTGTGATCTCTGAATTTACATATGGAGATAATAGAACGGTTATCTTTGAAGGAAGAGGAAATGGATCGTCGGCCATTCTGCCAGCCCCAAGACAGAGCAATGCTGACATTTCTGTTAATCCACTATTAATTTAAAGAAAATGTTCATTAGTTCCACAGCCTTCTGTGAGTGTACCACACCGTCTGACTTATTCTCAAATTAAACAGATGGTGTCTGACAGCAGATGATGAACATATTACGTAGTTGTGACTGCTGCAGAAGGCTGTACATTGAAAGCTGTGAACACGAGTGGAGATGTTCTTTCCACATCTCAAGCTGGAGTTGAACGCATGCCTGAAATGTCAGGACGGGATCTAGTGCTATTAACATGGATGTTAATAGCAGTGGAAAGAACGAAAAGAATCAGCAGCTGGATAACTTCAGGGCACATTGGTGGAGTCACGCCTACATGATAAGATACATCTTGGTGTTCCTTGGAGAAGAAGAAAACAAATTTGATCGTAGCTCCCTGCACACATTTAGGTTCACCCAGTGTTGGTATTAAATAACACATGTGCACTCTGCAGCTATAGCTCTCAAAAAGCTATTGCACAATCAATATGAGCACGACCAATAGATAATACGTGCAGGAGATGCAAAGATAGGAAGATGACAAAGAGACAATCTCATGAACGTTCAGACATCTTGCAGCACCCTGTAATTATGTCCTTTATGTCATTTACAGTTGCCATGGTGACAAAGACGATACATTCAATTCAACCACACATGTTGGTTTGTTGCAGATAGAAATGTATAAATAATGATTATTTTAGAGAATAAAGGCAGAACACATTGTTTCCATGACAAAAAATATGACTATTATAGTGTTTTTGCACTGGAAAGATACTGGAATCATACATAATACTTTTAAAAATCTTTTAGTGTTACATATGCAACTTCCTTGCCTGAAAAAGCGAGAGACAGAATATTAATTTAAATGAAAGAGTGGTGTGCTCGACCCACAGACATATTAATTAACCTCTTTGCCTTTATTACAACTGCATTCACAGAGGTGAAGTCCATGCTGGGAACGCAATGTACTGAGGACAAATGACCGTCTCCATCAGTGGGGCCCTCCTTCTCGTGCCTTGTGTCTTCACATGTTTGTGTGACACGTGTGTGTCTGCCGGCAGAGCTGGAGAGCTTAAGAGACCCTGTCACATTGTCAGAGGACGCCAGATGACCACAGTGGAAAGTTGCCATCAGCGCTTTGAAAAAAAAAGAAGCACACGCGCGCACACACACACGCAGATGCAAGCACACCAACATGTCCAGATGCATGCACAGACTCAATGGGCTCTCCAACTTCTCGCGTGTGCTGGGTCCGTGTTGACCATAGGAGCCGCTGATGACTCACCACGAGATAAGTGATCGGCCTGAGTCACCCGAATGTTTTGATCTTCATTGATCACAGTAATTACAGCCACAGGTGGAGGCGGCGGCCTGGACCCACCTGCCATTCTGTTTGCCTCTCCTTATGTAAATAAAGTCTTCATTTCATGCCTTGGTTTTGCACAAAAACAGATACCTCCACCTCCTCTTGTCCCCATGGACACACAAAGCCAAATTAAACTATCTGCCAATGCAACGCCTGACCATTCATACAATTACTATAATTAAGATACATTGCTAATGCCATCAACCGATAGCTCCCCACGTAAACTCTAATAGTAATTTAATGGATTGCTTAACAAATAGCCCCTGATTCCATGCAGCTTTTAAGGGTGCATTAGTAATGTGGATGAAGGCAGAATTGGAGAGCTCTTAACAGAAGCTCGGCCATTTACAAGCAGGACGAAGAGGAATGGAAGGCTTTCACACAGCAGGAGAAAAGCCCTGGCTTCTTTCCCGTCCTGCTCTGCAAAGTAATTACAAAAGAAGGCATTCTCAAGGGGGAGGCTGAGTGTTTTGTGCAGCTCAGCAGCTGTTGATGGTGAATGTGGCTCTGGCCGAACCTGATAACTGCATATTTTCACTTTAATAAACATGCATTGCATATTTCACCCTCACACATAACATTTTCCATCGAGTTACTGTCGTTTTGGCCGTTGTTTTCATCGGATCTCTTGTGCGTGGGTGACTGTGGGTCAGTGGTTACCAGGTCTATCTTTCAATCGAGGGGTTGGTGGTTCAATATCCCCGCCCTAGTCAATGTGTCCTTGAGCAAGACACTTAACCCTGAATTGCTCCATGTAGCTGTGTCTACGGTGTATGAATGTAACATGATTGTATAGCTTTGGATAAAAAGCGCCAGCTACATGACATATTATGTGTGTGCCTGACCAACTCTGCCTGCTCCTCACTACTCTCCTTGTCTGGGGGCTCAGGTTGTCTAAATGTGTGCACAGAGCCACATCACTGAGGCTCAGCAGCAAAAGCTATCTCTATCAACCTTTAGCAAGCATTAATTACCTATACAAATAATCATATTCGTCATTTCTCGCTCTGACATGCGGTTTCTCATATGTTCTACTTTTTGATCTTTAGCAGAAAGAGTATTGATGTAATAAACCTGCAACAGATGAACTGAATAATGTTTTAACGTCTTATGTCTTTTTTTATGTAGGCTATTACTGTCTCGCTCTCTCCCCGAGGCCCCATGACAAGTTGCCTCTTTTTTGCTCTGAAAAGCTGACGCAGTTCGCTCCCCTCCGCCATACGGACAGTGCCTCCTGACGCACCTCTACGGAGCCATCAGGTAGACCACTGCGCACACTTCGTCGTCAAATTTAGACATCATCATCTATTTATGAACACACCCACACACACACACACACACATGCAGGGCAGAGCCAAAGCTGATTGAAGGAGCGACAATTGGAAATAAGTGCAGGGGCTGTTTGTGTAAGTGGATGATAAATCATGTGGGATTGTATTCATCGACGGAGGAAAATTGGTGCAATCTGGCCCAGAATGCATTATGATCGTAATAATGCCATGATCAAGTATGTATTTGGTTACACGTGCGGTGGAACACTGACATCAAAACTATAGGATTTATGTAAATAAGAGAGCATAATACTATGTCTGTAGCAGCGCAGCCACCATGTTGGTAAACTGCAAACCACCTCCAGGGTGCCGTGCTGCGGTTTCACGGCTTGGCCTAGCAGTGACCCTGATCATACATGACAACTACATTACCCCGGTGTTTCTGACACTCAAACTAATCCCAAACTACATTTTTCCTTTTGTGAATTGCATGCATACATGTGCGCATGTTCCTATATAATTACTGCGTTGGGCCAAAGCCAAGCATGCATTGCCCTGGGGGTTGATAGTTAACGGTAAGAGACAGTTCCTCATCAGGTCAAAACCAAGCCTGGGTAGTGGTGACGATGTCACATCAAATGTGTCACAGACACAGGAGAACAGAAGGCACTGAGTTGTTTCCACATCCACTCATCGTCACTGCTCGAGGTTCAGCCAAACCTTTACCGCCGCTGTGTCATCTGCTGCTGCTCAACAGAACAAAAAGGCTTCCCTGATCAATGAGACAAAAAAAAGTGAGAAGAGTGGGAGTAAAAAAAATGCTGCCGGCGCGATAAAATTGCAGCTGCTCGATCGACACTTGGTAGAAAAAGCTGCCAAAACAAAACCTTTTTTTGTTTTGTTTTTGCTCTGCCAGGATGAAAGCAGCAGTCTGGCAATGGTAATACAAGAGCAATATTTCTTATTTACTACGTGGCAAACTATCTAAAAAAATAAATTTAATGAGCATCCATCAGAAAACTGTTCATGGCTCCTTTGTCAAAACTCTGGTAAAAGGCAGTTATTTTTTTGCATCAATGTAAAAACACTTAAGTTTTAGCATATTTTAATGGACTTCTGCACCTCCTCTTGGCTCCGTTGTCAGGCTTTAAATTAAACTCCAAAATGTGCCAGGAGGCCTTAGCCAATCACAGGTCATTTCAGTGCAGGAAAAGTTGCTATTCCAGCATTAGCAACAATAGCACACACTGCAAAGAAACCAAAAAAGGAAGACCGACTTATCAAAAAAGAGTCTGTTAATTCTTAATAAGCATTTCAGAGACGTGGAGAACATTTTGCCAATTGTGGTTCACGGGTTTACGTTTACTGGATGAAGCGCGTGCACATGCCCACGTTCGTCTGGTGCGAGTAGCTTCACCGAAAGAGGAAGGATGCAGGATAAAGGTTAGGTTTTCTGAATCTGTTTTTGTGTTGTGTGTTTTTGGGGCCTTTTCCAAAAAACTAGCTACCACTTGATTATAGAATTATTGTCCAATGATGCCAACAATAAATGGCCTACCACAGCTGTAAGAAGCATCTGGAAGATGAATGATGATTGAAGAAGCAACTTGAGTTTGACAAATTGCAAGCCACAACAATATTCATCCATCAAAGTGGGTCATTATATTTGGGTTATAGAGACTCGGAGCAGATTGACATCAGCAGGGTCGTCCTGACAGTAGAACAATGTGTGCTGTCTCGTGCGGTCACTCCTCGGCTCTGCTCAGTGGCAATTAGTATTGGGAATAAAGCAGCACACCCTCCTGACCTCCCTATTGGCTGCTGCCTCCTAATGGCTTTGTCTCCTTCTCTGTTGTCACCAGGAAACCAGCACACATTGCACTGCGATGAACAGACATGGTGCCCAGAGGAGGAATCCTATTGACTTTCATCCAGCTCCAGGTCAAAGTTGTTCTTATCCGGCGGAACTTCTCAACATGCATACTCTACAGAACGGATTGACATAATATGTATTACAAATGGTCATGGTATTAGCTTCAGTGATTCCCTGTGTTTTCCTCTCGTGCCATCATGATGTTGAAGTGTGTGGTTTATAAGGGAAATGTCTTGACAACTATTGGAAGGATTACCATGACATTCGGTACATTCATGTGGATTAAGCGTAACAACTATTTGATCCCTTACCTTTACATCATCTGTCATCATCAGGTCTCGGTTTTGTCAAATACTTTGTTATATGACCTAATATTTGCAAACCCAGTGGAATTCTCATCCGCTGTACATCATCATTACTTTCAGAGTGTCCGAAAACACAGAATTGGCCAGATGTTCAAATACATGAAAATCTATTTTTATATACCATAAAACCACCTGGGGAATTGGTGAGCTTCAACGTTGGTTTTCTATGTTCTGCATCTCACCTCCAACAACAACAACAACAACAACTGCTACTTATAACCACAACAACCATCTTTCCCCAACCTTGACCAAGAAGTTGTGGTTTCCTAAACTTAACCAAACCATGAATATAACTAGAACGGGCACTCGGTAGAGCGCATACCTTCACATATCACAAGATTGGGCATTGGATTATGAATATTTTGGCATTAGTTGCATGCCAATTGGATACAAATTGACCGCGCTATGGTAAAAAGAAGATTTTTACCTTTTCATGACCTTGACCTTGACCTTTGACCCGATCAATCCCAAAATCTAATCAAATGGTCCCCGGATAATAACCAATCATCCCACCAAATTTCATGCGATTCGGTTTAATACTTTTTTACTTATGCGAATAACACGCATACAAATAAATAAATAAATGGCGATCAAAACATTATCTTCCGCATTTTCAATGCGAAGGTAAAAATAGCAGATCAGAACAGGCTCTGATGAGAGCCACGGTGTACTAGTCATTAATAAAGTCAATCATTTCCCTTCATTATTTCTCACATATGTTCTATCATCTGTCTACTGACCAAAACATTTTACTATTCTTTTCAAATAGTCATATAGGGTTGTTTTTTTAAGACAGTGGGGTTCATTTTTCACTTTAACTCTCCCTGAGGTTAGTCCAATTGTTGAACAACAATATGTGTGATGAAGAAAATGCAATATTTACAGGGAGCAAATACATTATTCCTGTACAAATAGAAGCCACCATATAGTCAGCTGACAATTACTCAGGCGCCATAGAATTGCAAGAATTAATGTAATAACGACCTGTATATTGGAGGTGGAACAGACGGCACTTACTGCGATTATTCCCAGGCTCTGCTCTGCACACTGTGGTGTTCCTCAATGTGCACAGCAGAGCCTGCACAACACTGGTTTCAAAATACAGCTCCCAGCACTTCCAAATACAGGCTACATGACATCCAAATATCTGTAATTTGAATGGGATGGTGGCAAAAAACTAAAATAGAAGTCAGTGAGTGTCGTGGGGCTTTGTGCCCACATATATGAACCAACAAGAGGCTGTGTAGAGACTCTGTGGATTGCTGTATTTAATATAATTTCAACTGAGCGTGACAATTTAATCGTTTCCTAGCGACATAGTGTCAAAGTGCATCTTCACATCAGTCAGGGGATAAAAGGGCGAGATGCTCTTTTAAGTGGAGACGTGTGTCCAATTACTCGCTCGTTTCTCTCTCTCTCTATACCTCATCCTTTCTCTCCATCCACGCAACCCCCCCAAGTATATTTTTTGTTCACAATTTGTCACGCTGCAACGACAGGCTGAGGCAGCGGGCACTAAGCTGCTGCCTGTGAGCCTCTCAAGGGTTGAGATCAAGCTAAACTGACAAGTGGGTTCATCTGCGTCACAGTGTCCTTTGAAACGGTCTCAGAAAAAGGGAGAAGCTGAAGGCAAAGCATGTTCCTCCAGCGGTGGCCCCCTTCGAGCTTCACCTCTCGGCTTCCCCGGGCACCCAGCTGCCGGCTCTTGCCTCAGGCTGCTTCCTGGAATGAAGCTATCTTCATGTTGCAAACGGAACATGGAGGCAATGAAACGGCGGATTCACCCGAAGATGAGGAGAAACGAAAAACACCAGCTGTGTGCTGTCGATTTGAGGCATTTATTCTTCTGCAAAAACAATGCTAATGTTACATTTCAGAGTGCAGGCAGAGTTAAAGCCACTGAGCTGCGACATATTCATCTCAGAAATATAACACACATACAGGTGTTCCAGAGGAGCAGCGCTGGCTCGCTGCTGGATGAAGACAAACGCATCTCTTTCTTCCCACACAGTCTTTTCTCTCCCTTAATGCCCATCCCCCGCTTCAACTGAGGAGGGTCCCAGTAAATAATTGAAGCGTATTCCCTCTGTTACTGTAGCTTCGCTGCTAAGCTTTTTTCTTTTTTTGCATTTTCTGGGTCTCATTCAGTTATTCTGATATATAATTACAAAGGATAGCAAAAGAGAGAATACATTATAGTGTGTGTGTGTGTGTGAGTGTGAGTGCTATCAGTAATGGTTGATGCTGCATACCCCAAGGATCCACAGGGGGTGAGATCAAATAGAAACATTAAATGCAAACAAAAGGTCTTTACATCACGAGCAAAAGAACCATCTTATGTCTGAATATCTGTATTCTTTTTGTTTATATCTCCTATTTGCTGCTGAAGAGGGATTTCCCAGCAAACCCAGAAGGTAATGAAGCTATATCTATGCAGCATTGGAAGATATGAATGGTACAAATGATGCATCATGTCACTGGCTGTGTGAGCATCAGCGCTGTCACGTTTCCCTCCGTATGCGAGCTGCTCCTGCTCCACCGAAACAAACAAATCCCTGAAGAGTTCACAGAGGAGATGACTTTCTTTCACATATATAGAACGGCTTCATGTCGCCATTCCTTATTGCTGATATGATGCAGACCGCCTACAATTTGACAGCAATTTTTAATGGCAGAACACTGATTCCTGACCTATAATGAGGTGTCTGCTGACACCTGCTGTCTCAAAGCATGAAGTGACGTCAAGATTGTATAACATGTAAAGAGTGAAATATATATATATATACTTATCTTCAGTGGTTACACTAAATGCTGAGACTTAATCATTGTAGTTATTCATACACCAACTAGGGTAAAAAAAGACTACTGCAGGTTTATCTTGAACATCTTTTTATAAATTATTGATTTAGTTTTGTCCATCCATTAAAATCGGAAACATAAATTAATTAAAAACCGATATAAAGAGAAGAAACGGAATACAATGAGAGAGCTGCATCAATCATGGCTCACTCATTCACACCAATCAAATGTCAAACCGGGTAATAAGGCGGGTATTTAAAATGAAACGCAAGGCCAAGTGGCATAAATGGTAAATGCCTGAGATTAAGAAATCTTTTCCCGTATACTCATCTCAAAAATAAAATCCTCCACCCCAAACGAAACCACATGATGGATCTCCAGCTCAAACTTGTTTTTTTCTCACAGCGTTTCATACTATTCAGCAGGTGATTTCGTCAGAGCAACTACAAAACATAATATATAATCAAATACTATTCCCCTTTGACTGTTTAGTGCAAACTAGGATGACTTTAACCAGCAGCTAAGAATCAACTCAGGCGTCATACTTTATGTTGAAACAGTATGCCGAAATTAAAGAGTACATTATTTCCTGTCAGCTTACTATCTCTCTGAAATGTGCAATTCAGCATGCAGCAATGGCACCTGAATAAAAATAAACTCTTAGAAATGAAAACATAGTTGCGGTGATGTAACTTACAATCATAATGGAAGCGTTCTGTATCTGGATGTGCTCTGAATCCCCTCTAATGATTAATCAGTTACGAGTTGAACAGATCGCTCATCCTCTGGCCTTCCTAGCTGTCGGACGCATCAGTCTCAGACGTCTCTTCTTCAATAATATTCACTGAGCTTGAGGGCTCAGAACTAGGATGTTGCACCTCTGGGATACTCGCGTCACTCAGGTGCTCTGTAGTGACTCAAGGCCTGCAAGGTCACCCTCTGTGCTCAGAGAAGTGCGAGTGATCGGGTCAAAGGCATCCTCACGCTCCGTCTCCTGGATGTCTGATTCCTCGTCCCTCTCTAGGCATGAAGGTATTTGGTCAACAGATGAGTTATCTGTCAAGAAATACACACAACGAAGCAGTTAGAGGAAGGTTACACCTTAGGATACGTTGTTTTAGAAATACGCTGCTGTTGTTTTAGCTGTGTTGCACAGACATTCATAAATCTATCACTTGGGATGTTTTTATATGACAAAAGTAGAAAATAGTTTACCAACTGGGTCATTGAACCCAGACGTGCAAACAATAGCCGGTTTAAAACATTTATAGTTTCAAGCTTGGTGGCATTGAAAACATGTAATTGTTCCTTTCATCTGCACAATTAAATTAGCTGTAGTGGTTAGAGGTACTTACCGAAGCTACACTGATCACCAGAGTCGTCTCCATAATTAGCCAACATGGAGCTCTGGCCCATATCAACGGTGGAAAACGTGTCGGACAAGTCTGGAGTAATTGCTTTGGGTATGTTGGAAAGATCTGCAATTCATAGATTTTATTCCGGTCAACAGGTCAACTGAATCAGACAATGAAAACAAATGGATGCTTCTTAAAAGTCTGCTTGCCTAAGTCCACATCTGGCTGAGTTGACGAGTGTGTACACATGTCCTGCAAAGCTTCTTCGATTTGATTCAAATCTATTTCCCCGACGCTACAGGGGCTACATGCCTCCACTGGAGGCACCTGCGAAGAAAGAACGTGTGTTTTAGATAAGGGAAGAAACTATCCAACTAGATAGATAGATATATACTTTATTAATCCCCAAGGGGAAATTTGTCGTCACAGTAGCAGCACCAATAAGCCAAACACACAAGAATAAAAAACAAGAATAAAAAACAAAACACAAAATATAAAAAACAGGGATGAAAGATATAGAAGTATACAAAGTAAAATACAAAACAAAATATATATGTACATATACAACACACATGCATACACAACACACAACACCAATGACAAATCAAATCAAATAAAAAAATATTAAATATAGACAGTGTGCAAAATGCAAAGTGTGTGTATGTGTGCAGTGCAAATGAAATGTGTGAAGTGCAGATCTACCCGGGGACATTTAAGAAAATAAAGATGTGATCCCGTGTACCTCAGCGGGGTCGCTTGCAACCAGCTCTTCCAGGTCAATCACAGAGGATTGAGGCAGAGCTGGACGCATTGGGATTCTGTGCAAGTAGCCATAGCCAATGCCACAGCCTAAGCTACAATTCAAGAGAAACAAAACAAGGGTATTATTATAAATGTGTCTTGTGTCTGCACATATGTACACACACTACAGGTGACATGATACCTACTTTCCCTCTCCTCCCCATGCACCATTTGGAGTCACCAACAACTCTCTGCATTGGTCGGTCTGTTTGTTGTACACCAGCAGCTTCAGAGGTTTCCCCTCATTGGCTTCAATCATAGAAAAGAAATCCTCTGACTGCAACACAAACGACAGGGATTTAAGATCTTTCACAGCATTTGGTCAGGAATAATAGGATCATAATATAACCTTTTGTATGAATAAAACATTTAAAAAGCTTACATCTTGCAACACCTGGTCAGCTCCTACTATGAAGTCATCGTGGGCAATGAGGCCGGCCAATGCTGCAGGAGAATTGGCTTCCACATCCTGAAAAGGGATGGTTATGAAGACGTTCATATTTAAATCTCAACATACCACCATTCTTCCATTTGGTGTTCCAACCCGACAAGTATATCTCACTTTAATAATGGTGAGGATTCCCTGGCACTTTTCTCCCAACTTAAATGAAAATGCTAAAAGAAAAACGTGCTGGCTCAAACAATAAACTGTTTTATATCAAGCCAGAAGGAGTTGAGAGAAGATAAGATAGATAGATAGATAGAGATAGATAAATACTTTATTAATCCCCAAGGGGAAATTTGTCGTAGCAGTAGCAGCACCAATAAACTAAACACACGAGAATAAAAAATAATAATAAAATATAAAAAACAGGGATGAAAGATATAGATGTATACAAGAAGTATACAAAGTAAAATATAAAATATGCCGCAGTGAGGACATTTACAGGATTAAAGCAGCAAACCGGTAAAGTGTAAAACATAGTAACAACGAAAGATAAAAATCAACAGATATAAATAATAAAGAGTAAAACAAGTAAAGAATCTACAATAACTGAATATTATATATACATACAGAATAAATATACTATTTTGTAAACAGATGAAGTTAAAGAATAGTCGGTATTAAGGCTTTACTTACCAGGACGTGCCAAACGTTCTCATTGGCTCCTTCGAAGCTGCAGAAGCGGACACTGGCGCCCAGTAGACCCTGACCACCCCACATGTTACTGGGTACCACCTCCAGTTCCCTCATCCGCTGACTTTTAGAGTTGTACACTTCAAGTTTGACTGCTTTCTCCACATTGGCTTTTAGAAGATCTTTCAGCAAGTCACTTTCTTTATTCTGGAGAAACAAGAGAAATTCCAGCTGTGTGAGCGCAAGGACGTCAAACCAGTTTTCATGGAAAAGAACACAACACGAGATGAAAGCAGAGTCTACGGCCCAGGTTATAATTCAGACCTGATGTTTAAATGTTATTGTTGGGAACAGAACAAAAGGGTTTTTGCAGTAAAAACGCAGCACAGAAACACACATCAACCTGTTTTCAAACAGTCCGAAATGAGTTAAAGGGACCGAACCAAAACACAGTAGTTCATCGTTGGTGTAGCGTAAAATAGTATATACAACTCTAACTTCACATAAGACTTAACCCTTGTGTTGCCTTAGGGTCATTTTGACCCGAATCAATATTACACCCTCCCCCCGCCTTTGGGTCATTTTGACCTGATTCAATGTTTCACCCTCCTGTTACCTTTATATTTACTAACATATTTTACCCTTTGGGTTCAATTTGACGCCAGCAATTAAAACCTCCAGAAAATTATTAGAATTAATATTGTTTTCCAAGTTTAAGTGTGAGGCACTTTATGTTTGTTTGTTGACTACCGAAAGAACACCGACATTAAACATTGAATGGGGTCAAATTAATCCTAAGGCGGGGGGAGGGTGTAATATTGATTCGGGTCAAAATGACCCTAAGGCAACACAAGGGTTAAGACAGTTGACAAATATCTAGCTCTACACTCATGCCAGTTTATAGATAAGAGCTCAAAATGCCACTGCAGGGAAAGATCAGTGGATTTTCATAAATGAAGTTATACCAACACCGTGGGATGTAGAGCTACATGGTTGCATGTTGGATCTCTCTCCAGCTGAGTTCCATTAAATTGAAAAGATAAAACTCATCACAGAAAAAGTCCTCATCAAGTAAATGGCAACATTTCATACGTCAACATCCACAGCGACATACAATAATCACTTTCTCTGATTGCATTCATTAAAATGCTGAATTAATTTAGTCCTCAATGCCATTTAGTTAATCAACGCGTGTAGTTTGGTAATACATTTACATTTGGTGAGTTGACCCTCTCTAAGGGTCCTGTAGAGAGAAGGAGTTGTTCCAAACACAACAGCCTCAGGAACTCCGAAACCGTAAAATCCAACACATTGTTGGTAATACACCAATTGATGTGCGTCTGTCTGTGCTTCATAACTAGTGTGACTAGTGTGCACTAAGGCCTGTCATAGCACACATAGGGGCGCATCCATAGGTGGCAAGTGGACATTCAAAACCTCAATATATTCAACTTACAAGGCGTGTGTTTCCTATGGAGAGAATGAAGTCAAAGAAGGGCTCCAGACCAGACCTCAGAGCTGGCGAGTCATCTTGAACCTGAAATATGATAACAATAAAACAAAAACAACATATGAGATCTGGCCATGGCTGTACAGCTGATTTGACATAAAGGGTACAGTGAGTCGCCCCCATGTGTCAACTAAAGATATTGCATTTGGCCAGAGTTTGGGGGAGCCTCGTTGCGAGGTATCGCATGGCTGACAGGTTGATAATGGAACCGTAACGACCGGTTTCACGTATCCGGAGGTTCCTCGTATCCGGTTCCGCAGTGGGCGGCTTCTGAACAATGACGGTGTTCCAGCAAAGGCAAATAACAGTCTGGGCGGATGCCAAATGCCACCTCATCATGGGCGGACACCATGAAAGGTGTCGCGAGTTACGACACATAATAACCCGACAATTAAAAACGAGTGACTGTGTTTCTTTGCAGCTAAACGCAGCGACCTTTGTCCAGGACTAACAATAGACGAGTGAGAAAATCCGTGAGCTAAAGATGGGAAAGCGAGCTGTAACGTTCCTCAGGGTTGTTGGCTAACCTTGCACTGCGATACGTACCCCGTGGACATGATATCCACTGTGCGTTCCCACGTTCCCCGACAAGAACGAGCTCTGCTGCAGACCCATTGCCCGCGACAGTTATTGTTAAGTAATACAGACGTAATGTCACTGAGGTAGAGCAACGCTGGAAGGCATTACTGAAGGCTATGTAGCCGATTCAAGCTCGCTAGCCACGAATGTCGGAAGCAGGTTGACGAGCAGCCGCTTCAGAGCAAGGCAAAGATAATACATAAAGATGTCAGAAACATCGAGCCCGTACTAAGATTGATTGCCATGATGACGTCATGCACTCTGCGATTGACTAGCTGTCCTTGTCTGCCGTTTGCCACACGGTTGCCTAGCAACATATAACGCTGTTGCACATGCTTTTTTTTATTCAGGATACATGTGCATTGTCCGCAATACATTTGGATATTTAATACATAATGTCCTGAGAAATATGTTTGGCAGTTCAGTCTTACATATACCGGAACAAATCTAAAAGGTCAACACTGTGACTGTGTTTTGTTCTCGTTAAATTGACTTAGGTTAGCTCTTTAGCTAACATAAGGTTACAATGAAATTGAATCGGACGCCGTGAAATAAACATATTACCTGATTTCACACGGGAAGAGTTTACATTTTGGTTACATAGTTATGTTCCAATAGAGAGAACACACCTACAGCACTAGCTGAACGTAAATCGTTTATTTATCTTCCATGTTTCATTGATTTAGGTGTCAAACTCATTTTCACCGTGGGCCGCAGTTCAGCATCATGGTTGCACCTCAGAGAGCCGGTTATAACTTTCATTTACAATTTAATTCAGTTTATTTTATAGAGCCCAATATTAAAAATGACAAATGTTGCCTCATAGAGCTTTTCAATCTGTACACATACGGAATCCCTGGCCTTTGACCTCACATTGGATCAGGAAGTTAAAGCAACATGAACAAGAAGTAGAGAACCAAATTCAATCAGGCTATTGATTTGAGGGCGTTGTTTGAAAATGGAGGCAAAGTGTGTGTGCGTGCTTGAGTGTGTATGTGTGTGTGTGTGTGTGTGTTCTTGTGTGGGTGTGTGTAATACCATGTCAAGGCCCACTTTTGTCTAAAACAACCCTCCAAGTACTTCTATTTAAAGCTCTATCAGCTGGAGAACTCTCGTCTTCGGCCGCACAGCGATCGGGATGTCAAAAAAATACAGCGGTGTGGTCGTTACACACACTCTACTGAGCGCACCTTTTTAGTTTGAATATAATTGTATAATGGAACATTACATCAACATCACTTTGTTAAACAGACCAGACCTAGACTGCATCAGCAGCCAGAAGATACTCACTCGAAAGACAACCTACCATGTGTAACTTGAGTTGACCGCCACTTTTTATTTTTTCGATTTCAGAAACCTAAATATACAGGATAAATGTATACAGAAAAAAACTGCACCAAAGGTTTACGAGAGCTCTCCCTCAATTTCTCAAATGAGGCTTTCTGGGAACAGCTTTCAGTTTACTTTGGATATGCCTTGGAGAGGCATTTGAGGCTAATTTTACAGGAGTGGGAAGATGTTAGATAAATACAAGTGCTTTATTGTAAACTTCACCGGTCAGCTATTAATTTGGAGTCAAATCTTTGGAGAAAGAGACAGAGAAATGAAGATGAAGCTGAAGTTTAAAGTCCGCGGCACTCCAATGTAGAGTAACTGTCAAAGTTCAAGGAGCAGTGTTCTGATGAAGTCGTATGTCACAATTGATTGCATTGCACACTGCATGCAACAACACATGCTTTGTTAGGGCAGCTGCAGGATGTACTAAAAAGTGAAAAGAAAAAGTATGCTGTTTAGAGCACAGTAATATTATATGTCCCATGCACACTATTTATGTGCAACTAACACAAACATGAAGGCGGAAGCCTGTGTGCCATCGTGCAGGTGGTGGAGCACGCAGTCTGCTCCCAGCCAGACAGGTGGGGCAGCGTTGCTTTGAGATCCATGACATGTGCCAGAGGGGATGTGGTCATATCAGGTTGCCAGGTAAAGCAAACATATGTGTGCATACTGTTTTTGATGTTCCTTAATGCAAGACCATGACCATACAAGTGTTCATTTCTTGTAGATAATTTTTCAATTTTTTTAACCTAAGGCACATTTTAAGCGACTCTAATTGTCACTGGTTCTGCTTTAGCGGCAGATTTCCACCTGAGTAAAAGCCGTATAAAACAGGTTGAGTAAGAGGTAACGTCCGACTTCTCATCCCACGGCCTTCAAGCTGGACTCTCTTCTCTTATGTCTGTTCTTGTTGCTACCCGTCCCAGGACGACTCCGGAGGTCCCCTGAGCTGTTTCACAGATGGAGCTTGGAGAGTCCACGGTGTTGTCAGTTACGGTCCATCTGGAGAGTGCAACCAAGTGTCAAAACCCACAGTCTTCACCAGGGTCTCTTCTTTCCTAAACTGGATATATTCAGTGAGCCTCCCAATACCTCTATGACACAATCCGAAACATGTCTTCATCTGCAGATTTTAGTTGCCTGACTTTTATTTCTTGATGTATTTTCTCCCCAGGTTGTAGGATAGATTTCAAATGGAATGTATGCTGTCAAATAATGGGTGAAGTTAAATTCATGTGCATCTCTGTCACATGTTCAGTGAATGTTTTCTTAATGTAGTTCTTAATTTAGCCAAAGGGTGGCAACAGTGGTTCATGTTTAGAATTAATGCCATGCTCACCATACCATAGTAACCTACTTTAATTACAACCAGTCTCCAAATTGGGACACATTTTAAGGGTCATGTGGCCAACAGAAGAAGAAACGGTGACGATTCAGATTTTCTGACCTCCCAATCTGCAACCCCAGTAGATGAAAGATTGTTAACGAAGCATTCCTGATGATTAAGAAGAACAACCAAAGGGACCGGACTTATATTAGGTCTAGACTTAAGTGGCAAAGCGGCATGGACACAAAGCCTTTTTGATTGTAGTCAGATCAAAGAGAACCAAAAATAATTATTGCAAGATCTACCTAAAGGCTTAACAAGAACCACATGTTTGTATGGCGGCCAAATGTGCGCTATATGCAGTCACTGGCCCCGACATTTCCGTCTTGTCTGGGATTGCAGGCCATATGTTTGTGGTGGTCGTCATGCAAGAGACTACAGCATGACATCATACGAAGTGTTTTTCTCTTATCCAAGGCGACCAAAAGCCACAGATGAAATCCAGTGGTTTACAACAAAAGAAACATGAAGAATCTACTGAATGCTATAGAAAATCTACAGATTTTAGTGGGCAAGTACGTGAAACCATTGAACATGTTTTCAGTTAGCAAGTCTACATATGCATATGATAAATCAAAGACAGCTAAGTTTGCTTATCCTTTAAACTGCCTTAACATTTAACTGTAACAAAATCAGCATATGACAAACAGCATTTAGAAAATGTTTTTTTTATTATTATTTGGAGGGACAGGCTGTCAAAATGGCTTAGATGAAAGTATTTTTTTAACAGCAGGTTAAAGTGTGAATATGTAAAAAATAAAGCAGCTTTGTTTGCTCTGCAGGACCATTCAAGCAGAAATATGTACAACACAAAAGGCAAAAAAGTAAGACACGTTCTTTTGAAAATAAAATTTTAAAAAAGCTGAACTGTAATACATTACATTGATAAACACTCACTGTTGCCATTTCTTTATGAGAATTGATGTTTTATACAAGAGAAACAAATGTTTGCTTGCAAAAATCAGTGCCCTCTTCTTGGCATAAGAACATATATCGGATGGATTTCAAAGTAATTAAAAAAGCAAAAAGCGAATAATACATTTCCAATGTGCACTCAGCACTTTTTCAAAGTATACAATTAATCAGAACAAGTTTTAACAAACAGGACCTGCATGCATATTTTCTAAAGGGTCCAGAAAGGCTGTTGAAACAGCCGTAGAAAGGGTGAGATATGTACATCAACTCTCTCGTGTCCTCAAGTGTTCACACTGGTGACAGAATCACCTTTGAAAGGTCTTGTTCTATTATGAATGAGGCAACGCTTCATTTTCTTAGGGTTTGTATGTAATAAGAACTGTATAATATATGCAGTTGTTATGCACAAAACCCCTTTACATGTGGTATGTAGTACATATTGTAACCCAAGTCACAGACTTCCAAGCAATTCAGAATACAATCAAATTGATCTTTGCAATTTTTTTTAGTGGCATTTCTAAGATATCTAACCATAAGTCTGCCTATTAAAAATACTTTAGAACGCTAGAGAGCGATAACCTTCATAAGTATACATTTCTCTATAATTCATATATTACAAAGCTTCTCCCAGATTGAAAATGACTCATTTCGCATTCTTAATAAAATATTCAATTTGTAAGTGATTAGAATTCTTTTTTTCACCCTACATAAATTAGTTACAAAATATTCGTGTAATTTTCTATTGTTACATTATAGGCAGCGATACAATAGACCCATAATTTAGTTTCAGTGATTCGGGAGATTCCACAGTTTTCAGTCCCAAAGCTTAAATGGAAGCACTGTGCACACACCATTGGCAGGCGTGGCTCCCCTGATAAGCAGGCACATCCAGTAAACTTCACAACACCCCATTTTATTGCCAAAATGTCTTAAATTAAATAGCTAAATGAAATGATGATGTAATAAGTTACAAAAAAAAGGTAAAATGTAAAAGAGAATAGATATTAAATACTTTCTGATGGACTTGTGGTCCCATTTCCCATAGCAATGACTTAATATGAAATGGGAAAGAAGGAAGGAAGATTGCACTTTTAGGTGAAAATATCAAACCACAGTGCTTCTCGAGTGAAAGTAGGCGTTTATCGGAAATAAATAGAATAATATCATGAAGGAAATAATTTAAAACAAAAGCAATAAAGACAATACAAGCTACAGCTTTAAATGGCATCAGCATTATTTCTAGTTACCCAGCTCATAATTAAGAAACGCCATAATTTAGCGTTTGACTGTTGAATCGATCCCATACAACCACAACAATGCCTATTCATACATAACTATTTTCACAGATAAAGTGCTGATCGAGGAGCTTTTAGAGGGATTTTGTGTACCATATAAGACCCTTAAAGGAGATCTTGAGGAGAAAGAGTCCACTAGCTCCAAGATTCAACACAGGGAGGACCCTATACTCAAGTCATCTGGGCGTAAGCCCAAAGGGAAAACATGAACAGGACTTTGTTGTGATTTGACTCAGATTCCATATGAAGGCCATCACAGCAATGGTCACCATACATTGCCTCCAAAAGCTAGAAAGCTAGAAAAAATTCCCTGAGGTGCACATTCAGCTGTGTAGAGATTCCCAGCCTGGCCCCGGTTAAGGTGGATTCCTGTTTACCATCTGGATGCTGATCTTGGTTTGGTTAAAAGAGCTTTCTTAGGAACTGAGAGCCGTCATTGGTTTCTGTAGGCCTGGTCAAATTGATCTCCGTTTTGCATCTTTTCACTTTTAACACTAGCTGCCATCTCTCACAGCAATAATCCCAAACTGCTTTGCTAACGTTTTGAAGGCAAGTCTTGAATTTGAACATTTATTAGGCAAGAGGGGAAATCACAGCTTCCTCCAAATATCACGTCGACATTGACTTCTTATGTGCATTTCTTCGGTCCCCTCCAAAACTCCTGTCTTTGTTCTTGCACCGTCCACACATTTTCACCTTTTGTCAAACTTTCACAGACTCCATCACAGACAACTTCATGGCTTCCTCCAACAGCTGATTGTCTGTAAATGTGGCAGGGGGTTCTGGAACGGATTCTGAAAGGCCAATCAGCGACTCCAGGAGGCAGGTCCCGGGGTCGCTCGGCGGAGGGAGGCTGGAGTAACTAGGAAACTGAAACTGAAAAAAGTTGTCCATGTGTTCGTACTCCTTGAGGGAGTTGTAGAGCGAGCTGGGCCCCAAGCAGGGGAAACCGTCAAAAAACTCCAGGTCGGACTCCGAAGAGAGACTCAGGTCCATGTTGTAGCTTGCCGAGCGGTCGACGGTCGGGGAGGGCGTGTGTGGCACACTACTGCCATGGAACAGGCCGTTTCCCTGGTTGGCGTTATCGTCCAAAAGTTCTGAGATGGCTGCAGCTCGATTGTCCGTGTGATCGTCCAACAGCGTGGCATCTATATTGTCATTCTCGTCCGCAAAGTCCACCATGCTGAAGCTACTAAACGCCTCCGTGCACGGCTGCTGCTGATCTGGGCAGCGAATGCTTTTACAGTCGCCACCCTCCCTGCTACTTCTGGAGCCGTTCCCCGTGTCGCTGAAGCTCAAAATGCGCTTCAGGCCCTTCTCATCCACATCCAGCTGTGCGCGACGCTCACACCGGCTCTCGCCCGCCTCAGAGTCCTCGCTCTGCCCAGACGAGTCCGATAAGTCCGTCATATCGCTGCTGCAACTGTTCTCTCCAGCTGCCGCTAGTTCTGAACTAAAGGGGAAGGAGGGCACCGCTGGCAAGGTGTTCACCTCCTCGGTGCACGACTGCTCCTCGAGCCTCTTCTCCAGCTCCAGCTTCATGATCGTGTGGATGTAATGCGTCTGGACCCTCGTGGAGTTGAACGCGATACGGCCTTCTGTGTTCCCGCAGCCGTCCTTGGTACAGCCGCATGGGAACGAGGAATGATCCATCTGCATGCGGGGAGCAGAAGGAAGGAGTTCAATTACTTGTAAAATATGGATAAGAAGTCCCCGTGGTGTTGTGATTTGGAGCCCTTATTGTTGAACCGCGGTTTAGGTGTTGTTTTTGGCTTACCTGACATTTGATGCCGGCCAGGCTGCAGCTACACGTCTCAGGCTCGCAAAAGCCCTGGCAGTCGCAACCGCAGTTCTCCCTGGAGATTCTCAGCTCATGCAGCTGCCTCTTCTCCTCCTTGTCGATCTTCTTCATCCCGGCTGCCTTGAGCAGTGCGTAGCGGCATTTGGGCGGGTACGGCTGGAGGAAATAGCCCTCGTCCAAATTGGCCCCACTGATGTCGACGTCCTGCTCGGGGATGTCGTCCACCGTCAGGCGCTCCGCCTCCTCGTTCTCTTGGGTGCCATTCTTAGTCAGCTGGAGAGACAACAAATTGTTGCATTGAACTTGCATCTCAGAATTTAGGGATTTTTTTTTTATTTTAACAAATGATCCGATACACTTGAAGGCATCTTTGCTCACCTTTAATTTGAGAGCCTCCAGCTTCTCCTCCCTGAGTCGGTTGAGGACCTTTTCCCTGCGTAGGAGACGCTGCTCCACCGCAAACTCGGCAAGCGTGTACGTGCGGAGCACGCTGTGTCGCTGCATCATGCCCAGAGTGCACCCTCCGCGACTCGGAACACTGGTGAAGCCTTGGCACCGGGGGAAGAAGAACACCGTCACCTGGTCAAAGGTCACGTTGCCCCGCCGCGCTCGCTTGGATTTCTTAAGGATGGACGTTGCTGTGGATGGAGAAAGAATAGATTGAGGATACAACTCTCTGACATTATGTTTTTATTCTGTCCATTTTAACATTGTTCTCCCCTATTTTATTTGCTTTATCTGTAGATTGTATTTGCAATCTTATGTTTTTAGGTTTGTTCTTAACATCAGCAACATTGGGACTACAGATGAAAAATAGCCTCTTGGCTAACTCTGGCACATTTACTGCAATGTTTTTATCAATGTGCACTGTCCCTTATTAAATAAACCATTTTAAAAAATGTTTTTTTTTTTTCAAAACTCGTCCACGAAGGGGAGTAGCGTGATGAATAGAGCATTCGTGCATTCTTTTTGAACTGCCTCAATTGCTTTTATGTGCCACTAGATGGCAGAATGCCACGCCATGCAGAGTGTGCCAACCATACTGAACAGACTGTAACAGGACACCCCTCTGATTCATTGCCCTATCCTCAACCAAGCCTTATCATGTACCCAATTAAAAGACACTGCTAACAGCAGTTCAACACACTTACATCCTGTAAAGTGAAACCTAAACTAACAACAATCCTCTCGGCTTGGTTTCTTTTCGTCCTACTGTAGGACAGAAACCACCCAGCTCTGGAATTTCCCTGTGGTGGCCAACACAGAGGAGGAAGCAGCGCTGCCAGGATCACAATTGGGCGAGTAAAGGCTCGGGGCTTCCGGAAGAGGTGGAGGATGGAAATGTCGTCTCTGGACAGGAATAATAACTCACCCTGGTCTCCCTGCAAGCTGACAATCCGAGGAGGCAAAAACCCTTTCTCTGTTAAAAACATTCAGGACTCAAAGCAACCAACCATCTTTCTATCCTCAGACAAATACAATAAAACCATATGGGAATGAAAGTGGAACCATATGTTCTTTATCGTAAATTCCTCTGCTGAGGAATATTAAACACGACTTTGGAGCCTTTAAGAAACGCAACTTTTTCCTCTGCAGATTTTTTTCTTCTTCTAACATTACACCTCATGGTGGGGAATTCCGTGTAGATTCCCATTTTGTCGGCCAGCTCTCTCTCTTTCTCTCTCTCTCTCTCTGCTGTCTCACACACCTGAGACACACCCTGAACCATTGCTCTCAAATTGGTACAATAATTGAAGAAAACCAACCTTATACCCCAAAGCAGTTACAGACAACAGCCTTACTATGTCTCTCTAAATCTGCCGCGAGGGGTAATACAGATGAAACAAACTGCCAGTTCCAGCTTCCCATCCATCAAATCCAGTCAGGTTTATAACACCAGCAGGAGACAAATGATACCTTCTCCGCTGCCTCTTAATGGGATAGCTGTGCTGGCTGTTATTTCCCCCT
Organism: Pseudoliparis swirei; assembly: GCF_029220125.1. Lineage (NCBI taxonomy): Eukaryota > Metazoa > Chordata > Actinopteri > Perciformes > Liparidae > Pseudoliparis > Pseudoliparis swirei. Next base: position 9,720,639 of record NC_079403.1, read on the forward strand.
TCACCTCACAATGGCAGGCCAATTTCTGTCCAACACAAACACCGGATTATAATGGTGTGCACAATCTGCTTCTCTAGATGTGTCTGCAAGCCTTCCTTTCTTGATTGTCCCACCCCCCCCCTTTTTCCGTATCCCTTCACCCAGCCTCTTTCAGCACCTGTGCTGGGTGCATGCCCGGGCTTCAGACAAGGCTCTGTGTGTTCCCAGCCTTGGCAACCTGCCATTCTTCTCCTCCTGGCTCCCTGCCCCGCCGTCCTGGAAATCCCACAACTGTTTTGCCCTTCTCCCCTGCAATCCCTCTCCAACCCGGCCGGTCCCCTAGAGGCCAGCAGACGTACCCAGGTCCAGACAGAAACCCCCTGAAGCTGCTGGGACACGCATCGTTCAAGGAAAGGTGAGGCCCTGTCTGTCTTCAAGGCTCTGGGAAGAAGGCGGAGACAGAACCAAGGTGAGCAGCCACTGCATAATGCGATTAGCCACTTCGCAGCTTTAGGGCATAAAATCAAACGGGGTATTCATTGCAGAAGTCTTTCATTTCTATGAAATGTTTCATCGGCTGCCAGCTGCCTAAATTCCTTAACTCGACCCCATTTGTATGGGTTGGTTATCAGAGCCTCTGCGGAGCAGTAAAGACAAGGCTAAAGAACGCATTCAAAAGCATGTACCATGTATCAGCTCCTTCGATGATTTATTATTGGCGGAAGAGAACACTCACTGTTGAAATGTGTTGCCGGGGAGCTGGGGTTGCTGGGAGTGGAATCCAGGGTGTCCGAGTAGCAGCTCTCCCCCTCAGAGTCCCAGCCTGAGCAGGCGGAGGAGAAGGAGGAGGGTGAGGAGTAGCATGGGTCCTCATCCACCTCCTCAAACTTCCTCTTGAACAGCCCACTCATGGCGTTGGCGCGAACAATCTGCAGGAAAGAGCAGAGGGAGGGGCAATCAGCAAACTAGACACAATTATTTATTTTGATAACTGCTCTGAAGTTGGGTCTTATGAATGTACAGTATTTGGTAATACGACACAACCAGAGTGAATATACAACATCGGCATGTTGCACAGGCCATTTACAGCGGTGTTGGTCCACGTGGGTCCGGAGCTCGGCCGTGTGCCTCCCAATCTCCTGCTGCACTCAGCTGAGAGTGGAAGTTAGCCACGGCACAGGAAGCAATCAATCAGGCCTATTCGCATAAGGCAACAATTACTGGACCCTTCACCCTCTTCCAAATCCCATCGGCTCAGCAAATGCATTGATTACAGAGAAGGACCGAGCACAGAGGTGAAGAAATAATAATTTAGTCATAGACATTTAATTTCTATCATCAGCTCTATCAAATAAGAGGCCCAAAGCCAGGGCAATGTGCCGCTTGTCCCGTTGGGTGCGTTCGCATGGCAGTCATAGTAAATATCTACAGCTACGCGTATTCAAGATGTTTTGTTATGCAACCGCCGTGTGCATTCTTTCGGCACTCCCGCGAGAGAGGCTGCTGGTTCAGCGATAAAAACAATCAATCCTTTGAGAAGGAAAGACAGGCAGGCATAGTGAGACAAGGAGAAAGAGATGATCATGAGGAGGGAGAACGCCATTCACCCTCTAATCTTCAAAAACAACTCACCTAATACCTGTTAAACCTCTTCTCTGAACAAGCTCTGTTGATACCTTTTAAATGTTAAATGTTTCAGTCAATAAATAATACTCCCATAGCTCAACCTCAGCATGTCCCGGGGAAAAACAGTTGAATGAGACGGAAGGTTTACTGCTGCTGTGTTTTACGGTTATGGGACACACGCGTCACGTGGCTCTGACAAACAACAGACAATCTTCTTCACGTCTTCTGGGAGGCGAAAGACAACGACGACTCCCAGATAAGACGGGTCATCCTAGGAGTCCGGAGGCCGAGCCCCCGTTAACCTAAATAAAGGAGGAACGGAGGAAGGAAGTGAGAGGAGAGGGAAGACATGACTGGGCTCAATTCCAGTGCAGACACTCCCTACGCTAATATGGAATGGAAAGGAAAGGGGGCTTACTCTAAAGAGATCATGTCACCGTAAACCACTGAACCGTCGGTTGGAATATTGGTCAAATCGTTTACAGCTGCTGCAGCTCGAGTGTGTAATTGATTTTTGGTTATTTTGCGAGACATGTCTGTCAGGAACTGTCATTTTTAGCTTTTTTGGCTCGATATAATTGCCGATTAGGGATCTTTAAATTGGTTCAAGCATGTCAAATATGAGCCCGATATAGCTCCGATACACAAACACCACGCTGACCTGCCAACGGGCTAATTTGTCACCACTGTACTCCTTAGAGGACAACTAACTGTGTCAAAGACAGGATACGTAACTTTAACTCATGTGTGACCTGTGTGCCTGCGTTGTCTCATCAGGATGTTATGTAAGCATCAGGAATTGAGGGCCTAAGCAGGTATGCAAGCAGAGCGTCATTTTCAGCATGCGACAGGGAGCAATTATGCAAAACCGGTCTTGCCTTTTGACAAGGATGAAAGAGAAGTCAGAGTCAAGGGCAAGAGGCTGACACCTTTGAATAGGCAGTGGGGGCAGCTTTACAGCTGGGGGCTGTTGTTATTGTGCAGTCAGATATTGCTGTCCCCAGAGCACATATGATGAATGAATCACCTTGCTATAGGTCAAGCTGGCACATACCGTCTCTGCGCGGACGAAAAGGCGTCCTTTACGCTGTGACCACGTCAGCGTTTTACATTCCTGAACCAAGGAGAAAGCCAATCGCTCAATTCCAATACATCAATTTACTCACAGCTACGAATATTATCGCATCATGGGATCTGCCTTGAAACTATTTAGAAACACCTGGGGAGCAGCATCTGTTGCTTATCGCTGATCAGACAACAAGTGTCCTCAGCGCCACACCACAACGTACACATCTCAGTGTGAGAGAAGAGGGGCGCATATGGGTTCACCTTGCATTTTTGCCATCACTCCCAGCCCCTTTTCCCTGAAAAAGAAAAAGGAAAAAGAAAACAAAGCCACGAGGCATCCTCAAGGGAGTGCATCGCGCCAGCTAAGCAAAGTCTTTTTAATTAAAAGCTGCAGTGAGGCAGAAGGGGAGGGGGGGGGGGCAGCGGTGTCAGAACTGGGTCATTGTCTCTTGACTGCAGTCTACCTGACACATTGATTTGTTAATCCTGTTCAACGGGCAGAAACAATGGCAAGAGGTTAATCCCGGCAAAGGGGACGGCTTGTAGTCAATCTGGAGCTTCTCACTGCACCCACAGAACAAGGTCAAAAGGAGCTATGGATGGAGGGGGGGGGGGGGTGAGAAGACAACAATCGTGCAAATTACTCATTTGCAAAAGCGAGGAGGGAAGGAGAGGGGAAAAAATGAAAGAGAAGAATTCAGAGCCGGCTCCTCAAGAAAGCAGTGCCTGTGAATGTCTGCTCGACGCACAGAGTGGATGTGATCGGACAGCCGAGCCGGAGAGGGAGCGCAGCGTGTTTTCAACGCACACTAAATTATGCATCACTGTCGTTCCATCAACCACACACACACACAGGCGGGCAGATAAAGGACGCATCCGCCGAGGTGCTCCCTCGCCAGTTGTCACAGACTTGGGGAGATAAATCTCTGGCGAGGAGATTTGTCACCAGAAGCACTACACAGCTCGAGTCAGACACAGAGCTATGTCAGTGCAAGAAGATTATCTTGATACATGCAGCTACAGGCTGTTGATATGAATTCAGAATCCCAATTGTTTCCCCATTTTATCTGCAGACAGCTCCTCAAGTTCTTTTTGGGAGAAAGCCTTAAATTATTCCAACTGGGAAGAATACGTTTCCTCATTAAGAACATTCAACAGCACACATTGGTACCACTTTGCTTCAGTTTAAAAAGAGGAAACTACGGTGGAATCATCACGTTTCCCAAATTAACAAACACAAATTGACAAAAGGCATTCATTTTCACAAGAGCTGTAATCGGAAACACAAAAACAGGAAACCCGTGACGACGGAGGGAAACGCGCAAGTCCAGGAACATCTCTGAAAGCCCTCAAGTGGTGCAACAACATTTTTTTAAACTGACCCCGTCTGCCCCACAGCCCAGAGGGGCAGCTCACAGCCCCTTAACACTGAGTGGGTGGGAGGGACAAGTCCCAGTAAACTTAGCCATGCAGCCCAGAGCGTTTACATGGCGCACTGGCAACCCTGTGCAGAATTATCGACTGTCTGAGTGCTCATAAAACGTGATGATGACGAACATGGGAGTGTGCGTGTGCATGCCTGGGCAGGCCGCCCCCCCCCCCCCCCTTCTCAGCATCGTTGTAATGCACCTCTCACTTCCAGCTCCGTCACTGAGAAGACGGGGGTAATTGATCAGAGCCATCAAGGTGACGTCGGGCCGGATTCCAGCGCGTGCACAGCTGGGGGAACACTGGCTCGTTTCTTAAGACTCAGCTGCCGCTCTGAAGCGCTCCACCTGCTGGAACAAAGCAGGGAGAGCTCCTGCTCGCTCCTCTATGAGCCTGTTGTTCTCACTGGAGCCCAACGCTCGCTGTGACTGTGCCACAGAGACATTCTGTTCCGCTGGCCCGACCCGGGCACACTCCCAACCCAAAACGGAGAGGTAGTGGGAAGGAGGAGAGAGGATTGTACAAAACAAATAAATAATGTCATGTCTTCAAGCCACAGGAATTCCATTCTGGCAGCAGCTCTCTTGCTGTAATAGTGGGAGAAGAACACAGGCTCTATCTAAGCCAGATGTGCTTTCCACTGCTAACCACTGGAAAGTCCGACTCCCATAAGGCAGCATTGAGAGCTACCTCTGCTGGCCACACCTGCCAGGGGATTAGCTTGCACATGGACCTCACATGCCCTTAGCTGTCATTAATATGTTATGCAGTAGTCAGATTCTGGTGGATTTAGGTACATTTACTCAGATTGTAAACCAACAAGAGGGCTGACTGCAAGTGTAAACTGACTCCTGGTTAACCTTACTACTGAACAAATATATTAAAGAAGTAAAACAAATATATATATATGTAGCTGGGATTTTTTTTCTTTTTCCTCTTACATATTTGCATTGATCAGAAACTGCCATGTGTAATAAAAAAAAAATCTCTTTTTATAACAAAGCATGCAGCTGTGTGAGTGTGTGTGCATGCCTGTGCAAGTGTGGGCGTGTGCGCGTGTGTGCTAGTGTGGGGGAAGAAGAGAGGAGGTGGTTTGGGGTTCAGGGGTCGTGCTCCAGTCTGGGACACTTGCAGTATGGAATGCTGGGAGAGGACAAAGCAGATGGGAGCTCTCCAGTGCTGTGAGGGAGACCGTCAGCAGACTCCCTGCACCCCCCCCCCCCTCCCCTCGTCGCCTCTCGCGTCTCCAGGCACAAAAGCGTGGGGGCCATCCTGCGTGACCGAAATGAGGCACAGGCATCCTTGTCTGAACCCAGCAGGGCTGCTGCAGCCTCTCCCAGCTGGGGAGACAGACACTAAACGTGTGTGTGAGCTTCCTGAGGTTGTGAAACGCACACTGCAGAGCACAGGAAGTGGCCATCCAGATCATCTATGCTGACAGCTGCCGGCCCCACAAGGTTGGCAAGCACAGAATCATATGATGGAGATGAGGAGAGTCAGGAGGTATGGATGCTAATTATCATTGTTGAAATTCCTCCAAATATCGTGAATACCTTTGGTTGCTTGTGATTAAGACGATCAGTATATTTTAAATGTTTAGGGGTCATGGTGTAAAATGTAAGATATTTTAAAATGATTCTACACAAGTGGCGATGAGGAGTTATTCAACGTCACTGCACATTCCTGGGAATTGAATAGCACATGAAATGCTCAGCATCAAGTGCTACATATCCCCCCCTCTGTAAACAAAGGATCATTCAGCTCTCTGTAGCCTAATTCCAGAAAACATGATTCCAAGAAAGATCCGGATGAGGTCGCGCTAGAGACGATGATAAAAATACAGATAGTCTGGCTCTATAAAATAAGAGCTTCAGATTAGTGTCATTTCTAAATGATGCGTTAATTACAGCTTCTGAATGAGAATAATCATCTGGCAAATAAACAAACAGAGAGCGCACTCGCTGCTTTCCTCTGTATTGAATTCACACAAACATGTTTCTCTTTTTGCGTCACAAATTCTGATCATGGTTGAAATATCCATGTGCTGCCGGGGAGAATTATTCAAACAATGAAGAGGCGCAACATTCCGCGTCCACACCTGGCTCACAGCGTAACAAGCGTGCACGAGGCGAGAGAAAAAAAATGAATAGGCCTAATCATTAAAAAATATAAAACGATTTTTTTTTAAATAATATTTTTTTTGTAATCACTGTAGCCGAACGTTCACGTCGCGAGGCCTGTGGCATGTGACCCGATCATTCCTCATGATTAATGCTAATTCTAATGACAGCCGCCCTGTCAGCTGTGTGTGTGTGCTCAGATGTAGTGCCTTCAGGAGTCGCTCGAGTTACAAGAGGCGCACCAGCACAGCGGAGGTGAAACAAGAACAACTCCTCACGCACGCGCTGAATACACAAAGCCGACCTCATCAACAGTTCACACATTAATGAATCCACACCGCGATGTAAAGCGCGGCGCTCCCGCTGCGAGCCGAGGAGTTTCCGATGAGCCGATGGATCAGCGGTCGGTCTATTAATCAATAACGGGAACGAAAGCGGGTTGTTGGAATCTCGCCAAAATCAATACATTGTTTTATTCCTTTGCACACACACACACAACAAATAAAATCAAAATTGTGATCACCTGTGCGTAAAGCAGCCGCGACGCTAAATTAGTTCACTCACTTCGCGCGAGCAGCCGACCAAGTCAATATTTACAATAAAGCGTCAAGTTAAAAACATAAATGACCATAAGAAGTGGGTCTCCAAACAAATCCAGCAAGAAGTATCCGTTCCAACATAGTGTCACACCGCACAACCAGCAGCGCGTTTAAATGCCTCTTCCCCCTCCTCCCTCCCCGACTCACGAGAAGCACAGTCCGAACTACTTGCTCCCCTCCTCCGCGGAGGTTAAACACACACAATGCGGTGTTCACTCAGCACAACATGCAGCTCCGCTCCGGGTCTACTCACCACCAAGTGGAGTATGCGATCAGCATGAGGGACCGAACCAGCGTTGGGTATAGACAGCCGATGGGATAACAGTGGAAGTAATCCAAAATGGCACAAATAAAGACAGCGCGTTGTCCCCGCACACAGACCGCTCTCGGTGCTATTGTCTGCGTCTCTGCGCCGCACGGGGCTCCGTACCAGCTGAAGCGCTTCCCTTGTCTGGAGCAGACTGCCGACGAGCGCAGCCCTTCTCGTCAGTGGAAAACTCCCTCCTGGCGTCTGGTCTGACGCAGGCGGTGACACAGGGAGGCTGCTGCCCACGCCGCTTCCTGCCTCCTCCTGATGTGACTGTGGCTGTATACTTGCACGAGGAAATGCATATGGCCATGTATTGTATTAGCATGATGATATGAAAAGACAATAAAGTCGTTTTATAATATAAATAGTTATACCCTTGGGACATTACAGGAGCCTCTGGTGGTGAGTTTGTGAATACAGACAGACAATTAGATAGATAAGAGACATACAGACACATAGTCAGACAGACACACAGATATATGTCTATATATATATATATAGACATTTTGATAGATAAACATATAGATATATTAGACAGACAGATGTACAGATACACACACACACATATATATGTGTGTATATATATATACATGTATAAAGATCGATAGATTGATATATATATATATATATATATATATATATGTATAGAGAGACAGACAGACAGACCGACCGACAAACAGGCAGACAGAGAAAGATAGAAGAAATAAAGTTATAAATCTTTTTTATATAATAGATTTAATTAATACAATTTGAAAACTGAACTAAAACCAGCACCATATAGTCCAAAATATGCAAAACAATATGATGGGATCTAGTAAAGTGAACAATACAAAAGATTGGACAAGAATGAAACAGACAGAAATAAAACAAAGCTGAAAACAGGACTGACGTTTTTTAAGATAGTGGTTTTAACAGGTCAAAAATAATATACCCTATATTGTGAGTCTATCTTTCATCCCCACATAAAAAACAATGTTGTAACCCTCTATAAAGCACTTTGAGAGGATCCCTGATACTTCTCCGTTTGAGTTAACTGCTCTGGGGTAAGAGGTGGGATCTTCAGAAGACTGACAACATCTTCACAGTGATGTGGGAGGTGCTGTGATGCTGTCTGCTGTGGCTTGTTTCCAGTTAAAGGAAAACACTGACTAAGCTGGTATGAAACGCCGAAATTAAATGACTCACTTTTTTTTAATGGAACACACAAGTTAAATACAGTTTCAAAAGAAACCAATGCTTTTAGCATAATATCGATGTTCAGTAAATATACTCCGACTCGGCTGATATTAATTGAATATGAGTTTTTACCTAAATAGCTTTGTATCATGAAAGTTCAGTTTATTAGTGGTTTGACCAAATTATTTTGAGGCAGATTATTTTTCTGTGGAACATAAAGCTATACATCCAGCAGCCAGTTAGCGTAGCTGAGCACAACCAATGGGAACAGGGGTAGCTATAGAGCAGCCAAGCTCAGAAACCTCTAAAACTCACTGATTGATACTATTGATTATTTGTATGTTTCTTTAATCTGTACAAAAAAAAAGTGTTTTGTGTCCGGTCATATTGAGGAGGAGGTGAGGAAACCAGGAAGCCATGCTCCAAAAGGTCGAATTATCGCTTTAAATTTGACTAATTTCAGGCCACTAAAAACAAATAAATCAAATATTCCTGACACCATGGAGATGGCTTGTAGTTTTAAGGGTCTCGGATTTCCTAATAGCTTCCAACAGACATTTCCTGGAAGTGACTGACTACTTTTTTGGAAATTAGAAAATGTCATGTCACAAATTTTATATATAAAGTTTAGCCGCGCTTGTTGATATTCAGAGGACGAGACAAGCTTTCCATTTAAGTAAAACTTCAAACTAACTCGATACATAGAAGATGACAAATCCAGATGATTAAAAAACGCATACAGCCCTAAAGCTACCGCTTCCAAGGCCACACACCAGTTCCCCTCCTCCGCTCACGGCGAGCGAATGCCTTCATTCTCAGCCGGACCTGAACATTGTGTTCCACCAATGTCAATACAGGTGCTTGACTCAGGTATTTGGGGAGAGGTCTTCTAAAGCTGTATACATAAAGCTATGCTAATTGTCTCCTGCTAATAGAGGGCCCTATTCTCACTACCCCGTTGAGCCTGGGGGGCCATTTAGGGCCTCACCCTCCAAGCAAAACAAGCACATCAAGCTGAATGACAGCAGACGTTGGCCCATTAGTGCTCTGATTGAGCTCTCGGTGTTTCTGTTTTCAAATCAAGTTCTCTTTTACAAGTTTATAATTATTACATCATGAAAATTGCATACAATACAGCGTGCGAGCGTGTGGATTTACTTGTTTTGAGTCACTCAGTTCGGAGAGAGTCGTTTCACCAGAGTCATAAATTAGCACGTGAAAAGAGTAATTGGCTTAGCCATCATCAACGTGTTAGATAACAGAGATTATGACAGGCCACGCAATTTATGTATGAAGCCAGAGTAAAACTGTGTGAAAAGCTGATGATTAACAACTCACAGAGAATGTACTGTGTGTTGATGTGCCCGGGGATATAAATACACGTTACGCATGAAAACAACTGAGCACTCATAAACACTTGGAGGTTTTGACATTAAAACCTTTGTGTTCACATTGAAGACAGATTCTGACTGATGAGTGTTAACATCTTGGTTAAAGGGAACCCCTCAAAGTCTTTCTTTATAATTGTGAAGGTTCCAACACACATTTCCTCAATACATACGGGAGTCGAGATCTAGGTAAATACTATATCCATGTTATCATATACTGCTAAAGCCCAATTACACTGTGAGGAGGGAAGGAGCCATTTAAAATGTTATTGCAGAGCCTTTTGTTCTGTTGTTATTGCAACTAGGAGAAATGGAAGAAGTTGCAGAGACGGTACTGGTTTCAAACCTGGGGTCAGAATATGATTAAAGGGGGAAATAAAAGCAAGAAAATAATATTTTTTATGTTATTGCTTTGGGATTTTCTCCCAATTATTCCCATTAGTTGTGAAATGCTGGACACTTTTACTACTTCTAAAATCCTTCATAATAAAACTTCTCTCTTCTGTCTTTGCTTTAAGACAGGACAAGGCAATGCAATAACGTGTTATGTAAACAAACAAGTCATCAAGTAAATAAAGCTCCAGCAGCGCTATCTGCATGTCAGACAGCAGATGTAATAATCATGGCACCGTCTCCGAGTCTAAGGTGTGTAATAAAGTGTGTGAGCCAGGGAGTCTGAATGTCCAGACAGACTCCACCCAATTAGCTTCCCCGTCGCCCTGCGACTCTTTGAGACACAACAATGAGCCATCCACGGCCCATGGAAGGAGCCGACAGTCACATGAGCGGCAGTCACAGCCATTACTGAGGAATTCTGCCCTCTTCACAGAGGAAGGGGGAAAAAGGAGGGAAAAAAACTAATAATCGGCAACTTTAACAATTAACCCTCTGTTTGACAAGTCCCCGAGAGCCTGGAGGCATTCTCCCTCACTCTGCCACTTCGGTGCTTTGGGTTCGGCGTAAAGCTTAATTTTGGCAGTGGCGTTAGCAAACATCAGATCACTGACAGGTTCAACCGTGTTGTTTTGATGGATGCACATTATGTAAGAATCGGGGCGGCACAAAGACTTGTTTTGAGTTCTCGTGCGGGTTTTCTGGTCTTTGATGCAGTGTCCTTCATGAAGTTCTCTCGAGATAAACAGGAAATGTCTTGGCGGTGCAACTCATGCCTTTTTATGTTGCCCTTTGAAGTCCTCGGTCAGGGCCATCAGGACTTCTTTTTGATAAACAAGGAAAAGTTCCAGTGAACAGTGCGACTCACATATGTTTACCCTCTCTTCTAAGAAAATGAGCTGTGTGTGTGTTGTATGGGGGGTAGCCAAAGCCACTGAATCGGGCCTGAATACATTAAGGCCACTCTCTTTAAAAGTGTGCCAGAGAGTTCATGGTGGAAGACGCCCCTCCAAGAGCATAATAATGGGCTTCAATGCTTTCCATCTGCGGAGAGAGAGAAAGGCCTGTGACTGCACGTGCTGCGTGGAGTGGGCTCAACAATATATATTAATTTATGGCCATCACAGCGGCCATAAAAGTGCTCCTAAGGTGAAGACCGGGGCCGAGGAGTGAAATGCCAAAGCCATCAATACACAGAGGCGATTTCCAAAAAAGCATGAAAATGTCAGCCGAGAATTAGAAAGCTTGTCCGGGAGGCCGGGGGAAATAAACAATACGAATTCACAACAACTCCCGGCGTTGTTAGAAGTTCAGAAGTGTCCCCCGGAGGAGCGAAAGGCTGATGTTGTTGCCGTGGTGGTCAGACCGCGGCAGACGGACACAACGGGGCTCGGGGGGGCTGATTGATAGCCACAGCTGTCCCAGAGGAGAGGAACACAGGCAGACAGCTGGTCACCTGTAGCCCCAGACACGGCTGTGAGAGAGAGGCGCGTGGCATTGTGTTTCACTGCAGAGGGCAACCAGTGCAATGCAGAGTTCAGGCCCCTGTTCATCACAGCCAAGAAAACTAACGGCGGAGCGACAGGGGACGAGAGTCAAAGAATAAAAGAGCACTCGAGGAAAGGGAAGCAGTGGAGGAAAGAGAAGCAGTGGAGGAAAGGGAAGCATTGGAGGAAAGGGAAGCAGTGGAGGAAAGGGAAGCAGTGGAGGAAAGAGAAGCAGTGGAGGAAAGGGAAGCAGTGGAGGAAAGAGAAGCAGTGGAGGAAAGGGAAGCAGTGGAGGAAAGGGAAGCAGTGGAGGAAAGAGAAGCAGTGGAGGAAAGGGAAGCAGTGGAGGAAAGGGAAGCAGTGGAGGAAAGCATGCTCTACGTTATTGGATTTGGAGCAGCAATTCAAGCACTTAAAGTGTTTGGATAATAAGACTCAAAACACCTCATCATCTCCTAAGGACAACGCAGACCTTTAAATCAGCCGGTTTTCTACGCATGATTTCATGGAGAATAACTGTTGTTACATGAGAGGAAGAGAAGAAGAAAAAAAGGAGAGATGAGCTCATCCAGGCACAGGGATTAATCCAGAAGCAAGAGGGGAAAGAAAGAAAAAAGAGACACCCTCCCCCTCTGGCAGCCGGCCAGCCAATCAGCACGCAGATGTGCTGGTTTACTTGGAGACCAAAGAATCTGTGTGTGGTGATATGACATCATCAGCTGCCCATTAAAGGAGAGGTCACTTTTTCTTTTCTTCCATTTTCCTCCACCTCTAAGGATGAGGCAGGAAGTGTGACGTTTTCCAACATCGTCTGAGCAACGAAGGCCCCTTTCGAGTAGCTACCTCTCCTGGTTTTTGTTGCCCTTATATCGATAGGACATAACTTGATTGTTGTGGCAGTCTGTTGCCATTGTGCCTTCCAGGATTGACTGGATTACTGCTTGGATCATATTCATGAGTTGTGCGGTGTTGAGACAGGCACAATTCATAAATTCAACAACTTGCTGCTGTCGTTTATCGCCGCAACACAGAGACAAGAAATGTTCAGTTTTCAATGCTTCCATTCATTCACTGACAAACAAGCTTTATTTTTGGGACGCCCTCCCTGCATACAGTGTGTGTGTGTGTGTGTGTGTGTGTGTGTGTGTGTGTGTGTGTGATCTTATTGGTCCTCTGTGCTGTGTGTCTTCAGCTTTAGGGGGGGGGAAGCTGCCAGTTTGTGTTTTGTTTACTTGGCAGCGTCGAGCCTGTCTGACTGATGCATTCTGGATAGTCTCTCCCAGGACGTTTGTTCTATGTTTTATTCATGGCTGTGATGTGCGATAGACTTCCCCCTGACATAATATTATTGATTGCCTAATAGACTATCAAAAGAATAGCCTCACTCAAGGCTTCGAGACTTTAGAGTACCTTTATTTTTTTCATGGATAATTAGATTTTCAACTAGTAGGGATGCAAGTAACAGTTTCACTATCGATTCATCTTCTGACTTTCTTTCTCACTTAACTAATAAATGGTTTGTTCTGTGAAAAATGCCTTTAAAGCCAAAGCGACAGTCTACAAGCCTAAAAGAGTCAATACATTACCGCACGAGACAAAGAGTAATCACGCTGGAACGATAACTTAATCCATCGGTTGATCGGCAGGAAATGAATCTGTAATTATCTAAATAATGTCTTAATCACCGAATTATTTTGAAGCAAAATGTGAATATTTGCTATTTTACAGAATTGTTCATGATATAAAACCTAATAACTTAGTGTGATATTTTAAATTGATTGTTAATTGCAGCCTTTAAAATAATCAGCATTTTTTTTTTAAACTGAGGAGCTGGAATTAAGAATTGTTTTGTTTTGCTTGAAAAATGCTTAATGATTGATCATCACTGATTAATCTGCCAATTGTTTCAGCTCTAAAAGAAACGATTAACTAATTAATTAACATTAACACTGAGCTCTTTTGTTTTTCATTTATTTTGGGACATGATATATATGTTGTGAATCCAGGTTACCTTCCAGTTTCCAAATCCTGACAATATACAGATGGCACTGGCACCTAGGATATGAATAGGCTAAATCTATTATTGCACTGGGACGCAAACAGGTGAGGGATTCAGCACCCAGCACCTCTCCCTGCACAGGAACGAAGTCCACAGGTCAAAAAAGGAGGCGCGTAAATCTGGCGCTGAGAGGGTTAACAATGAGTGACACAGAAATGGGACCCCTGCTTGGAAAATACCAAATCACTCCCAACCACCCTGTTATTCACATGACTGAGCAGAACTTCACTTCCAGGCCGGACCCTGCAATTGGCCTTCATCTCGACCGCTTCATCACGTCTAAGCTGCCATCGCACTCTCCTCAGGGAAACCGCTGTCAGTGCTGTCGGGTCACGTGTTCTGCAAAGTGTACAGCTCCGGACGGCTCCCGGTATACTGCCCAGAAATCAATACGTGGCAACCAGTGCTTTATGAGCACATAACAATCCTCAAAGATGTAGTAGCAGTGCACGCAGACTTATTAGCTCGGTTGAGCGCCAGAAGACAAAAAGCAAAGAACCCTCATCTGCTTATTTTCCTTTTACTGCAGCACTTCCTCATTGAGATGTTTACATGCAGCACACGTGCTTTCAAAGAAGAGACGGAGGCTTCTGGAGCACAGGAAGCGCTCTGCGGAGAGTCACTCTGCTGATGCTGATACAGAGCTGATAGCAGTCGGGTCCTGCACATGGAGGGATTTCACATGCACACCATCGAGCAGCTAAGACGATGCAAACTTATTATATAGAATTATAAACGTAACCCCTCAACTCAAAGTTGTTTTCTAGATGTATAGCCCCAGCACAGGAAAGAAGTTATGAGTATATCTGACTGGTAATAAGCAACTCTCATTCTGTCAGTTATTCCTGACATGCTTTACAGATAATGTGCTCTGACCAAACATTGCACTGCTGCTTCTAAGCAACCCAAGGTGAGGCTGGGCCTGGGTGTGATGACGGAAGTCCCTCGCAGCGTCACACTCTCACTGACACAAGGAGAAGGAAACCACACAGTGCCATGTTTCCCCGTCACAAACTGGGCACTTCCTCTTTTTTTTCTTCTTTGTGTGTGTAACAATTTTTAAAGCAAACAGTATCTCACAACGTCACAATAGATGTTAACTGGGGGGGAAAAGTGAGCCGGATTTCCAGCAATAGTAATTGATCGTGTACGATTCAAAAGAAATGTGTGAGTCAAGTGTCGACAACTATCTATCTATCTCTCTATCTAACTAACTAAATAACTAACTAACTAACTAACTATTTATCTATCTATCTATCTAACTAACTATCTATCTATTTTTCTATATATTTGACGATCTAAATATCTAACGAACTAAGTAACTAAAACATATACCAGTGTAATAACCACAACAAGCAAAGATGGGTTACTGTAGTTATCAGTTTTTCAATGAACCTTTTTGTATGACTGGTTTTATTCACATGTCATTGAGTTTATAAACAAATTGGATGAAGAAGATTTACTACAGCTGTTAGAACATAAAAGTTGCCCCTAAAACTAAATATGGTCATTTTCCTGGGCTGCAAACCTTCAAGAAATAGTTTGATATTTCGGAAGATATTTTTTTCACTAAGTTAAATGAGACAGGCTTGCTCCCTCTTCCAGTCTCCAGTCGTTATGCTAAGCTAACTGCTGGCTGGCGTGTTTAACGGACACACGTGAGAGTTGAATCAATCTTCCCATTTAAATGTTGGCAAGAAAGAGAACGGAACAATTAGCAGCGACACGGTCCCTCCACTTTCATTTTAGGCTGTAGTGTAGACGAACAAACATCACAGCTACTGAACAACTCCTTTAAACTAGACATACAGAGGAAGTCAGGTAATTAATTAAATATATACCATAACTTAATTTGGTGGTTTTATCCAGTTATTTGTGTCCAAATGTGAATGTGAGCACACTCCCTTAAAGCGGCTTTGGACTACGAAATCTCAGCTTTTGGCTCTGCAGCAGTTTGTTGTCAGCAAACAAAATCACCCCATAATACCTAATGAGTGGCATTTTTTCACTTGGGGTGTGTGTGTGTGTGGGTGGGGGGGGGGGGTGTGGAGGACATTACGGGGTTGGTAATGGGGGGACGGCAGGGGAGGATCAGGTTGGGGGTGTCTGGGGGACGTGCAGTCACCGTGGCTCGGAGAATCTGCATCACAGCATGCTGCTGTTACCACGGCTACAGGGACATGCGGGCCAAATGGAGGTGCCAGGCCGACAACAGTGAGGCCCAATTAGAGACCCTGGGAGAGGAAAGATAATGAAATCCAGCCCCGGACTGACGTGGCTTAACTAAATAAGTCCACAGTCGTTTAGCGTTAACAAAAAACGACGACCGGGTGGATGTCAGGGCAGGAAAAGTGGTCACAGACCCCTCGACAGACCGATGACTGACGGGTACTGTTTCAGAGAAGACTTTTATTTTCTTGATTTGCTTTCTTTACCACAACTTCCCCTCCTTTCACACACTGTTATTTCCCCCCTTTCTCTCTTTCATTCTCTTCCTCTATCAGTCCATTTCAGCTTTTCTCCGTCTGTATCTGACTTTCTCTGACACACACTTCCCCCAATACACACACACACACACACTCACAGACTACAGCTTCAACCTCCGACCTGGCCGGTGCAGAATGGCCTCCGAATGTGAGAAAGGGACAAGTAGCAGTGTTTACCGAGCACTACTGTCCACACATCCGCTCCCACAATGGCCCCATTGAGGGTGGGCCCAGGTTAAAGCCTATTTAAAAGGCTTGTTTAACACTGAGAAGAGGGGCCGCATACCCAAACCGCAGGGAAGGGAAGGTGGGGGGAGGGAGAGGGATTCACAGCGGGCTCCTCGGCCTCCACCCCAGCTTTTTCTTTAAAGCCCAGCTCGTGTTGTGCTGACAATTCACTTTATCTTTTCCTCCTACTGGAATTTTGCGTTGAACTTTTTCCCTCCGTGTTTCCCCCCAAAATGTTGTGTTCTCCACATCACACGTGTGCACATGAGTACATGTTGACGTGCCACAGATCAAGTTGAACGGAGGACAGGGGCCAACGGAAAGGGAGAGGACGGAGGAGGGGGTGGGAGTAGACCGTTTCAGGAGGGAAAAGCAGGATGGATGGGCAGAGGAGAGGAAAGAGAGAGTCAGGACGGCGAGGGAATAGTTTCCCCTCCACCCTCCCTCCTTCCCGCCTTTCTCTTCTCCTCATGTGAAGGACAAGCCTGGCGGGGCTGCGGTCTGGCCCAGTGATTGTGTACGGCGCCTCGCGGTGCCTCACACAGGAACCCCATTAATCACTGGAGCAGGTCTCTCACTCCTGGACACAAAGACCCCACACGCCGACTCCACTGCAGACACTCGCAAACACACAAACACTATGAATACTTGCATATCTGCTTGCGCATGTCAGGGGAAGAGGGAAAGAGAGCAGGGGAGAGGTAGGAGATTCCTAAGCGTTTTCACAGAGGTACACATAATTATTTCAAAAATGTTTTGGCAGCGTTCAGCGGAGAGAACTGAGAAAGGAATGCCAAATAGTTTGGAGTCACATCAACAGAACTGTCTCCAATTTGGTTTAGCATTTGGTCATAGAGAGGGAATTTGTTCCTACAACACATCAATCACAGTCCTGATATTTAAAACATTGGGATGCCAAACCAGCTTATTTCATATTATTCCCAGTGGTGCAAGAAAAAACCCAGTATCTGATCATTAAGCAAGAAAGCAAATAGCTAAAGAAGACGTTGGTGTCTTGAGAAATTAGATATCAGCGCATAAACGAGGAGGGGATACACATATTATCTCACAAGTTAATCAGGCAATGTTTTCCAGGTCATTTGGTGGAGAAATCCCCGCAGCGATTCTATTTCCATCGGTTGCCGTGAGCGCGAGTCCATGTGTGCACGGTCCGTCTATCGTAGGAGTCGCAGAAAGGACACTACTGAGGTCATCCCCTATATTAAGACCGCAGGCTTCTCTTACCCCCAACATGCACTGCATGACAAAAATCTGTCGTAGCGATTCATTCACTCCCACATGCAGTTATGAAATAGAACCAAAAAAAATCATTGCGTCATCGGGGAGGGGATTACACTGGAAATATAGTCAATTATTAACCAAAGATTATACTGAATCCATGAAAAATAAATTATTAAACAAGTTCATTGTCACTAGTCATACATGTAAATATTGCAGCATTTTCATTTGGTTCAAGGAAAAAACCTCTTTCCAAAATTGGAACCTGCTTGGCATAATAAAACAAATGAGCCTCTCGCCAACAAATCCGCACATTCATTTCTTAATCATCCACCATGTCGTTTGTTGTCTAAACACCTGCAGAAACGAGCCTTTTCTACCTTAACATGTCGTGTATTGTATGCAGCGCATAAGCAAACATAAAAAGGGAGAAAAACAACTGATTGATAGCACAATCTGCAGGTGGAGGAGAATGAGGAGCGGTAAAATGTGGAGTTGTCTGGCAGACGAAGAGACAATTGTCCGTGTGTGTGTGTGTGTGTTTGTGTGTGTGTGTGTGTGTGTGTGCGTGTGTGTGTTCCTCCTCCTCCTACACTTGGCCTCTCAGACATCCCCCTCTCATATACCTAATCCCAGCCCAGCCACTATAATTTACTGCCCCACCGGTAACTAGCCATCGACAGGGAGGAGGAAGAGAGGGAGAGATGCAGGCGGCAGGCTGAGGGTCAATGGCTATATCGAGCACATAAACCCCCATGTAATGAGCAATATTTGTGTACCGGGAGGAAGGTCGTCGAGGTGGAATGGAGAGGGAGTTGCGCGTCACGTCCAGACACAGGACTCTATTAGTCAAGTGCTGTAGAGCTCATGCGTGTTGGGGCTCTCGCGCATGTATGCGCAAGCACTTTTTTATTTTCCACTGAAAATGATGACAGATGCAAATACGCGTTCTTACTTTTCTATTATGTATCATTTATTGTGTGATGCTTCCATTGTTTTCTGCACGAAGCCCACATGTGCTGCTGCTGCTGCTGCTGTGTGGCTCAAAAAAGAGATTTCTGATCTTAATGAGACTAATCTAGATAAGCGGAGATGAAAACGCAAACAAAAGCCATACGCCAAAGGGGCCATTTGTTTCCTTTTGAACGCAGGCGTTTACTGTCATGTGCGACCGAGGGAATCATTATCCTAATTATGTGTTATTGCATAATCAATGTGTTTATCGTGCTAAAGCAGAGACGTTTTTCCGTCTAAAATCCCGCGTGTGGCGAGGTAGAAACCCAAATGAAGGCCGACACTAAATGTTCCCCAATCTCGTCCATACTTCTGTCTTCCAGCTCTGATGTCATGACATCAAAAACACATAACAAAGTGAATCCAATCAGCGCCAAGCAGCTGACCTCAGTTTGTGTAAACATGTTTTTAAAAGGAGTCTGAGTGTTTTTTCATGGAAAAGCTCAGCCTTCGTGGAGAGATTAAAGCGGCAGATCGTCATGGTGTTTTTGAGATTTGATGCACATTGTGGCTACTTTAATCATCTCAGTCCTTACGTGACATCACGCTGTACCGGCAGACTCTGCAGACGCATCCAGACTAGCCGTCAGGCCCCGTCTCGCCCCTGGCTCATCCCCGGTGGTGAAAGCCCCGCTGGGATTGGCCCAACATAAGCCCCTTTCTAACTGATGGGGCTCAGGGACGTGGACTGACAGCATGTGCTTCATGATGATTAAACGCCGAGCGAGGAGCCCATCATTGACCAGGCATCGCACCTCCAAGTGCTGTTAATCATCTGAACAATACTCTTCCTCCATCTCACGCACGATGGATCCATATGCGAGGGCGATGAATCTATCAACAGTTGTGAGGGGAGCGGCTGTGATAACGCTGATGACAAGTGTTTGTGTGGTGGGAATAGGTGTAACGGCAGAGCTAACAGATCCACATCAATGTGCTAATGGCGCCCCGATACTCTAATTAATTAAACTACTTAAAACAGTGTCTATTTATTTTAACTTCCTGCAGTCAATTCTTCAGTAGATCAGCTCCGTGGGTGCAGGTGTGATGGGGAAGCAACCCAAGACGTGGATGTAATCTGACACGTCGGCACTGTTAAAACCTCACGAGCAAATGTGAGTCTATTTAAACCTGCATGCTTTTCTTAAAGTAGCAGCAGATGTAATAAAGCTCTTTAAGAGGACACAAACATAAAATAAGCAGCCCGTAAATCTTTTATAATCTAATTAAAAGCAATTTGGAAATCCTTTGCAAACCATTTACATGTGTACTTTTAATTCAGAGCGCTGACACTAAATAATCGCAGTTGGCATAATCTAGTAGAATCTCGCGAGGAGGTGACACTGGTTTACAAGGAAGCGTTTTCTGTCGTTTCTAGAACCATGTGACCCACATCCAGTCTGCAAAATTCAACAACATTGGCTTTTTAGATAAGAGGAGGCATTACAGAATAACATGTTTCCTTTCTGTCTGATTAATGCATCAGTGACAGATGCTGAGGGGATTAGGTCTAGATTAGTATCCTTCCCCCCCCGACTCTGTTTTCCTCTGACGGCCACACTGCCTTTCTAATGGTCCTTTTTAAGAAACAAACTAGATCAGCTTTCTCTGTTTTTGTTTTCACAATTATTTATTTTATTTTCATTTTGGACAAACACGTCTTGTCGACTATAGCCAGGTGCTGCTACACAAAAGACTTCCCTGCGTGGTGCGATGGGTTTCACTTCACTGCTCCGGCACTCTCTGTGCTCGTTTTCAAGCGTGACTCATCATTCCACCTTTATTAACCCGACTCATCATTCTCTGAGACCGTATAGGATGGAGGATACAGGAAGGTACAGTATATATTTTTCTGCCCAAAGCTGGTGATGGGATGGAGAGCTTCTGCATGGGCGGATTCTGGCGGCTGTTTTCGCAAACCTAGAGATAAAGCTATCAGCGAAAGGGCCTGTCCTCTATTGTTGAGAAGAACACCCAGACCCTAATGAAGAGCATGTACGCAGCATAAAGGGACCGGGGTGTGTCTCTTCCTCTCGAACCGAAGTAACGCCGTTTTTTTCTCAGTGTTCCCTGATACTGCATTCATAAGCAGATGTCTGCTGGCATGGCCTGCCAGATAATAACAAAGGATTAAATTGCCCGATTCCCACACCACCAGCCACGTGTGTTTGTCAACCCTCTTTAGCCACATTTCATGGGCTCTGCAGAGCTGTGATAGATCGACCATAAGAGCATAAACCTCAGAGGAATAAAGAGAGGTGCTAATCGGTGGGGAATAATTCCAATTCAGGGCGCTGATTTGGGATTAACAAGAATGCAAATTTACAGAGATGTGATGGAATGATTTCTTGTGTTGATGACAGGGAAATACAAGTTGTTTCATCATGATGATCACAGCAATAGATTTTTCTTTTTTTAAGTGGCAAAACATTTAATGGTAATTTGGTAAATATGGTTATTTGGTTTGGAGGAGAAGATTGATACCACTTTGGATAAATGAAGCCTTTTAGCTTAGTTTAGCATAAAGACTGGGCGCAAGGGCTCAACGGTTTAAACAATATGTAATTTCCTATTTCACTTCTCTTATCTTCTGATGCTTCAGTAACACATGGGCAGCAGCCCCCACGCCGACTCTAAGGCGACACACACCTCTGTTTGCGTTTAAAAGGGCATGTTTTGGGTTGCTTTTAGGCTTACTGACCCAACTGGATCGCATTAAGGAGCAGGAATCCCTGCAAACTCAATTCAACCACTTGATTAGAGCAGCAGCAAATGTCAGGTTAAAAATGAAAGAGCTAAGAAAACATGAAAGAAACTCAAATAAACAGAACAATCTCTGTCACGAATAATAACCTGTCATTTAAAATCAAAACTCAGATTCGTTGGTTTTCTTTCTTAAAATACCGAGGCAGCTTTGGATGCACACTGCATATTTCTAGTGGATGATTTGTGTACCAGACTGTGGCAGACTATCATTTGTGTGTGTGTGTTTTAATGCAGACTCCTGACTCACCTAAAATAACACTGTGTGTTAGTAATTTCAGGGATAATGTTGCCGGCTGGAAAAGGAGAACAGAGCGGCAAAGCAACAATCAGAGTGTTCTCTCCGGCCCGCGACCGGGAGGTGAGAGGAGGTCACTGTAATAATCGACTTGCAAACCGTCTTCCTGTAAAAGAGCACTCGACCCAGCGGAGAGTTGAAGGCAGGACACGCGCTCCACCTCTCCGGCCGCTTCTCCTCGCTGCTGGGAGATGTCGTGTGAAATGAAAGCTCCACATGTTCTCAGCTGTTTACAGTCTGGACTTTGTTGACGTGCATGTCTATTCATAACCTCCCGATGCATGACGTTTCCCCCCTTCTGCACACACATTACAAGAGGCAACACTTTCCACCACAGTGTCTGCGACGAGGAAAGTATCCTGACAATCCCTTTCTTTGTTTGCAGTAAACGAAGGCACTCACCTGTGACTGCAGCGGCGCTGGCAGCCAGCCAGAGGTGTGTGTTTGTGTGTGTGTGTGTGTGTGTGCGAATAAGTGTACAAAAAGACGGAAACAGGACCAGTCAGACATTGGGCTGCCCATTTCCACACAGTCTGGGCCCCAGAGGAGGATTTGCAAGCCAGATAGGATTAGGCTCCCTCTCTTTACACAACAGTGACGAGGATAAAGAGTCCGCAGAGCTCAGGCGCACTCCAAAGCCCCATTAATACACGGCAGCAGATGAGTACCTTAAACAGCTGAGCCCACTCTGCCCATGTTTGGTTATCAATGCTCTGCTGCTGTGCCGCCGGTCAATTATGCTCACAACCGGCAATTCCCGGTGGAAAATTCACAGAATGCTCCAATTATCGGGGCCATCTTCCTGTTACTGAGCCGCGGTCGCATTTCAGCTCACTTGAAGCCTGAAAGAAAATCCTTCTGTGCCTGTAGTCCTGGTTTTCATATCACCACAGCACCTTAATAAATGTAGGACGGTACATGATTTGGTAGATTTGGTTTATTTAATCAGTGTGTGGCAACCTGCATCACACGCGTATCACGTGTCATTATGTCTCTCGATTAGTCTCTCGTTCGTACAGTTAATGATTGGAATGCAGTGACATCCACTGCTAAGTGATTAATGAGCATAAACGGTCTCATGATCCCTGATTATCTCACAAAACCTGCCAGCTTCAAAAGCCCCAGTGGGTACAATGAGAGCAGTCCCAGTGCGACCCAGTGGCAACTTACTGGAGAAGGTTACTTATGTGAAGGGTCCTCCCTGGCCTGTGAGGGCTCAAAGAGCCCGAATCACATTAACACAAGCCACTCAGATCCTCTTCACACACTCTGTTGGCTCCAGTGTGATGCCCTGTCTCACTTCCATCAGGTCTTTATGGTCGCATGCAGTACACTGCTTACTTCATCATTAGTTCCGCATGTACTGATTCATAAGTGCTCCGTCACCAATGCGCGCTCACAGCAGAAACCTCCTCCCACTTCCTATTATCGCTGTCTTCATCGTTTCCATCTCATCCCGATGCCTCTCCCTCTTATCTCCTTCATTTGCCGCCTCCTGCGGAGCATATTGATCTGCCCACAATCTGCCAGCTGCACGTCCCACAGACTGCTGCGGCTTAGTGTACAATATAAAGGAAGTTAAAGGAGGACAAACTGCAACACTCAAGACACGCACTCTCGACGACAGCGGATCATTTTCTGCACACGGTTAAATGATTTGGATGTTTGCGTGAATGTGAATGAGGATTACTGTATTCTTTCCTTTTTTTGTTCTCCACTAAACAAAACACACATACACTGCCGTTCAAAAGTTTGGGATCACCCAGACAATTTCGTGTCTTCCATGAAAAATCACACTTTTATTTATCAAATGAATATAAAATATAGTCAAGACATTGACAAGGTTAGAAATAATGATTAATATTTGAAGTATTAATTTTGTTCTACAAACTTCAAGCTCAAAGGAAGGCCAGTTGTATAGTTTATATCACCAGCATAACTGTTTTCAGCTGTGCTAACATAATTGCACGGGTTTTCTAATCATCCATTAGTCTTCTAAGGCGATTAGCAAACACAATGTACCATTAGAACACTGGAGTGATAGTTGATGGAAATGGGCCTCTATACACCTATGGAGATATTTCATTAGAAACCAGACGTTTCCACCTAGAATAGTCATTTACCACATTAACAATGTAGAGAGTGTATTTCTGATTAATTTAATGTTATCTTTATTGAAAAAAAGTGCTTTTCTTTGAAAAATAAAGTCATTTCTAAGTGATCCCAAACTTTTGAACGGTAGTGTATACTGTAAGAACTAGACCTACAAGCTCAAATTCTGCTTTAAAAAAACGAAAATATCTATTTTTTACAAAGCAATGCTCCGTAGTGTGTGATGTGGAGGGCCTGGGGAAGCGGGGGAGGCCGACTGAACTCCGCTCAGTGTAGCGTGGACAGCGACGCACAGAGCGGGTCAGAGCTAACCAGCCATGAGCAGCTACTGTCACACTCTCCGTTCCTCCGCTGGAAACACAGGAAGTCTGGGTAGGCTACCTGTGTCTCGTACAACAAAACCGTTTTGTGAAATCTGTTTTCGAGAGAGACATTTATTGTTACATTTTCATGATCTTGTTTTTTTTATTTTAACTCGGTACTTTTGTTTTGTGGACCTAACAAAGTAGTTTTGAGAGACACAGGCTTTGGCTCGCTGCTCCGAGAGGCCCACCTGGCTACGTTTCTTGGAGAGCGTCAGCACTTGACCTGTTTATTGTGATTCGTGTTGCTGTCTGGCAGCACTGTGGTCGGTGGGCACATGTGTTGTGTTTACTTGAATATTCTGCAAAATGCAGGATTGCACTCCATTACAAATGGCTGCATGTGATGTAAAGGGGTATCGTGGTAACAAACCCACAGAGGGTCATTAGTCCCCCTCTGAAATGCAACTGCGCGCTACCTGCCCACCACCAAACAACACGTAGCGTTGCTGCTGAGGGGCAGATTATTGGCCTTATATTCATCGGGTGGGAGCAGGAATAGGACCCAAAGAGTTCATGTTCTTCTATATATGTGTAAATACAACAATGTTAAACCACTGGCTCACACATTTACATATCTAATTAAAAGGTCATGATTTGTCAATGCTGTCTTTACGTTGTCTGTAAATGTGGGCTTCACTTAACATTTTTACGGGTGATAAAAAGAAAAATGTCAGTCTCAGGTGTTTGACATGAAGTCTGAAACCTCGACACAAACGTGCCACTTATCTAAATTAAGGGCACTTCACTCCCTGCATTGGCAATGAATGTTGGCATTGGACGTGAAGGATTAACACAATTCCTCCTGAGACTGCCATGAGAAAACTAATCATTTTTCACTGGGTAATTTTGGTATAAATTACTTGAATAATCTATATTTATTGCTAACGGATCTTTCAGCTGCCTTGAATCAGCCCCAATAAGTTCCATTTGTCCAAAGCTGAATCCAAAATGTTGTGCTCTCAAACGACTTGCTGGTTGCAGAGTGCTGATGCACAGTGTTCCCATTGATTCAAAGGCGAGGAGATTGACATGCAGCCAGTCAGACGGCACGGTGCAGAGATTACTGCTCCTCTTCCCGTCTGTTCTGGTGTTTAAGATTAAACAACCAACGGGGAGGACATTATTAACACGGTGTTGCTCGATAGTGGTTGTGTTCAGGGTTTCATTTCAGAGCCTCCCTCACCTCTAACACTGATTTTCAAGCCACGCTCTGGATTTAAACGGGCAGAGAAAGGGTGCAACGGTGATGACAACCCATGAAACTAGAGGGAGGTCGTAAAGACGCCTGTTTCTTGAGGCCACAGACCGTTTCTCGCTTTTTACTACCCCCCACCCCCCGAAGAGGGTGTGTGTGTGTCGGGGGGGGGGGGGTCAGAGTGGAGCTCTGTTTGTGTGTGATTATTGAGCAGTGAGGTCAGATCACGGTCATAAATATATGGTTCAAAAAGAAAGAGTTGCAACAAAGCCTAAAATTGAGACCTCATTAAAACTCACAGCTGCGGAGGGATGGCGAATTAGCAGAAGGGAGGAAATTGAGGCTACTTTCACTGTCTGTTGTCTGTTCAGCTCTCCTGTCGATGGAGGAGGTGGGAGGAGGCAGGAGGGGGGGGGGGGTGCAGCTGTATTTAGCAGGGGAAGCTTCCTGTGCGTGGGCCTCATGGCGCCGAGCGGGGGGACAGGATCCACAATCCAACTTGCTGTCTCCACAAAACACCCTTTGCTAAAACACACACATACACACACACACACACACACACACACACACACAAACACACACCCTCTGGCACCGATTCTGCTCTCAATTTCCTGCCTGTAATTCTGGCTGCTGGTCAGAGAAAAAGAAACTTCCTAACAGCGAAAGAGTCCTGAACATCAGTCGCTGCTTAGATCACGCAAGAGCGGAGGAAGAAGGGATGGCGTGGGAATGTGAATGAAACAATTAGTAACACTGACTGGTGAAAATGTGAAGTATCCACGAACCAATTATTACCGTCATCAGAATGAAGACGTATAACTTCGTCAGCTATCAGGACTCAATCTCAACTACTTTGACTCCTCTATGTTCAGTGCAGGCAGATGGCACACAAGATGAAATACATTTTCGTTGACAATGTCTTTTCTGCGTGCAGCCACCATGATTGATTTACCCTGTATTATATGATCTATGTCAGATCAATAAAAGGAATCCCTCAAGGTGCACAAAGCAAACCTCTGTGCATTTGATTACCAGCTGTCTGCGAAGCCTTTGCAAATGAGTTGGAGCATCGGCTACGCTTAAGTCCAATTTAAAGACATTCAAATGGCCTCTCAGCTATATTTAAATGTGTTGTACCTGGAAAAAAAGACCCATCAATTCCTCTTTCATTCATTCACTGCCATCAATATAATCAACACTGAATATGTGTACTATATAGGTCATAATCTAGATTTCAAATTTATCAATTTGTAATTTCCCACAACAATCTTTTTTACATCTATAAAATGTGATGCAATGCATTGTGGGATTATTAGCACACAGTTAACAACATGGCATGGACATGTTTTTTTGTGCCACCGTAGAACATGTTGATGGCTTTTCAGTGAATAAATATATCTCAGAATTGGAATACTAGAAAATATTTAGCTTAATATAGTAAAATGTGGGGTTGCACTACATACTAACCTCAACATTTGCTTCTAAGTATTAAACACATGCAGCTGAGGCTGATGACAGTGTTGTTGGTTTTACAAATATGTGTTCATAAACCAAAGGATTGGACACATTCAAAGTGTGACCTGATGATGACGCAACAATAACAGCGAGAAGAAATCACCAAAGTTATTACAATTCATCCTAAGAGGAACATGAATGTGTGAATTTAATTTATGGACAATCAATAACTCCTGAGACATTTCACTAAAAGTCAACCTAGGCACTGGAGGAACATTCAAAGGATCATCAATATCAATATTCATCCTCTGTGAAGAATACATTTAATGGCATTTAATATATTTTGTTGTGGTGAACCATCCCAGCGACTGACCTACATTACCATCCAAAGAGAAATACTGCTGGATTAATAGAAACGAAACAACCAAACGGGACAAAAGAGAGACAAACAATTAGGAACAATGACGGAAACGAAACAGAACCCCGTATGCCACGTCGTCTTGATCATTTCATTGACACAGTCGTTACCATTTACACAGTGACACTTCAATGATCTTCAAAAGTAGAGCAACGGCATATCTTAAGATGCGCTTGCATCAGCAATCTATTGTCAAATCTAATAGCACACATAGAACCGAACATTAGATGGCCACAAGGTGCCCAACCTCTAATTAGCCTGGCCTTTAGTTCTCACCCATGGAAAACAATCTTCGTGAGGACGGCCCTTTAATTAAAAACGTGAGAAACCCTGCGTACACACGCTGTAAAAGACACATTTATTCCTGCAGTGTCTCTAACTTTATACACCCGTGCTGGTCATCTCCTCACAAACAATTCCTAATTCATGGACATTACAGGACCCAGAGGATGTTCCTAATTACAGGCCATGTGTAAACCAAACCAAGCCTGGGTACCCCTGGAGGGGTAAGAAACAGGAACATCAGGCTGGAGCCGGGTTTATTGTTGTTGCCAAGGCTGAGAAGAAGAGCATGGAGGAAGTCCTAAATCAATCCCACTCACTGAGGGGGCTCACAGTAGGAAAGAGGCCGTCATCAACAGGAGGTGGATCTGTCACGATCAATTACAAGACCACGGGGAATAGCCCGAATGAATTTTGATAGCAGCCTTTGTATCTCCTTGTTTTAACGGAGGACTTTTCCATGCTGATAAACTCTGAACATGTCACTCCCTTTTTCCCCAAAATACAGTATATTTAGGACATTTTACGGGAATATCAAAAGTTATATATGAACATAGACAGCATTGTGACAGAAATGCAGACAGATTAGCCTCTTGTTTACCGTCAATGTGTTAATATAATTCATTTGAATAATGTTTGACTCATTCATTTATATTGTGCAGGTAAATATCACTGGTATTAAGCGAATTAAGCTTTTTCAGAATCAAGTTTTCTTTAAAGAATACTCCTTATCGTCCTCCTTTTGCTCGCCGCAGCTCAAAAGAAGGGCGGGGTGGCAAGCGTTGTGTTTAAACCACAAACGTCTGGCACACACTTCAACCACAGCGGCACAACTGAAACACTTAGTGGGACGACTGCGAACGCAGAAACAGGTCAGAAGTAAACGTGAGCGACACCAATAACACGTCATACACTCGCTCTTTGAGTAGCTGACGCAGCCACCTAAAGAGGATACACTGGGAGTGGTAACTAAACTCTCTGTAGAGAAGAGCTGTGAACTTCAACAAATGCTGACATATCAAACCTCAAATATTGAAATTAAATAAAGTACAGACAGCCTGCGTGTGTATCACTGTACACATTCACAAACTGAATCTAAATGATTGTTTTCCCACAGCAATTACAACACAGTGCATTTCACTGGAAGGACAACCCCGGTGCCAAGTGCAAGGACATTGTGGAGTATTGATTCCGGCAGAGCTTCACCAATGTTCTCCCTGTATGTAGGTCAATGAGGCTGCAGACTCGCACAAGTGCAGCTTCAGTCAGATATTTAGGTCACACCCCAATTACAGCAAGGCAGAGAGATGAGCTCTGCGGGGGAAATATCTTTATGGAAAATAGCCATTTCTTTGAATATTATTTTGAGAGTTATTCTGAGACTGAGTCCTGGCAGGGGCTCAAAGCAACAAGCAGCGGTGGCAGGACGATGACAGCTCGGGTGATTGGGTTTGAAAGTGGACCTGTCTGGCCTCTATGCTAATGCTCTGGCTCCTAGACAGTCTTCTGTTGGCTCCAACCATTTTCTTTTGGATGACATCATTCACACTGGCACGGTGACATCATTGGTATGTTAGTCAATCACATCATTAAAGCGGCGCAAATCTTTTTGTTCTCTTAAATAATTGGTCCGTCACATCTGCATATTGTCACCACTCATAAAAACGTAACCCGTAAATCAGCGCGGCATCCGTAAAACTCGCTGAGAGCTTTTTAACAATTTTTTTTTTTTTACAGGAGGCAAAAGTTACCAACCTCATTTTACCTCTCCGAGGAAAGCCCTGGGAGAATAAGCAGACTGAATGTAAAGTCAATGCCATCATACACAAGCTCCGCATGTGGTCCGCGTCAGATCAGCCCCCGGAGAGGCTCTCAGCGAGGGGGATGGGGGGGGGGGGACTCATTTGAAATCCTTTGAATGCACGGAAGAAAAGAAGCTGATACGGTGAAGTCTGTCGTGAAAAAAGATAAACATGCGACTGCAGGTGCTGTGAATGACTTTTCTTTCTTTTTTTAAAGAAGGAAATGGAACAAATGACAAAGACAGACGTTGTCAGGGCGAAGGAGGCAAGAGAACAAGTGTTCCTAATTCACAAGTTTGTCATTAGCGTGGCAGATTTAGTGCATGGTGACAAGGGGGCCTTGCACTCTAATTAAGGGTTTTCAGCTCTGCGTGTTATTTTAAACTGGCGTATGATAATTATGGCACTAGTGACACAAACTCAACTCCCACACACACTTTTGGCAACATTCTGGTAGATGAAGAAATCATTACATTATGTTTATGATAAAATCACACTTGCATCATGTGCCTTGAATAACAGAAAGCTATTTAACGCAACTATATTTTTTATATGTAAAATGCGTCCACTGTAACATTCACTGTAGGAGTAGGCCAACTAAAAAACAATTCATGAAGACCAAATTGAATGTTTTTGACAAATGCATAAGTGTAGCTTTGTTGCAAACTACTCATAAAAATAACTTTACCACTGTAAAACAACGAGCATTCGTGGGTTAACTGTGGCTTTTCAGTTGTTTTCTTACCACCTGGCCCTCTACATCACATTAACTGTCTCAGCTGCAGGGTCAGGCCCTTTATGGTGCTGTACATACATGTCCTGCTAAATGAAACAAATAACATCCTACAACCAGGAGACAAGGACAAACCCGGAGAATTGAGCCGTACAAATGTTCATAGAAAGTTAATGGTTTATTCATATATGTCTCAAAAACAAGTTTGAGGAAAGTCCCTGTGATTTGATATCGCCGCGGAGGAGTTTTCTCTCAGCTGCTGAGGCCACAGTGTGAGTTTTAAAACATGAAGCTGGGTCTTCCAGTCACAACTAGCCTTGTTTGGGCCAATGTAGCGTGGCCCTTGGGAAGCTGGGATGCAGACATTCGTTGTCCTCAGAGGCTGACGCTTACTGACGTTTACGACTCCTCCAGCGGCACCACGAGGTTGACGTTTGTGGTTCTGCGTTACATTTCCGACAGATATTTAAGGTCCTGAGAGGAAAGATTCAAATAACGTTCGTGACCCTTTGACCTCCAGTGCCACCAGCAGGGCATATTCTCTATTTGTTCACGATATCTGCAAACTAAAGCAATCCCAACGGCCCACTTCATGTTTAGTGCTCGGAAGCAAATAATAATAATAATAATAACTTTATTTATATAGCACCTTTAAAAACAATGTTTACAAAGTGCTCCACAAAGAGTCAAAGCCAAACAATTGGAACAGCAAGAAACCAATATTACATTTTCAAGTATATTTAAAATTTAAAATTAAATGGATCACTCAAAAGCTGCTCTATAAAAATGGGTTTTAAGAAGTGATTTAAAAGAAGTTACTGATTCAAATGTTAAGATGTTAACAGGCTAAACCAAGGTGGTAAATCTGGTTATACCTGCGAGGCATCAGCATGTCAAATACAGTGACTGTATAAGCATGGGCTCCGGTGAGGAGCAGACGGAGCACTGACGATGCTGCTTTCGCTCCTCGGGCTGTGTCTACGATGTGTTCGATGTAAAGTTAAAGCCATAGATGAGCGACGAGAGTCAGGTTACTTCAAAGAACAAGTTGGAACCGGTCTGCTCCTCCGAGTGACCCATGTAACCCATGAGAGTGAGCCAACACACACAATAACTCAAACAACTGACTGGCACACTGCCTTCATTAAGGCTTTTAATGACAGCCGGTATTCCCACTATGTTGTGTTCACAAACACCAGCGATTCGAGTTCTGCATTCGTTTAGCTTTTTCTCGAAGGTACACTACCGTTCAAAAGTTTGGGATCACTTAGAAATGACTTTATTTTTCAAAGAAAAGCACTGTTTTTTCAATAAAGATAACATTAAATTAATCAGAAATACACTCTCTACATTGTTAATGTGGTAAATGACTATTCTAGGTGGAAGTGTCTGGTTTCTAATGAAATATCTCCATAGGTGTATAGAGGCCCATTTCCATCAACTATCACTCCAGTGTTCTAATGGTACATTGTGTTTGCTAATCGCCTTAGAAGACTAATATCTGATTAGAAAACCCGTGCAATTATGTTAGCACAGCTGAAAACGATTATGCTGGTGATATAAGCGATACAACTGGCCTTCCTTTGAGCTTGAAGTTTGTAGAACAAAATTAATACTTAAAATATTAATCATTATTTCTAACCTTGTCAATGTCTTGACTATATTTTATATTCATTTGATAAATAAAAGTGTGATTTTTCATGGAAGACACAAAGTTGTCTGGGTGATCCCAAACTTTTGAATGGTTGTGTACTTTGAATAAAAAGTCGACTGTTTTCCTCCCTCAGGGAAAAAAATATCATCTTACAATTTGCAAATGGTGTACTGTCGTCACACGGCTGTCCTCTAAACCTCGTCCCTGTTACTCATCACCATCAGCCACATGGAATATTCTGACTTCTTTCGCGCTGAGAAAATTCTCGTGAGCTGTACTAACAGTGAGCGAAAGCAGAAAATATTTCCTCCCTAATCTTAAGGCTGTTATTCTAAGGCCCTCTGGCAGAAAAGACACACAGGATGGCTTTCCCAATGTTATCCCTTGAATCTTCCCCAAGTTATTGCTGGCATTAGTCTGGCTATTTCAGCCGCGATATTAAAGAAACACAATGGACCCATCAGGAACACACTGTCCTGTGAAAATGCACGGAAAATCTGTAACAGATACATAATCAATTCCTTGAGCAGAGGCAGTTTAGGAAAGGTCTTCAAACAGCTGAATTACATCATATGGCTCCAACAAGTGATGATCCTCTGGATCTCTAACAACCAGACCTCTGTGTCATACGCAGTCTGCGTAGCAGATAATGACACGGGTTACACTACATCACACACTACACACACACGCACACGCAACCAAGTGTGTCTGCTTCAGGAGGTGATTTTCACGAATGGAATGTATGATGTCAGCGTGTAAAACCAAAAGACTGGAAAGTACGAGACCAAGCCCTGACAATTAGCGAGAAGACAACAACGAAACACGGGGGGAGGGTGGAGTTCCCCGCCGCACACCCCCGTGTCCCAAACCCCCCACCCACACCCCAATGCTGCTGATGCCGTGGAAACTTCAAAGCAATCTGAAAACAAGGAGGGATCTGTTTTGTTTTCCCCTCTGCCTGCTACTAGGTAACTTGGCAGATGGCCGGGGGAAAGGAAACCAGAGGTCTACAGTGCAGGAGGCGGCACCTCATCAACAACGACTGATGTCCTGATCTTATCTTCTGACACTTGGTCAGTCCGTCAGCAGCAGCATGACTGGAGGCAATCAGTTTTACAGATCAAATGCCGATGCAGTTTTACCGGGCCGCCAGAGAATGGAACAGAGCATTAGCCATGTGTCTCTAATGTATGCTTAAGGAAATGAGAACAATATGTGCTGAGTGCACAAGCAACTATTCCCCCCTTACTCTCAGATATCAATTGAATAAAACGTTTCTCATGCGGCAATCAGGGCCGTAAACGGGACTTTACAAATACTGACATCATGAGACAGTTATTCAGTACATAGACGTTTTTTACTCACCACCAACCACGGTGGCACGGTGGGCAGAGGGCACACAGTCCAAAGACATGCAGATTAAATGGTGCCTCTGAATGTCCCCTGAGACCCTCTCAGCAGAAGTGCTTATGAGGAATGGACGGATGAAAGTTTAACTGTTCGGTGATGCCCAAAAGAGCCAAGAGGTTTAGACTAAGAGACATATCCAAATCAGGGGGGAAAAACACACATGTGTAACCCAGTATTTGTGTAATTGTGAGTCATCTTCTTGTCATAACACCACAACATTGCTGAAGATGTTACAGCGGACAATACCTCATAGCCCTAAATGGAAGCTAAATACTTTGTGAATTTAATCACAACGCTGTTTTATTTGGAAGAACATGAATAGATGAGGACATTTTATATATGTTTTTACAATTTAAAAAAACTGATTAAAAAACACAGTCAGAAAGCCAATGGACATATTTAAATTTTTTAATTTCAAGCAAAAGCTTTAAATCTTTGATACGATATGTTTACACAAGTGATGTAACATCTAATATTTACTTTAACCATAAATTATGAACTAAAACAGTAATAATTGATTAAAATGTGCCTTCAATGACATAATCCCCTCACTGACTTCCTATCTGAGTTTCGTGGTGG
Organism: Pseudoliparis swirei; assembly: GCF_029220125.1. NCBI lineage: Eukaryota > Metazoa > Chordata > Actinopteri > Perciformes > Liparidae > Pseudoliparis > Pseudoliparis swirei. The sequence continues at coordinate 9,754,305 of NC_079403.1, forward strand.
GGGCCGATGGTGCACCTGTGTTCCCCCCTGTGTGCTCAGAGGGTCAGCATCTGCCAAATGAACGTGCGGGAACATTTTCAAGACGCCGTGTGTATTCTGCACGGCCTTTAGATGAGAGAGTTCCTCCCGGTCAATGAAGTGCCTCGCCGCCTGGGGAAGGTGCACTACCTATCATTACGAATGTAAATATGATGGAGAGCTCTCTCAATTACAGGGAGGGAAATGGAAACGTCTTGGCTCCAACGCTCACGTTGCTCAGAGAAAACACCGGAGCTCAATCATGTCCCATTTTAGCACCTTGCAAGTGCAGCAGTGAAATAGAGTGACATTTGAGATAAGTCCTAATGACTCCCTTAACGATAGCAACTGGTGATTCCTCAAATGTGAGCGCGGCAATTCATGCGGCAGAACTACAGTGTGTTAAACAATTTCCTTAAGATGAAATCACTCCCCATTCATTACTCACTGACACACAGACACACACAGAAACACACACAGAGCCAGAGAAGGCTTCCTTTGATGCTTCTCCATTCAGACAGATCAAAGGGGAGAGACCTAATCACCTGGACATGATGACAAAACCAGTTCCTCCACAGAGTGTCGACAGCATGAATGCATTACCAAGTTAGTTATTTTAATTAACCTTTCAACACAATCCCCGTTTAGCTGCTTTTAATATCCCATTCCATCAAAGGAGGTTAGGATTTACTGAGCTGCTCTGCACTCTGAGTGATCGTGATCCCACCCGGCCGGCTCTCAATACTTCGTCAAATGACTTGCAATTCTGAGGTTTTGGGCTGCTGGACACACAGCCCACAAACAAATCTATACGAAGTGATTATTTAGTCTTTCCTCCATGCTATCTCTATCAGGCCGCTTATCTCTATGTCAGTCATGACGGCTGATTGCTCCCGCTGAGCGACCGCAGTTTGTAAAAGACCACAGGCAAAGCACGCGTTAAATGCTGAATCGGCAGCTTGCGGCCAGGTGCTCGCGCTGTGCAAAGGACACTGTCGACCAAAGGTCACAGGAGAGCAGGGCTCAAGTTACACAATCAAAGTTTGTTTTAGGCTTTAAATACATTTTCGAGGTGACTCTCCAATATGTGCTGGTGACTTGCAGCCAATACGTGTGGGAATGAGATGCAGCGTCTTTTAAATGATCCCGATGGATTGAGTTGTGTGTTTTGTGGGTGAATTACACGTTTGCAGAGAAGACCGCTGCAGTTTTCAGCCCATTCATCTCGCTATCCCTGGGTCAAATCTATGCGGGGGTGGGGGAGAGAGAAATATTGACGTCTGAAACGGTCTTTTTTTATTTACTGATGCTGGATGTTGCTGAAGATGGAAATGTTCATACTCTGGAAATGGTGACTTTTAAAAACCAAAGATTGCATAATCAGTGAATAAATACATCAACAATATACAACTCTTAAATTATAATATGCAATACATTATATGGTGTCTCTGGGAACCTCGTGGTCATCCATAACGTTTCCATCTATTTGTACTTGTTGGCATCAAGGGGGGTTGGAGCCTTTCCCAGAATGCTGCACACAAAAAGTCGAGGAAGCTCCCTGAACAGCACTGTGGGAAAAAAGGACCCCCCTCATTTATTTAGTGTGGCTACTGCGTTGATGCAGCTGGGGTGCCAGTGCAGGGGGCGTCAGCAAAAAAACTAAAAACTTGACCTCTGCCACAAAGCAATGAAATATAATGTCATCCAGGCGGCGGCGCAATGTCAAATATATTTTTTTTTTCAAAACCTGTCTGGTGGTATAAGCGAATGCCGGGCAGTGTCTTGGCATCTAGTTAATCAGTTATCTGAACTGCACACAGGCCGACTCAAAAAGAAACCAGGACCCTCTCACAGTGAAAACCTCTCAAAGTCACACATAGAGATATTTGTCTTGTAACGAATAATAAGCTATTAGAACCAAACCTATACAAACGTTTGCATTTACAGACTCACAAATGTATCTGGGGTGCGCTTGTGTTTAAGTAGACACAGGGACTTCCCTTTCGCTGAGCACTGCAGGGGGACGACAGACATCTTTGGGTGGTCCCGTTGTCCCGCCATCTCTCCACACACACACACACACACACACTGTGTCTAACACTCGTGTGACATTCCTCACCGGGGTTAACGCAGGGTCTGTGCTTTCTCATTGATGTTTTGGACATTTTAAGAATTTGCATTGTGCTTTGTTGGTCTTCCTGCTCTTTGGACAATAGGACAGCATGAGAAGGAATGGACAGATCTTTAAAGGGTCATTTCATCCAATTTCTAAGAAAACATATTTCCCCCGTTCACCCCTGGAATGATACACCGAGAGATAGTGTCAGGTTTTATTTACTGAGGTTTAGGGATATCGTTTTTGTTTTTGTAGAAAATATTCCAGATCGAAATTGTTCACTTTGGATTACCATAGTAAAGTAGTCTCTAAACACTCTTTGCTGGAGCACCACCAATTAAATGTCGTTCTCTGTATTGCGGTGACTGGAGAAGTGACAGAAGTTGGTTTGTCAAAACCTGGAGTAATGAAAACAAAACGATCCCCATTGTTACATCTTTAAATGCAAGAGGTGTTCATTGGGAAAACAAAGTTGTGGTTTGACCCATTAAAAGATGATTAGATATGTATGAATACAAGCCAATTAGAGGGTAATTGTTATTTGACTCTAGATCTTTCCAAATCGTGTAGCACACTGAAAACAGGTTTTCCAAATGCCTTTTGAATTACACAAATGTCTTCAAAAAAAGTTCAACAGAAAGTCACTGATCACTCCAGCAGCCACAATTCAAAAATGCATTGTCAAAATACTTCATACTCAATCACAGTTTGCTTTGTCGACCTTGTTATGTCCTCAAAAGACACAAAACACGTCCACAGATTTGTGTGGTGATTTCCAGACTTCTTCTGATGTTTTATAGTTTTCATAGCAGAGCAGATGAAGTCATTTGTCTGCCTGGTGAAAACATGTGCGCTCAGTTTGTCATCTGATGCCACAGACTGCTCAGACCTCAAAGAGAACAACAAGCATTTGTCCAAAAATGAAAATTAGACCCCAGATTCCTAAAAGCCGTCATGGTTCTGACATCAGATGGAAGAGCAACTCTCTCTGGCACTCCCGGTCTTCCTCCCTTTGTCTCTCTGCCTCCGCGGGCTGCTGGCGCTCAGTGCGATGTGCGAGGGCAGAAGCAGCCCCACTTGGCACGAGGGGAGGATGATTCCCGAGCAGCCTGTCGACTTCACTCCCTAATGCTCTTTCGCCTGCCCCACTGACTGAGTTTTTAATAAATGATGAGATGTGGTATAAATAAACCACAAGGCAGTGCAACTGCCAAAAGGCAGAGAGAGATACCAAGGTAACACACTAGAGGTGATTAATAAGTCAACAAGGACTCATTTGCACTACTTTCTGCACCGTTTCTATCACTCTCACTGTGACACTGAGTTAAATTGAGTTTGAGAGGGAGCAACGGTCCTGATGAACATGCATGAATACATTTTTGGAACCAAAACAGCCAATTTGTGCACCACTTCTAGTTTCTAAATATAACTCAAAGGGCAAGAGCGTGGCTTTTTGCACCTTAGCTCCTATCTTCCAATACTCCCCCCATTCACAAGTTCAGCCATTGTTGATACACATTGGCTGTAGTGATACAATACATTTACCCTTAAAAAAAGATATCTTAACATCAGGTTACTGTTTCTAAAAGGACATCAGACAGTCAGAACCGGGGAGATATCAACCACTCCTGCAGTGGTTGATATCTCCCCGGTCCTGCTTGCTGTTTTCCCTGCACTTGCCTGTAGTGCAAGGTTATTATATTACTGCAAAAAGTGTAAACACAACTATGTTGTCTAATAATGTTCCTGTGGACTATCTCTTCTGTGGCAAATGGAATATTTGATAAAAAGCTATTTTTATAAATATTTAATGTCAACGTTAGATGTTTTCCATATGAATAAGCACATAACAAATGAGGATTCCATCTTAAGGATACCGAATAATTTACTGGAAATATAAACATTATATAGTATTGCATAATGCTGGTATAATGTGAAAAATGCTCCAATAAAGCACTCCCAACAACATGTGGACAAAATTGTGTGAAATAAATACTTTGAACGTTGGACTTAACTATTACAGTTAGACCAACCTCGCCAACCACAATCACATCCATTGTTTTACATGTACATCTGGAAACTCTGACAAATAATTGATAACAGGTCATTGAATCAACGATGCTGACCTCTATGAAAATAATAATAATAATAACTTTTTTAATTTATATATATATATATCTATATTCCAACTCCCCCCGCTTCTGCTCCAGCTATGGTCTGCAGATAAAGACAAACCTTGTCCTAGATTCTGCACGAGCTCAAGCTGGCACAAACTTTTAAACAGGTGATTGTACACTTTGTTGATTCATTTTCTCGGGACGGTCTAGCTGATAACTTTTGAGATGCGTCCTGTAGAATTCAAATAATTTCGAATAAACCTATAGCTACAATAAGTAATGTTTTAACAGCGCAGGGCAGAAGGATTCCCAAACCAACACAACCCTGAAAAACAAACATCTTATCAAGTATTTATGGCTAATGAGTTGGCAAACAATGTCTTCCTTCATATCCATCAGCCACAAAGCAACATGAGCATCCCACTGGAGTTTGGGAGGTGTTTTTGCAACAGAATGAATACAAATCCAATATCCAATAATTGGTTGTTGAATTGCTATTAACAAGAACCAGCTGTTTAAGTATCACATGAACAACAACCCAAAAAAAACTACAGAGAAAGAACATTAAGCTGATATCGACCAGATTGGTCACTTTGATTGGAAGAAGGTAGACAAAGCTAAAGAGATGAATCAAGATGTAGTTGGAAAAGCGGAAAGGTTGTAAATTACACGGCGTATCAGAAACCAGCTTGAGTCAATGGAGCTGGAGTGATGAAAAGAATGATCAAAGGCAGGGGTGAAAAGCTGAAATGAGGTGGGTGGGTGTGGGGGTGGGGGGCTGTTTAAATGTCCTCCATTTCATCAAAGTGATTATTGGGGGTACTTAGCAGCTTTCATATTAAAATGATTAGGGTCTCTTTGAAAAACTAAGAGCCAGTGTGGCTGTAGTCAGTGGGAGGCCTGGAATAAAAAAGCTCTTTAGGGCAAGAAAAGAATGAGGATTAAATACCTCACAGTGCACGGACTACGTGTCAAGTGTTGTTCTTTTGGTGCTGCTTCCGCTCACTTTCAGGTAGTTCCTGTTGTCACGTTTCTTCAATAAGGATAATCGAATGTTAGAAAATGGCCAAATTCACATAAATAGCATGCTAGCTTCGATTCGTCTTCCCCACCTCCCGAACAAACTCATCCTGCTATATCACAAGTAGGTATTGTAAAGCTGGTCCTTCTAACAGATGGTCAACACAAAGCAAACAGGTGAGGTCTGCTCTGCTCCCGTGACGTCCTCGGGGACGCTCAGAGCTCCAATCATCTCAGACGGAAACAGAAGAACCTGTTCTGCATCCCACGCAGCGGCAACCTAAAATGGCCCTCAAATAAACGGAGAGACATTTGAGCACAAACTGTGCATATTAGCAAAACACAGCAGTCGGCGACATTATACATTGTTTGATTCACTTTGCAGTAAATGCAACAGAGGAGCAAATATTGATCAATTGATTAGCGCCTGAATGTGACTTTGCTCGGATGAATGTTAATGGCGGTGAACAGATGCCTGGAGAGGCGGCGGCCACAAGAAAGAAAGAAAAAGCTCTCCGTTTTGTCTGGATTAAGAGCTTGTGTCACAAAATCACTGACTTAAGTGAACAGGAGAGAGGGGTCGTGACCCCTGCAGAGGCCAATCCAGTTTGGACTTGAGATTGCAACTGGACAACAGATTTTTTTTGTAAGTAAGTTCAGCCTGTCCATCAGAAATGCTGTTAAAAGATCACACCGTCTTAAAATGCAAATCTAATGTAGTGCCGGCTCCACAACACATGACAGAAGGTCCATTTCCTCACTGCACACAGATTATAGCGACAACTAGAAACAGGCAGTAGGCTAATATGTAGACGTAGCCTGGGGGAAAGCAAATGCAGTGCGGTTAGGTATACGCAAAATGTTCGATAATTCCACAGCTGAAGCCAACAGCCGACTCAACGGACTTTTCTGTTTTCCTTTTATTGAATTAAACTCAGGGGCATTCATTCATATCATACATTGTAACTGACATGTTTATTCTCCTGATTGTTCTGCTTCACGTGCTTCTAGCTTGTTTTGTATCTTCTATTTTATTTTACACTGTTAAAATCCTATTTGCACATTGCTTTATGTTACCTTGTGTTTCTTTTCATATCTTTCATTTTAAATTGCCTTGCCTAGTTTTACCTTGTGAGTGAGGTGTTACGGCCTCAAATTAACCAAACCACAGCATGCACAATTCGATAAAACGTTGCGTAAGCTAATTTGTGACGGGGAAAAGCATTATTTACATTATTAATGTTTACAACATTTCATCTGTATTTCAGAGATTGTGGTGATTTTGCAAATATATCACGACCAGGATGTCATTACATTTGAATGGGAACCCGTTGAACATTGGGAGACTGTAACAGTTTTGCTCCACGCCTTCCTTTTTGTCGTAGTTGTTTTCATGATTTCTAAAATAACAATATCCTGTGATGACATGGTCATCAAACATTCCGGTGAACCGGACGAGCTGGGCAGCGAACCCACGCACACGTATCTGGGGGATATGATGCTGTAACACGAGGGCGACACATTTGCCACCCAGTCGCCGGATCACTGGGAACCGGAGCGTCGCCGCTGCACCTCCGGGGACAAAACGCAGCGTGTCATAAAGCTCTAGGAGCCAGAGAGCTGTGCGTTGTCCTCACTTCACACGCGTGCACCCTCCCGGAGGAGACACAGACAGTCGATCACTCCTAGCAACTAGGGCATCTTGTCCTCGGCTCACCCTCTCCGGCTGGACGTTGGCTCATCTGGCTTAGTATCAGAGGAGCGGAAACATTGGGAGGGGTCGTGTCCTCAAATCAAACAGAAGGTAACACAGGGACAGCGAGAAAAAACATGGTCTCTAACTTTGAAGCAGCTTGGAGCTGCTTAACAGCTGCTGTCATCTTTTAACAATTCCCTTAATTCTGGTCACACTCACGCAACAAATTATTTAATTTTTGCCTCCTTTTGTTCTGTATTTAGTTCGAAAACAAATTCAGCCATTGTTGCTGCAGTTTGGTTCTGATTTACCAGAGACTCGATGCCTATAATCCTTAATTTAACCCCATGACCCCTTTCATCATCATGTAAAAAATGCTACAATGCTTCCCGGGCTCTTCAAAAAATCAGACTTTCGCTTCAGAATTTCAAGACGCGTCTGGGACCGAAATGAATTCCCAACTAAAATGGAACTATTTGTGCCCCCACTCAAAATCAATTTATTTTCAGCTTTCAGTGTAAAAGCAGAAAAAGAAATCTTAACATCTCATCTCTCCTGCTTTTCCGCGGTGAGCCTCCGCATTGTCTAGAGACGGTGCAGAGATCTTCTACAGAGGCTTATTAATTCACTACTCTCATCTCCCCGAGCTGGCTATCATTACAGCCCTATATATAGAGCAGCGCGGGGGAATAGTGAGGGGATGCACACACACATTAACATTAATGGCTTTAGGCTCTGCTCATGAACCATGTGTGCTCACAGACACTCTCACACATGCAACTGTGATCCAAAAAAAAAATTGTTAAAAGAAGAAGAGAAAAAAAAACCTGTGCCTGCACGCCATGCAATAAACACTCCTTTGTTTATAAACAAAAGCTAAACAGTTTTGTTTTTTTCCGCCGCCATATCTGAGCATCAAGTTGATGTTGCATCTCTGGTTTCGCGATTGAATGCGAGTCGTGGTTCGGCTGCAGGCGAGACAGCAGAGTGTAATCCGGGATCTTCGGCAGGTCGGTCGAGCGCAAGCCCCGACTGAGTCTGCTAATGAACAATCATAAGTGCCTCCCCCGGTGGCTGCTGTAAAGGACCAGTACGCGGCCGCATTGTGAAAGCAGGATTACAATGTACTGGCCCTTCCTCTGTAATTCTATCCTGATCTCAGCGGGAGTCGACACAGCCCATTACATTTTCCACATTGTGTAAATCAGGGTCTAATGTCCAATATCGCAACCGCACACTCTGGGTTTTGTGCACAGGTCTGAGCACATCTTGTTGAACAGAATCCTGCAGGGTGCATTTGAAGGAGAGAGCCAGTGCTCAGGCTACTTAAAGTCCTTCCTCCCCTGCAGCACCCCCAGCTGCCCCTCCTCAGGCCCCATCCGGTGTGGCTCAGTAGTGGGGTAGCAGATGGTGCTCAGGAAGGGGGAGAGCATGCACACGTACTCCCGTCCCCCTGCAAGAGCCCGTGGGGTGTTTGTCGCATGACGGGGGCAATCCAGTGGGCTTCCACCCAGCAGCAGAATGTGACCCCTCTCTCTCTCTCTCTCTCTCTCTCTCTCTCTCTCTCTCTCTCTCTCTCTTGCACTGCCCGGAGGCCTGAACACGGTCAGCCACGCAGAAACCAAAGACAAGGCCAATGCCATTCTCCTTTGCAAACACTCTCACATGCACACACAACCACGGACCCCTCCCTCCCTCCATACACACACACACACACACACACACACACAAGGGCTACGAGGATGGGTCGATTCCCAGCTATTTCCCCCCATCGAGGATCCATTAAGTGTCTTGGGCATGCATGTTGTTCGCACGTTACATTAACTGACAGCAGGATGAATGATTTATTTGGGGGGCTTTTCAATTGTCAGAGATGGATGGCATCAATAGGGTTTTTGTCCTTGTTGATGAATCAGGCAATTTGCCACTTCAAACAAATCTATCGTGCTGCTGTTGTACAAGCATCCTCAGAAACGACTCCAGGGACCTCGCATGTTTAGAGTCTGCACTAAAAATGAAGGAAAAACAGGTGAGACGAGGGAAATTGTTAAGTAGGCAGAGACGAGAAGCATATTGCAGTGAATATACCCCATAAGCCCTGCGCTGCTCTCCTTCAGTCTCTTTGATATCTTTATGCAAATATGAGCTGGCTGATTTGGGAGTATGGAGAGAATTAATCTCTCTCTCTCTCTCTGTGGAATCGGTGGAACACAGGAGAAGAGGATTGTGGGTCAGGGTGCTGAGAGCCCTGGGCACAGAGGGCATCAGCTGCCATTCTCCAGGTAGGAGGGCACAGGGAAAGCTGTGAGAAGCCCCACACCTGGACACACACCATTCCAAATGAGATGTATACAGGACTGTCTCAGAAAATTAGAATATTGTGATAAAGTTCTTTATTTTCTGTAATGCAATTAAAAAAACAAAAATGTCATGCATTCTGGATTCATTACAAATCAACTGAAATATTGCAAGCCTTTTATTCTTTTAATATTGCTGATTATGGTTTACAGCTTAAGAAAACTCTAAAATCCTATCTCATAAAATTTTAATATTTCCTCAGACCAAGTAAAAAAAAGATTTATAACAGCAAAACAAAATCAAACATTTGAAAATGTGTTTCCAGGTGTTTCGAGTTAATTAGACGATTCAAGTGATTTGTTTAATACCCTACTAGTATACTTTTTCATGATATTCTAATATTTAAGGATATTTGAGTTTTCTTAAGCTGTAAGCCATAATCAGCAATATTAAAAGAATAAAAGGCTTGCAATATTTCAGTTGATTTGTAATGAATCCAGAATGCATGACATTTTTGTTTTTTTAATTGCATTACAGAAAATAAAGAACTTTATCACAATATTCTAATTTTCTGAGACAGTCCTGTATGTATGTTGACTTAACCAATTCAAATGCATGTACCCATTCATCATTTATTTATTCTCTCATCTTACATTATATCCGTGTGGCATATGTGTCCCCGTCTGGAATTAGCTGATTAATTAGCCCGGGAGCGTTATATGCATTTAAATAAGCACCCATTTAGATTATTTAGCCATGGGAATACTAAAATAACACAGAATGGTAAACAATTAATGAAGAGATAAAGCACCAATTAAGTGAATGAAGGAGGGTGAAAATGGCGTATCACTTGAGGAGTAAAATGATTTGAGCGTGCATGTTTTGATTGAATCTGCATCATTCCACAGTGAGCCCGCCGCATATTAGTCAGTGGGATATTGCAGTGGGGAATGAGTGCTGTGAAATAGGCACAATGGGCTGAGCTTGTGTTTTCCTGCAGGCATACTGCATGCTCTCGTGTCAGCCTCGCTCACTGCTGCCAATGACCAAATCCATCATGACATGTGGACAACAAAGAGCTACAAGAATGCCTGCCTTTAGTGTGCACACATACACACACACACACACACACACACACACACACACACACACACACACACACAGCGCCTGAGAAGGCAGCACACAGTGCACTATCTCCCCAGAACACAAGCTGATCCCCATGCATAGGGAGCATTACATGTCACAGAACACAGGGAAATCTTTAAGCACCGTATCCAAAAAAAGGAGGGAAAAAACGGTCAAATATCTCGACTCAACGTGAAATACAGAGGAGCGGTTGATGGAGCCAGAGCGGAACTAGTCAGAGCAGATAAAGCGAGTCCAGTCATATGTTCCAGGCAATTCTTTAAATTAGCACGAGATTAGGGAGTGCATGGTAATTAAGCTCATTTGAAGTATTGAGGATCCGTCTGGGCATTGGCAAGATCCACACTTAATTAATCTGGTAATGGATGAGAAAAAATAAGCACACTTACGCACATATCAGCATTTTGCTGACCAGGAGGAAGGAGAGGAGACGAGGGGGGACGGGGGGGGGGGGCAGACACAGAGTGTGGAATGGAGCACGTTGCCTACAGAGGAATGATCACTGAGTGTAGCCTGATGAATGCACTATTGTATCTACGTTATAATGGAAAAAGGAGATTGTATGATTTTTTTCTTCTTCCTTTTTTCTTTTCTTTTTAATCACGCCCTTGCCCTTGTCTGGAAGTTTCCCCCGGAAATATGAGATGTGAGAGGATTTCAGATCATGTGTCTGAGACGGCAGACACTGTGAGTGACCCCTACATGACGGACACAGACTCCGTTGCTCACGTTACCCTGTTCCACCAGTTTGACACAGTGACAAACGTCTTGAGTCATCATGTGTTTTACAGGGCTCGACGGACTAGCTGTGTCTGAATAAAGTATGCAGCAGTCGGCAACAAAAGTAACATTTAGTCACGCGGTCCCTGAACCGAGCTGTTGCTTGATAAATAATTGAACCCTGGGAAAAGAGCCCTGGAAGAGGTTGAGAGGGACCGAGTTACAGAGGAGCCGCGGCGCTCTTGCCTGGTGGTCGGGAGTCTGCCAGCAGGAAGGCCTCGCACCCTGGACGGTCCCAAGAGTGGACTTCTTCGCCTGATTAGGCGTACGCCCCTTTAACATTTAATAACGGCCGGCTGGATCTTCAGCTGAACACTTAATCCAAGTTGATACTGAGGGATTTCACGAAGATTACTGGGTTTATTAGACAAAAGACTGTCCCTTCCAGTCAGACAGTTTAAGATAAAATTGATAATCTAATTGAATGACAAAAAATGTGGTTTCATAACTCTAGCAGATACACAAGAAAAAATGTATTCTAGACTTTTTTTGATAATTTTTTCTTTATTTTAGGTTTCCTTTGTTATGCTATAGGAGCAGATTCTACTCACACGTTAGATAAAGAGCAGATGCAGGCACTGCGTCATGCAGCAGGATGAATCTGTGCCAGTGCCTCTCCCTCTAATACACTGAGCCGTGGACGGTATAATAAGCAGTAAATGAGACATCTTCTGAAAGCCTCTACTAAAAAGCCTAATCACATATGGGGAGGTCAGTGGACCATCTGTTGACTGATTGTTATCTTGGACATCTCTCACCACACCTGAGCATCAGCATGCTGAAGGCATTTCCCCGGCTCCACTTATTAAAAAATAAATCCACTCCAAAAACAGAGAAAAGAGGAAGTTCATGAAGAGGAAATGCTTGTTTGAATTTCAAAGAACACTTTGTGATAAAATAAGTACTATCTGGACAAATCAGCTGCTTGCAGCACTCAGATGTGTCACTGTTGTGTGTGGCGGGATCTCTTAACACATGGTGTCATTCCTCAGTTCAGTGCACATTAAGACATGCCGCTGTCTATTTCTCTGACATGCAGCCCTTGTCGGCTTTGATCCGAACCAACTTCACGGCATGAAAAGCAGATAATGCTCGCGTGGCCTACTTATTTCCCCCTGCCTTTCCTTGTGTGTGTAATAAGTAGTGATAGCATGTCCTCTTAAGGGAATGTAACTCTGAATGTGAGGAGGCCGTGTAGAGGAAGGGTCAGTGTGAGGGGCTCTCCTCCCCAAGGCTAAGACTCCTGCAGCCAAAACAAATACAGGGAGAGGTGACGAGTCATATTGTTTGTAACAACATAGTTATGCCTTTAATAGCTGTAGTGTGAGTATTAGGCGGTTGTGGATAATGCTGCATATCAGTAAGAAAGACTGCTTTTCGGCCATATGTATTTCTTTTATGTACATAATTCACTGGAGTGTCATCATGTGGGTATTTCCAAAAGAATATGCAAACACATTTACATAATCACAAAAGATAGCCGTTCCATGAACCCCATGGGAATATTATCAATTGGGTCAAGGACATTTAGTCTTACAGCACGTATTAATGTGACGCCATGTAATGTTTGAAAGAACGGAAAAAAGTGCACTGAAAGGTGCTATATTCCATAATCAGAGCGCTCACATGCACTCACAGGCGCACGTGGACGACCCGGCTATGTAAACAAAGCACAAAAGAAGCTCAGATTACAACACACACAGAGGGAGAGCAACTTCCCTGCTCAGGTGGGTCATTATGCCACTGTATCTTCACATATAGAAAAGAGTCTATCTAATGGAGAACTTTGAAGATTGAAAAGTTGAAGCAATACAATTCCCCGAGCTTAGCTCAGAGCAAGTTGGCTTTGCAGCCATACTTGCTCTGTTTTGACCAGTGTGGCTGTATCATGAGCCAACGTCAGTAAAGTAAACTTTAGGTAGATATTTGTGTTACAGACATTACTGAGAAAGATTGTAAACATTGAGTCATCCGAACTTGCTAGTATTACGCAACATTGTGTGCATCAAAAGCTATCGTCTCCCTACTTTGTAACTTCTGTTGAACAGAAAGCAACACAGTAATATCACTCTAAATGTTAGACAATATTAGCACACATAAGATTTAGGTCATACTAGACAAATTAAGGTCCCAGTAAAACCTTTGAGTGCATTGAATATAGTTGATTTTTTTATATTGCTTATAAATTCAACGGAGTATGTAAAAGGAGCTTGAAGGGCAGCAGTTATCAATTAATCCATCTGTAGGCTCACATAGAAGAGTCAGCCTGAGCTACTTCATAGGTCACCTCAGTCAATGGCCTGCGTGAAGTTCATCAAATGGATCTGGGTATAGAGCAGCAACGCTCCACACACTGGATTAGGTCTAGTGACCCACACTGCCTGAGCCACTTACACAAACACACCATGAAAGCTTGTGTAAAACACGTGCACATCCTGTGACCTCGCTGCAGTGACCTTTGCGTTGCTGTTATTGCGAGCTTCCGCGCCGTCTCCTTCATGCCGGGTGACCCGTAATTTACCAGCAGGATTCTGGTCTTGCTGTGGAGACGCGTGTCTCTACCGGTCGCGTTTAGCAGCTCTGGATGCCTCTCCTGCTGTGATCGAGGCATCTTAATTCAAGATGTGGATCTCAGTCAGCAGGTGAATGCTGCTCTAATCAGCCAGACGTATGTCCTCATATCCCCTGGCTGATGAAGGTTTCCTCTCTCCCTCTCACTGATTGCTGTGTGGTTTGATAAATCATATCCCCGGTGAAAATGCTAATGATATGCAAATGCAGGCTCCAAACTGCTGTCCGGAGAGATAAAGGCTTCCAGCTCGTCTGACCCTCATACTAAACTCCTGCCCACAGCGGAGGAAAGAAAACAAAAGTCACTGTCAATTCCGAGTAAAGCTAATCTCTCCCTGTCGTTCTATTTCTCCAAGTCCGTTGCCCTCGTCCTCCCACATGACCCATCTGCGTAGCCGGGTTAGCGGCAGGAGCTCCATGCGGCCCCCTCAATCCCCCTCAACCTCTTTGTGTGTCATGAGAAGCATTTTTACTGTGCTGGACGACAGCCAGGGGAGATGCAGTTCCCAGATCTCGGTCAAACCGCAAAAAGCATTAAAAACGTTAACACGCCACTGATAACCGTCACACACACGTAACCCATTTTAGAATATGTCTCCTAGATACAAATCTATTTCCCTTACTGCAGAGCCAGGCAGTGAATTTAGGTCATGTACCTTGTATGTTGTGTGATTTTTTTTTTATATCGCGGCAAGCGAATAAACTGCAGCGGCGCCTTAACGCAGCGAGAGCCGCAATAAAAGCAGTCACCGTGCAGCAGGAGTTCAGCCCATTTCTCCGGCTGATGAACATCTGTTCAGCGTTAGCGGTGACTGCTTTGCGGTCGGTGGTCCTGTGGGTGCAGAGCAGGGCTCAACTTGAATCCTCAGGTGTGCCGTGATCCAGGCTCAGAGGGAAAAAGAAATACGATTTCCTGGTGACACTTTATATTTGTGACACCACATGTTTAATGAAGTAATACGTAAATGTGCATTGTGCCTCTCAACGAACACCATGCATACGTCTTCCAATAGGCTACAACGGGATAAGATCACGCCAGCATAATCAATCACCAATGAAACTACAGATAGAGTGCATGGCATTTTGGCTTCCGATTTAAAATAACCTTTATAACCTTAATTTAGGCCGAGCACTAAATTCACACTTACATTAGCTGATTAGCACCAGCTGTTTCATTCATGCTTTACAATCACTGGGTCATTCTTCTGCTATTTAGACATCAGCTGACTGGAAACGTCTAATTATATTCATGCAACTGTGCAGCGGGAACCTCTCATTAACACGATGCTCATGTTCACGCGAGCTGCTTGTTTGTTTGTGTTGCTCTATTTTATTTATGAATGCGTTAACGGGGAATAGCGGAGCCTCTTCCATCAGCTTTTTATTGAAAATATTTGCTATAAATTGTCATCTTTTCTTTAACTGAAATTTAAATTGCATGTTGTTTCTCTTTTCATTCACCTCGTGGTGGTTTATGTGAGCCCCCCTCCCATCATCATGAAATGTGAGAGGTGGCAGATAAATATTAATATTTTAAATCTCAAATAAAAAATATACATGAACATAAACATACATGAATAATCACACAAATATATAATAAATAAATGTTATTTTGTGTTGCTTATTGACGTTGTGCTGGTGTGAAGCTGCTTCAAAGTTCAAAAATAAACTTTCACAAAATGTTGTTGTGGTCACCGGCCAATAGAATGTGTGTGAATGTGTGTGTGTGTGTGTGTGTGTGTGTGTGTGTGTGTGTCCAGTGGTGGAGGTGCACATTCCTGTGTGTGTTTGTGTGAATCACACATTCCACAGGCTTAAGGAGAGGCCGTGATGAACATATTTCTCCAGGCGTGTGGCACCTCAGTGTTTACATACCAGACGTGCTCTGGGGAGACGGAGGCACTGACACAATAAGCTGGTCTGGACTGTCTGTACATTACAGCATGCCTGGAGCGCTGCACCATTTATCAACAGGCTCACAGATAAACAGAGGCTGATGCTCCGGATTCGGACATGGACGTATGTCCGAAGCAATGCCCAATGGTACTTACATCTTGTTGATAATAAAAATGTTGGATTCTGGGCCTTTTATAGATCAAATGATGAATTGATTGGTCAAAACAAATGAAAGAAATCTAATAGAAGCCAGTTTGTAATCAAATAATAAGCTTAGGGCTATTGAAAAGGAGGAACGGCCCCAGGAGGAGGAGGAGGGCGACCTTTCCTCTGGAGCCTGACCCCTGACCTGCATCTCTGTGATCAGCTAATCAGGACAGACCAAGAGGAGCCTGAAAGCTCTCTCGACTGGGACCACAAGCCTGCTGGGGAGAGACCTGGTATTGTTGTGAAGCATTGAATAATGCGTGTGTGTATGTGTGTGTGTGTGTGTGTGTGCGTGTGTGTGTGTTGTTCACAAGTCATATTAGGAGCACCGGTCATTACAGACACATGAACTGAAGGAACAGACATTAGAATACCCCGGGCAGGTGTAATGCCACAGACTGCACATGATGAGTCAGTAAAACACACAGCCTGTAGAGTTTTAAACAGGGCAGTCATCAGTATTCAGACAGTCAGTGCGGATTTATGAACCACAAGATTGCAATACCTTTCACAAGTAGTTATCTTATGAATAATACACGCAGACATATTTGATGAGCCCATCTACAGGCGGCCATAAACTTATTTTATTTGCGACTCTGGGGCTGGTTTGTAGTGCTCTTCATAAAAATGTGATCTTCACTTCTCCTGCTTCATTGAGGTAACAGCGCCATTTGGGTAATGGCACACTAATATTTTACACCAGCTCAGGGAGACCTGATTTAGTGCGGGGATGCTGGAAGAAGTGTTACGCAATCAGAGCATTGTTCCGCCACCCCACGGTGTTACTATGAAATAAGCCGTAGCTCTTGATAGACACCTTTTAAGAACAGTATGAAGGGAAATCTTTTCTTATTTCTGTATATTTACGACGAGTGTTGTCAAGTGTTTTAATAAAAAGATGAAATTTAAGCCAAATATATGATTCATGTCAATTGCATGTAACCATTACTCTGTTGGTGGTCACGTTGTTGAATGGCGTGTCATGCTGACACTTTGCCTTTTAACTTGTCATAAAGCATTAGAAGTGGGAATAACTTTACTGAATCAGTTTTTAATTCAGCACAAATAAAAAAAACTACCCTACTCTTATACGCATTGTACACTACAAAGACCAATTCATTAGTTTTTAATTATAACAAATACTTCTCGTCACTGAGTGACACATATTTGATGTGAGAAAGAGTGAAAGTCTGTTTTTAAAGGAAAAACAATATACTTCATCTCTTCTGTTGCGTCACATTCATCAACATGCAAACGTGCCAGATCTGTCTTTTCTGCTTTCATCAGCAAACACAGCGGTTTGAGAGGAGAGGGGTCTTGACAGAACCAACACACACACACACACACACACACACACACACACACACACACACACACACACACACACACCTAAACTGAAGCTCTGAATACCTTGTGAGTAAAACAAGGAGCAGGCAGTTAAAGGACACTCATTAACTAGACGACCGTGATCTCAGTGTACATAGTGTAGCGCAGTGTGCAAATGTGTCGCTGCAGGTTAAGAGCGTGTGAGTAAGTGTAAGAGTGTGTGTGTGCGTGTGTGTGTGTGTGTGTGTGTCTGTGTTTTGTACGTCACACCCAGCTGCAGCTTGATAAAACCGGCACACGAAGCTCTGACCTCTGATCTCCGGCCATGTAACACTCCATCTGACCTGGTCTGCCTCAGGGTCGCACACGCACATACACACATACACACGTACACACATACACACATACGGTACGTTTGTCACTGCAGGTCTGAGGCTCTGCATTCATGTTTGTTTTATAAATATGAATAAACTTTACTTCCTTAATTACTTACTTTATGCCATTTCATTTTAAAAAGTTGTGACTATAATGAAATCATATTTATACACGAAGAAATCGATCATCAATCGTTTTGTTAGTTGCTGATGAGCTCCTCTAAAAACATAATGTTTGAAGTCGGTCTTAGGAATGTTGTGTGACTCACCCATAAAACACCTACCAGAAAAAAGCTACAAGCTGATTGGTTGAACAGGTCCTTTCTGTATTTCTGTTGACACAAAGGGAGACAGTCACTAGATAATCATGTATTCACACAAACGCTACGCAGAAAGGTAGAAATGCACCAACATAGCCAGAAAAAAATAGTTGTGAATTGCATAATTTACCATTTTTCTTGATAAATATTTGTGTATTTTGTGTAATTAAGGGTAATGTTTTAAATAGACTTCCCAGATAATGAAGCCTAATAACTCTTTAGTTTCCCTGAATGTCCACGCATTGCCACCAGCAGGTTAACATTTATAGTTTCATGTTCTTTTTTGTAGGATAGCTTTTTTTTCATCGGCATTCTTTTTCTCCCCTCTCAATATTTAATCTTAACTTCTTTCTTAAACAGAAGTGTACAGTTGTGTAAATGTCTTGCTGCTTGATTTGTTTCTATGAAAATTGCTCTGCAAAGAGAACGACTGTCATTGCTGTTATCACTACATGTGCTAACAGGTGCTCATGATGTGATTAGCATGTGTACATGTACTGTATGTCATAAAGAAGAAGATACAACATGGAGCCCTAAACTACCAGGTACAAAACAAATACAAACTATAACGGGCACTCGGTAGAGCGCATACCTTCGCATATCACAAGATTGGGCATTGAATTATGAACATTTTGGCATTCGTTTCATGCCAATTGGACAAAAATGTATCGTGCTATGGTAAAAAAAAGATTTTGACCTTTCCATGACCTTGACCTTGACCTTTGACCCGATTGATCCCAAAATCTAATCAAATGGTCCCTGGATAATAACCAATCATCCCACCAAATTCCATGTGATTCAAGAAGATTTGACCTGTTCATGACCTTTGACCTTGACCTTTGACCCGATCGATCCCAAAATCTAATCAACTGGTCCCCGGATAATAAACAATCATCCCACCAAATTTCATGCGATTCGGTTCAATACTTTTTGAGTTCTGCGAAAGATTTTGACCTGTTCATGACCTTTGACCTTTGACCCGATCGATCCCAAAATCTAATCAACTGGTCCCCGGATAATAAACAATCATCCCACCAAATTGCATGCGATTCGGTTCAATACTTTTTGAGTTTTGCGAATAACACGCATACAAATAAATAAATAAATACACGGCGATCAAAACATAACCTTCCGGCATTTTCAATGCGAAGGTAATCAGCAGGGTTTTTCCTGCATAGAGGAATTTTTGGCGGCTCCCCAAAGCGGTTTTGGCCACAGCTGAAGGAACATCACCGGCACCAAAATGATAAGAATTCCGAATAAAAATAACAGTTCCTATCCTCTCCGAATGTGTTTAATCGTCTTTTTATTGAACATCTGTTACGAGCAGTAAAACGTGCTATATGTTAAACGTGTGGTCGGTGTTGATAGCGCCATGCCGCATTGTTCTGGGCCTAAACGCTCCGCTGTGAAGCTAGTGGTGCTTATAGGATCTCACTTTGAATGTCCAGAGTCCGCCCACTCAAGCATGTCGACATTTCTGTGGATCAAAAAGTCAGAAATAACAGGAAAGTGCATCGATTTCTGTCCAATAAGTTCACACCGATCACCCCCCACAGGCACATTCTAGATAAGTGTCCATACTCATGCCAGACAAAAAAGTAATTGCATCAATATAAAAGTTTACAATACACAGAAGAATCTTTTTTTCTTTTCGAGTGAGCGCACACAGAACTGATGACAAAAGCAGGGAGGTGGCCACTAGCACTCGCTGAGCCCACACCACCACAGAGGAGGCGTGTGCTGGGGCTGACTCACGGCGTGGCCAGAAATCATCAAGTCATGAATCCGTCTGTGTTCGGGCGTACGGCAGCACATATGAGTCATGACAGAGAGAGAGAGAGAGAGAGAGAGCTGCAGAGACAAAGACAGAGAAGGAGCAGTATTTGGCCAGGTGTGCTTTAGTTCCACATCGTCAGTCACGGTGACAGTCAGATCGTCAGACGCTCTGAAGCAGCTTGAACTTGAAATAAACCCGGAGCAGGGTGACACACACTGTTGCTGTCTGTGTGGTGAAACACAGACATCCCACCCTCTGCAGAAACACTCGCTCTACTCAGACATCAGCCCGTTCCGGTGACTTTCGATCGATATAAAATATTTTTAAAAATATCTCAAGAAATAAAAAGATCCTACTTGATCCGTGACCTATATTTGCAAGATTGGAGGCTCCCTGGTCAATCTGTGCCACGGCCTTCTTTCCCTCCTAGACTAAGCCGCTAGCAATGAGCACAAACCTTGTACATCCCCCCCCCCCCCCCCAACAACATTTGTCAGCGTATATTCCATCACCATGGTGACTGACACTCTAGCCAGGCGTTGTTGTGCAACTCTCCGTTGATAGGGTGACGCGGAGGCTACAGTAGGTGAGGGAAGGAGCAGCTGAGCCTTTTGTGTATTATTATAGGTTAGCTCTCTCCACCGTATGGTCCCACCTGGTGCTTTTGTGAAGAAAAAGAAGGGCTGGTGACTTTTTTCTGAAACAAACTGTATTCTTTCAGGAAGCATGCAAAATATTGATTTGTTTCGATTGATATTTACATCTGATCTCAGTCGACGTCCTACATTCTGTGTGGCGAGCTTTTGAAGGAACGTCTTTGAGTCGAGGCGGTGTTTTGGTTCCAGGAGTTTTCTCCACGCTGTCATGGTAACCGGCAGAGAGGGCAGTTGGCAGGATGGTAGTAAGCGAGGGCGACATGCTGTTTGTCCTGCAGATGCAGCCCTCTGTTCCCGAGAAGTCCCTCGGTGGTGAAGACTGAGTGGTGTGTCCCGAGGGGCGATCACGTTTCAGAGCAAAAACAAGCAGATCGGGCTCCTGGCAGACAGACCCACTGTTGTGAAACCTTTCATTTGCAAAGGGCTCTGTAGCTGGAGGCTTGTGTTTCTTTTTTCTGCAGAACCCTTCTGAGAAAAAAAGATTTTTTTTTAATTATGAGAAATTCAATTCCTGTTTACAACTTGTGGTATTTATATTAATGGAAAACAAAAACAAACTCAAAGCCTACTACCTACCTGCCAAAAACCATAAACAAAATAAACACGAAATGGAATTCAAAGTTCATATTTGAGGATGCTCTATTACGATAAATAAATACGATAAACAGTAAATATTCAGCAACATCTATTTTGGGGTCATGTTTTCGTGGTCGTCCACAGCACATCTGAGTCATTCAGTCTCAAGCCATATCAACAAGCAATAACTCATGCTCGTCTGCCTGTGGAGGATTAAAGGCCACTGTTGCTGCCATTGATGTATAAGGCAACACTTTCTATAAATAGGCTCAACCGAGACCATCGGGATGACATAAGTACCACAAACTACCACAGTGGTGCAGTTTGTTTCCTTTTTTAACTTCTCTATATTTACCCATGACCACATAAGGATGATACACATTTTCTCCCCCC
Organism: Pseudoliparis swirei; assembly: GCF_029220125.1. Taxonomy (NCBI): domain Eukaryota; kingdom Metazoa; phylum Chordata; class Actinopteri; order Perciformes; family Liparidae; genus Pseudoliparis; species Pseudoliparis swirei. The sequence continues at coordinate 9,775,595 of NC_079403.1, forward strand.
CGCCCACCCCAACACAAATAGCTTGGTCCTTAATATAGTATAGCCAGAGTGATGAGTAACGTGTTGAAGGGGTTGTTGTGTGACGTCAGAATAAAAAGACGCACGTTCAACAGCCTGGGAATTTAATCCGTTTTTAATAACACCACAGCTCATACAGCAGCACCTGTTTGCATCACTTTGACTCTTCGTGGGTCTCTTGGTTGCTATAACTAATGCGTTCATCATCACACAGGCGTCACAGACGTTGTGAATGTGTACACGATTCCCGTCTCCAATCAGGCTGATAACAGTGAGGCTTCATTCATAAAGGCACACACTTCCTGTAGAGTATGACTCATGTGCTCTATCGGAGGGAGAGGGAGAGAGAAGAGCCCCCCGCCATCCATCATCCATTGTGAGGGTGATCTCATCATGAGTCATACTCGTCCTGCGTTGACGCGTTAAAACTCATCCACAGGTCGTGACTCCCTCTGCCTGCTCGTCACAGGTGCTCGTGTTCAGGCAGTCTCAAGGCACTGGAGTCTCAAATCAGGACCAACAAGTCCCAAGGTTTTGAGGCCTGAAGATAAAACAAAGTCCATAATACAAAGCAAGGCCAGCCAAATATACGACTCCTTGTTGAAGCTGTAGGCAGTAAAGGTCCAATACATATAGAAATGTATAGATGCAATATTCCGACAATGCAAATTATTTTCAAAAACAATTCTGCTTCTTGTTTTCATTTTTACACAGATGTTAATTGATTATAACCCATTACATAAAGTGTTTTAATTATGTCTTACTTGTGTGCAGATTCAAGATGCGTTTCCAAAACCTCAGCATTTCTTGGACCCGTGTTCTAACGATTAATCCGAATAGCCATAATCTGAAGAGGTTACAGTGGAGGTACTGTCCTTTTTAACAGTGTCAATGGTGGATATAATGTCACATAAAACCAAGATCATTCATTACTTAGTTAAGATTTTGTATTTTAAAAGATCATTATGCTTTGTAAAAATGTGTAATGTAATGGAAATAATTGTAACACATATTAGAATGGTAAGAAAATAGATATTATTACAATTTAAATCGTATATCACACAACTGGAATTGAAAAATTAAATAAAATGTGAAAGCACCCAATGTGAATTTGTGTGTATAATAAAACAAATAAATGATGGGCAAACATAGGATAATAAGAAAGATAATCCATTGCATAATATGCATGACATGATATTTGCTTTGTCATTCTGTATATTATTTAAAATATTTATTTCAGATAATCCTTTATTAGTCCAGCAGTGGGCATGTTTACAGGATTACAGCAGCAAAGGGGTAAAGTTCACATTAAAGATATCGTAAAACAATATAAACAACAAACTGTAAAACAGTAATAAATAAAACAGTGAAGAAGCTACAGTAACTGAATATTATATATACACAGGCAGAATAAATATACAGTAGCTATGTTATATGCTCTCACAATTAATTTTTCTCACACAGAAACACACACAGTAAAAACATTACACAAACAACAGCTACAATGTTGCAGCGTTGGAATGACGGAACACCACCGTGTTCCAAATGTTACAAATGTTCCAATGTAACAAACGCATATCAATAAAAGAGAAATAAAAGAGTGAAGCCACAAGTCACTTGTGAGAAGTCGCTTCTTTGATTCTGTACAATCATGTGACTCATGATGTGACTCTTACCAAAAGTCATGTGACATCCTCACCTCTTCTGCTTTTGGATTGCTGAAAAAGGTCACCGAACTTTTAACACATAAACTGGAATTGAATCGTGGCAATCATGGGTTTCTGACAGTTACAGTGAGATATTTGTTTATTTATTTACATTTATCTTTACTTATTGTCTTCGTTCAAACTCACGGACAAAATGTGGGCGGACAAATTGTGGTACTGTTCTCTGGCTCCAGCCGGAGCATTTAATACGCGTGGGGGTTGTAGGTAAGAGAGAAATAAGACGTGTCAAAAGGCAGCTTTGAAAGATGTTCATGATTACGGCGATCCCGAAGCTCTGGATACATCAGAATATTAAATTATAGGTCAAAGAGTTTCTGTCGTGCACCAAATGCAAAGTCCTTAGATAGCTTTATGAAAGCTTTGATGGCAGAGTGGTTCATTTCTCAGGACATAATTAAGTGGATAACGGCTGTGATGCACAGATCATGACGCACATGATGTGTCTTCTCAGAGATCACAGCAGTATTGTGGCATATTAAAATCAGGGGTGGGGTGTGTGTGTGTGGGGGGGGGGGGTAATCCCTCTGTTCCCCTGTTGAGCCCCTCATTCAGAGACTTTGTCCATTTGGCCCATGACTTCTCTGAGTCCAGGTCGCCAAGCAACCGGGTCCCCTGTGTATCAGTGTGTTCATGCACCACGATGTATGGATTGGTTGCCGGGGCAACCATATGACCAAGACACCATGACTCCACTGTTTACAATCTATGAACCCATTTTTAACTCAAGAACACCAGCGGGACTGAATGTGCACTGATCCTTCTTTTCTCAAGTCCCTCCTCTCCATTCTGGAAAATAACTGGGTAATAATAGAAGTAATAAATAAAAAAATAGTAGTTATAATAATAATAATTGTTAAAAAAAATGTTTTAAAGGAAACACTTGACTCACTGTCCATAATGGATAATAAACACACTTATACGAATAAAGTGTTTTAATGTGCTCAAGGCACTCATTGTTTACTTTGAGTATTGAACATAATTAAGTTTACAATGTGTTATGCATTGTTCTTGCAAATAATGTGAATCTTTTACAACGTGTACTTAAAGTAAAAAGCTCTCAATGACAACAACCCAAAATAATCCAAACGATTAATACCCGTGCCACAAATCTGTAGATTGCAACTGCCAAAAAACCAAGAATTGTGGTAATCTCAACCCATCGTTGTTTCTAGTGAATCAGCCACTAAGCTTTTGGATAGTACTTTTGTTTTGTACGACGTCAATGGAGCAGGATTCAAGTCCAAAGGATATCATTCATTTAAAGTACACAGGGTCCGACTGTAGTCTCATGTTTTCTTTTTTTATCAGTAAACTCCTCAAACTTACCATGACATATATTAAATGGTATTTGAAAGAGGACAAAAAAGGAACGCAATCATAGTCACAAGACAACAGAGACCCTCACACGTCCAGTCACCACTCTCCTCTCACAAGAGTTGTGACCTCTTAACTTAAACCACCTCAAGGCAGAAGCTGCTGTTCTTCTAAAGAGCACACATAAGCCAACAGTCATAACCACAATGGAAGTGTGTTTTCCTCCCAAGATAACTGTGACAATAATCAGCAAAAAATAAAAAAAGGCTGACATTGGCTAATAAAGTCCTGCAACAAAGCCGACACTGTTGCGATCACAGAGTTTCAATGCACAGATTGTTTTCTGACTCAGAATGTTAATGCTTCAATTCACACGTTCTCATTAACTATTCATAGTTTTGTCCCGTTTCAGCAATATATGTCTGACAACCAGAAATAAGATTACCACCGTGATATGTCTAGGAGAGACAAATCAGGAGCCGATCTTTGGCGTACAACATCTAAATCGGATATAGGATAAACCCTTTTGTTGAAGCTCCGTCCTCCGAGCATCCGAATGAGTTAAGCATTGTATTCTGCTGATAATAATCTGCGTAAATCAAATACTTTTGTTGTGTTCCCTGGAGGGAGTGAAATACTGGTGGGGAGGACTGTTATGCGATGATCTGTCTTGATCTCTTCCCTCGACAAAGATAATCCTGTCTAGATCGCTGTGTGCCGTGCCGGTTTGCCTGAGCGTCTGGGTCTGCGGGCCGGCGGTGGCACACTGGAGCAGAGCTGCAGGGAAGCAGGCGGGGCACAGGGAGGAATCGGGGCTCGCTACGCCTGGCAGTGCCGAGGGCGATCTGCCGAGTGGGAAGCACGCCCAGAATATGTGTACAGATAGAAAACAATCTGAGGGATCTTTTCCCCACACAGCAAGCAGCAAAGGAAGGCCGGAGTGTGGCGTCTCTAGACAATGGGAATGGGTTTGTTTTACCGAGAATGGCGGATTGATTCAGTTTTGTTGTGTTTTTAATGTCTCTTCTATGATTGTGACTCCTAGAAGGACGTCGGCAGCCCACTGTTGCTGTCTTTAGGATGAACCTCGATCCTGACGACAGCTACAAGTATATCTGTCAGATTTTAACATCAATTCAGCAGGAGTGCCTGGTGCCAGACGTCTATAATTACAGTTTTGGGCAATATACTGTATATCTTTTAGATTAGCAGTAACTCATGATGAACATGCTTGAAAGACACATTCATATCTCTGTCGTTTCAATACATTGCAGCCTGACTCCAGTGCTGCTGTTTCATACTTTTGGTTGCTCAACATGTTTTATGAGATCAGGTTTATGTGGAAAGACCTTCATTCAAAAGAAAGGTATTAAATAATATTTTGTTTAGATAAAATATTAAGGTCAAGAAACAAACATTAGTGACGTAGAATATTTTTCTTTTTAGAAGAACATTTTTATATTCTTTAAACTAAGGTGTACAACAACTTCTGTCTGTTTCCAGTCGAACTTTCAAAAGGCACTGTTTTTTAAATATATTATAGACTATAAATCAATAGATTATTAAATACATTTTCTCCCAAAATGACATTGAAAGAGAATGTTTCTTTCCCAAATGAACACAATAATGGGATTTTTACTATCCTTTATAATCCTTCAGAATCCCTTTTTTGAACCTATAAGCAAACTAAATAAAGCTTTGTGTTACGTCCCAGGCGAGCTGGGATGTTGACTGAATGTTTATGGAGGCTGTGCTGCTTACACCATGAGGCCGCATGGGAGTCTGTGAATGCTGGGAGCTGAAACTGTGACCGTGACGTCATGTGGGTAGCCGTTCCTATCGAGTCAGCACTTGACACTCCACCTCCTCTTCGCCCGACAGATGCACATCACACAATGACCTCTGGAAATCCTCCATGAGGCCCAGGGGGGAGGGGTTCGACCAGGAGCACGGCACACAGGTCAGGGGAGAAGGACACAAAAAAGCAAGTGGGTGGGAGGTGGGGGACAGGAGCCAGAGGTTTAGGGGGGAGGGTGGCGAGGTCAGTTAACCTCGTCCCTCTGCAGACTGACTGATCAGAGCGCATCGAGAGCGGCATGATAAACGCTCGGGTTTCAGTCGGGTTGTCTGTGTGGTAGAGTGTTGCAGTGACGTGCAGAGATAGCGAGAGACAAATGGGTGGGAAAGAGCGAAAGTGGCAGCGGCAACCCAGAGTGCCTGTCTCACTGAGCCGAGCGAGAACGGGAGCTGCTTCATGTAAGTGTCTCCCTGCGGCCCGCGGGCCTGCTGGAGAGCCTCACATGTTTGTGTTGTGGTCATCCCACGTGGCTGGACGGGGAAAGGCTCGGCAGGACCGGACCTCAGAGTGTCCCGTCTCTAACAACCAGCGTCTGTATCCCCCCCCCCCCCCTGCCTGTCTCTCTGTTGTCTACCCCTCCCTTCCTCTTCTTTTCATTCCTGCTGCTGCTCCCTGCTTCACCCCTGGCCGTGAATGGCTTGCAGCTGGGTCGGGGAGGAGCAGGAGGAGCAGGAGGAGCCAGCGATAGGGAGGGTGAGGAAAGGTGGGAAGAGGGGGAGGACAGATCACAGGTGCCGATTCTGTTTCCTTCCAGACGTAGTAGAGATCAGAACCGAGGCCAAAAACATCAACAGTGGTTGACGTCTACTACAAGACGTGCAGATCTGCACGACAAAAAAATATATAGAATACACTCGCAGTGTTGCCTGTTTCACTGCAAACACAGAGCATATCTTAAAAATAACAACCCATCAATTCACATACTATAAATAAAATGTAGTGCACTACATTCAGCCGCATCCACCCCTCGCCTCCCCCACCCCTCCTCCTCCTCTCAGGGTAGCGAGCACAATACAAAGGAGAGAAGTGTGCAACTGGTGCGATAAAGCTGGGAACATCTTGCTATTCAAGCGTCAGCATAATAAACTGGAGGCACAATTAAGGGAGAGAAATCCCCTAAAAACCACAAGAGCAAGAGCTTAGCACTGCAGCGCCTGAGTCCAGCTGCGGGATGTCTTTAGGACACAAGGAAAAAGGACAACAGAGCTTTTCTGTTCTCCCCTCTTGGGAATGCAAATGATGAGACACTGACATACTAAGAGACTACAAAGCATGTGTGTTTTAACCTCAGATGTGCTGCTAGGATATATCTGCGTGTGCTAACATTACTCCTTTAGTCTAAAATTGCCAAAAGCTCACAGTGGGGTATAAAGTTGATTGTTAAAAGGTGTTTTCAAATGTTATGGATTGACAAAACAGAACAAAGAGTCCTTATAAAATCCTTTAGACAGAGGAGAACAAAAGTTGCTGATGTCTTTAAAAATACACAACTATTGTAGAGTTTGGAGGTTTTTCCCGAAAGCTTTTTTTTAAAGACCCGGAGAGATCCCTCGCCTTTAAACCTCCTCTCTGTTCTCACAATCCCCCGAGGAGGCTGGTGCAAAGTCTGCCGCTGTCTGGCTGTTCCCATGGCAACCACCAGGTGAGCAGACAGGCTTGGAAAGCGTGGCGAGGAACATGTGACTGCCTCCACATGCTCAGGCAGAGCACACGCTGTCTGATAACAGGAGGCATCTCCCTCCTTTATTCAAACGAGCGAGTACACGGTGTAGCCACAAAAAGGTAACGTGTGGTGAGTCTGAAAGCAGACAAGCAGATGACTCGTCTGCCAGCCCGTCTGTTTACCACTCTGTGACCGTCTCTCTCTGTGACACACACACACACATACATTGCATCGGGGAGTCTAGAAGAAGAGGATGAGGCTGCCCTGGGGCAACTGGGACCTGTCAAGACCATTGAACATCAAGTTCCAGTCCTGCTACAACAGCAAAAGGAGATGGAGGAGCAGCAGGGGGAGTTTGGCATGAACAAAGTCGCACACATGGAGAAAGGAGAAGAGAGGCGAGGGACAGGAGAGGAGAAACATATTTCATGAGAAATGTAAGTTTGAAGAAACAACCTTGTTTCCAGGAGAAAAAAAATTCCAATATACATTCCTGCAAACCACAGGATACTTTGAGTGTCAAAGTTTCAGCATTATATTCCCGAAACACACAATGTCCCGTGGTTAAAGTTGTGAAATGAATGCTTATGTCTGGTTAAGGTTAGAAAGTAACCCGTAATGAAAATAGCGTAATGACTTATTAATAACTGTCTCCACCCTTAACCACGTTGGGGCGGCTTTAGCTCAGTGGGGTAAGAGGGCCGTCCTGCTGCAACAAGGGGTGTGGGTTAGATCCCCGCTCTCCATTAGTGCAAGCAGCGAAGTGTCCTTGAGCAAGGCACTGAACCCCCAGTGCTTCCAGGCGCTTCACAAAGCCTGTGCTCATAAATAAACTTGGGTTAAATTAAATGAAGAAATAAAATTTCCCCTTTAATAAAATATTCTAACGACTCCCCGCCAATTGTGGACATTCTCGTTCTTCATATCTGTCATTCATGCCACGCAACTTTTAATAATGGTCGCTCCATAAGTGTCACTTTCTCCGTGCATCGCTCTTTGTAATTCACCATCTCCGTGCAGGACTAGGCCGATGGCCTTCAGGTACCACCCCAAGTCACTACAATGAATCCTGAGTGTGACCATGGCAAAACATCTCATATTGAAAAAATATCAACTTCATGGTGCCGCCAGAGAAAACTTCAGGGGATCCTTTATGCAGCTTCATCTTCTGGTGACTATGAATACTTTTTAAACTCATGGCAATCCATACTGGTGGAGATATTTCAGCCTGCAGCAAAGTGGTGCACAGATGGCCCGACTACTGCATCTGATATCGTGTTATGCATTCAATACAAGTGTTGCATAGTAGCATGTACACAAAGCTTAGAAGGGAATATTATAATGAGGTTATACTGTGTATTATTTACTCCGCTTATCACTTCGATATTGCCAGTGAGTCATAACTCATCTACAGTAACACGGCTGCAGCCTCTGGGTCGTATCCAAAAGTACAAAGTATCATCAGGCTGTAGAGCTGTGGCCTGCCAACACGCAATCAAACACTGTCTGGCAGCCACGTGTGATGAGGACGGACATTATTTGGAATGCAGACAAGTCCAATTGTTTTGTTGTCCATCATAAAGACTCCTTATCAAGACTCCACTGGTGATGACGAAGGCTATAGGTATACTGTACTTATGTCCTTGTGTCTTAGCTCTGTCTGGGATTCCAGGCAGGGGACAAAGGTCAGCCTGCTTTTCATTATTCATCGCCGACCTCTCCGTTTGTGTCCACATTCTCAGAGTGACACAGGAATGCCTACAAGCCAAATGAAGGTCAAGCCACCCAGCTGACCCGCTTTAAACTCTTCATTCTGCCGGTGTGTGTGATTCATCTGTGATTCAAGCCTGCTCCAAATCTAAATGTGATCCCAATTAAAAGCATATGTAATAATAAGAATGACATAAACACACATTCCTTAGCGATCGCATCACTGTTTCAACATCTATAGTGAAGACTCTCACAGAGGTTGTGTGTTTAAAGGTGCAGGACGATGACCCAGGGGCCCCGCGTATAAGATATAAGTAAGTGCACACCTGCATGAATATTACAAAACATGTTTTTTTGCTTTAACGGCCACATGTGTGTCTCTTTCATCTGTGCACTCCACTCCAGTCTTCCCCGCTCATGATTGCCACTGGCGTTTTATAAAAGAGCTCTTTCCCCCGCCGCGGCCCGGTGGTGCTGCCGGGCCCCACCGGGCCTCGCAGCTCCTTTCCGCCGCGGCGATTTCTGTGGAACACGACTCCAAGAAGAGGCTGGCAACGCGTTGCCGTGGATTCCGCCTGTCCGCCTGCAAGGGTCTATAAATAGTGCCTGTCCGATATTTTCCCTCCTGTGCTGAGCGCACTCAGTGGCGGAGCAGTGTATTAATATCCACGGTGACCAGAGTCGTGCCTCGCGAGGGAGAGTACGGCGCTGAGGTGTGTGTGTGTGGAGTGTGTGGAGCCGGGGGGAGGGAGGGGGGCACAGACACAACTCAGCAGCACTGCACACACAGGCAGCAGTCATATTTCTTTCCAACCTCCCTCTGCAGACCGAGGCTCCAACAAAAGGCTTCTTTATGTCTCTCTCTCTCTGACGTCCCTCCACAATGTGTGCACACAGTTGACTTCAGCTTAATGAGGACGTGGTCTGAGTCACGTTACCGTCTCACCCTGACCACCACACGGCTCAACAATGTCCGTGGGTCGTGATAAGTGAGGACTGCCCATCATGTTGAGCATATGAGTAAACAACAGGTCATACACTGTAGCTGGATTCTGCAGAACATGAATTACATTACAGGAGGCTAAAACGCCGGCTGCACGTTGCTAATCAGCCTTGAGAAAGTGCAGATCTCCAGATCCAACCCCTGAGAGATTCAGCCGTGTGGGATTTATACATCAAACATAAATCAGAAGAACCACATGGGGTTAAGCAGAGAGGACGCATAAATGTAATAATCTCTATCAAATCAGTCGATTCATATGTAAAGAAGATTTCTATGTTAACCAGTTTGTGCAGCGCGCACAAATGTGCAAATCACACTTGATTTCTATGGAAGGGACTTTTAAAGCCACAGCAATTCATCATTTCTGAGCCGGTGTGCTGAGCCCTCAGCTTCCACAACTCACACATGCACATGTGCAGTGATTGCTTTGTGTAAAAAAGAGAGGGCTCTGCATGTGAAGCGCCACATGTGCGCCTGAACATCCTCCGGTCAGATTCAACATTCATACGGACAGAAAGCGGAGATGGGTTGTAAGAACCTACCACATGTTTTGGGCAATTAAGACATGATGTTAATGTGATTGATGTTCATGTATTTTTCCTCTTTGTGTAAGAAACACTTCCTCTCCTCTCCTCGCACATCATCATACCCTTCATCATCTGAAACACGCGCGGCAAATGCAACATCAAAGGAGAGCAAATGCTGCAACAGTGTGATGATATTCAACATGCTTGCATCATTGTCTCCAGGAGCATCTTCATGAACAAGGACCGTGTGATGGGAGCCTGCAGAACACTGCCTCCAGTGGACATGGGCGGTATAACCCAAACAGGTCCTTATGAAAATAACATGAACACGTTTGACTTTAAAATAAGTCCATTTAGCATAAAGCAATACAAATGTTTATGTTATGTTCAGTTTTCATTAAACTATGACAGTACATCTGTGGTTTGTAGTATTGAATGATACTGCTAGGTAGTACTGTGGTTTTATCCACTCCTGTATGTGATATGAGTTTAAACGCCATTAGGAATATTTTAATGATTTTATACAACAACAAAAAATGTTGTGTTGGTATACTAACTCGTATTCCGGCAATTTGGGTGTGCTTGGATGAAATATAAATAATTATGAAGTAAAAATCAAGACATTCAGACTTGTATTCCCCAATATACCGAAGTCAAGCTTCAAAAACACTTCATCCTACGCTTCCCAAACTACACAAATACCATAATTGTTACACCCTTCCTGTCTGCTAAATGCCCACAATGCCATGCTCCTGTAACTCAGGATTTCTGTTTAAAATGTACAACTTATAATATAAGCCAAAAAACGAATTCACCCTGATCAGAAGGGGATATGTTCTAAATCTTTTAAAGGGTCCGGAGACATACAGCTGTCTCCACAGGCTGAGTAGTTCTCCCTACGATCAATGAACTGATCTTAATTGGGAAGATCAACACTGATTGATCAGTAGAAAGTCTCCACAAAATCACAGAGCAATTGTTTCTTTAAAATATGCCAATATTGTGGCTTCTCGCAGATACGCGGTGCAGATATGTGCCTGCAGTACAAAGTGTCACAGCCACAGATAAGAGATTACAGTTGGCCTCTGAGTTTGTTCTGTCTCTCTACGCAGGACATTCCAGGAGCTGCCGTGTGACGTCTCACACATGGGATCACATTTCAAAAGGCAGGGCTCCAGTGGCCCACAGTCAAAACCACAGACCTCCTTCTGGTCCAGCTGATTGCTCGCAAGCATTAAATAAGTTCAGGACTGGCTTATGAGATAAATGCGCGCATACACTCATTCTGAGCTGGCAAGAAACAGACACACCGTGTTTCTTCTCTCCCGTGTTGCGTGTGACTACACTGCGGTATTATGTGCTTGTCGGTTTTTGTCTTTCTCCAGCTTCATGAATGTACTCTCATATCCTGAAATACTTCACTTTGCTCCCTCTCTGCCCTCCTCCTCCTCTTTCCACCTCCTCTCCTCCTCCTTCTCAGTGCCCAGCCTCTACTGGCGCCACAGCAGGGTCATCTGGGGTTCCACGGCAGAGGGGAATGCGTAGAAACAACAACCGTGTACATTTTCACCAAGTGAAACCATGAATGAATCACACACACACACACACACACACAAAATACACTGTTCAGCAAAAGCCTGGCGCCGACCAAAAACAAATCTCATTAAAACACTTTTAGGATTCATTGTTGCTCCTGTGCTACAAATTACCCACATGCATACAAAGGCGGTTTGAACTCCCTGTGATAATTATCTCCTGGCAACTCGAAATCCACTGGCGACAGAGTTTGCCAGTGGTTTGGCTGGTATATCCTCAGAGAGGGCCCTGATGCAGTGCCGCTGTGTGCTGACAGAGGAGGAACAAAGGTGACGCCGTGAGTACAAACTCTGCACAAAGACAGGAAACCTGATATTCCAGCTCTCGACACGGACTGAACCTAGAGGGAGGGAGAGTGTGTACTTGTGTTTGATACCAACAGCAGCGAACATTAAGTCCTGCAGGACTCACTCTCCACAGTGTGGTACACTATATGTCTGTGTGTGCTTTCCTGTTTCTTTTTTCCCTATAAGTGCATCTGCACCACAATTAATCATCCTCGACTAAAGCAAGTTGAGGGACTGTGTCAGCAGAGTTTGACCTGCTTTCCCTGTGCACTCCCACTGCAACCAAGAGGAACATTTAAATAGATGTAAATCCCTTAAATTCATCACATTAATGTCAAGCACATCCAGCAGATATTACTCATCAACAAATAGCAGCTCTTTCTTGGCCAATCAAGCAAAGATAAATACTCCGACTTCCATCGGCAGATTAACAGTGTGCCCAGTTTCATTGACTGCCGAGCAAGAGCCGTGTTTGAGGCCGTGTCCAGTTGGGTGGTGCAGTTGGGTGCAGTGCCTCTGTGGGCTGCCCCTGGCCCAGCATTGTCATGTGAAACCCTGGGCACCGTGCTCCAGCGTTCAGCTATGCCGTCAGCCCCTCCAGGCATGCAGCAAACACGGCCCTTTGAGTAGCCAGAGAGTGGCTGCCCTCACCAAAGCCTCGCAAAGCAGCTTAGAGCTTCGGCCGCCTCCCCGGTGGTCACACGTGTGAAACGTGCACTCTCACTGACACACAAACACTTGCAGGCAGGCCTGTAACTGCTTGTGCATGGTCACAGGGGGGGGGGGGGCTTGTTCGACTGCATATGAACAGAGAGGGGACGGGTTAGGTCATAGTCACTCCCACTCAGCTGTACCAGAGCACTTCCCCCTCAGGCACAACACACTGCACACACACACACGCACGCACACACACACATACCTGCAGAAAAGCATGCAGGGCAAAGGGACAGAGAACACACTCTCTCTCACACACACACACACATGTCTCATGTTCTTCATAGGAAAGAGGGAGTGTTTCTACAAATCATAGCCATGTGTTGGAAGAAGCCGACTGTTCCTGAACTTTTTTTTTCTTTCTTCAGTCCTGGAAAGAATAGACTCTCCTCGTGACACATAGATTCCCACTTAGAGCCAAACATCAGGCACTGAGAACAAATGAACTGAGCAATGTTGGGAGAACTCTGTTCTCTGTGTTCCTTCACCGTTGTCCACAACTTGATGCAGCGTGGGTGAACTGCTCCACCTAATTAGGATCGATGATGGGCTTCAAAAACAGCCAAACAATGTAATTTCTCTGACAACAGAACGAGAATGTGTTTATCCTTCTCTCCGTTGACATTGTGTCGACTCCCTCCGTTGGTTGCTGGTGATATCAGGGATCTAATAATTCCAGCTTTTTATTGTCTTTTCTTATCCTCAACTAAAGCCAATACATGACTTAATTAATGTGCTCATCAGTATTGTGGCTTCTTCCTGCATAAAGTAAGCTGTGTGAGTCCTTCCGAGCTCTAGCTCTTCTCCAGTTGTTTCTTCAATGTGTGACTCAGCGAAAATATAAATATATACACCTTCGTCTTCCTCCCTCCTCCTCACCTTTCTCTGCCCCGTGAAGAATAGAAGAGCTATAGCCAGTAGAGACCAGCAGCAGATAGATTCACAAATATGTGAGGATCTGAAATACATCCTGAGCCGATATTTCTCTCTCTTCTCTGCCGATACAAAGTGTTCGTCTCAAACATTTCATGGGCTCTTCTCGGTTTTGGGGAAGTGTAACAGGAAACATATTTATCAAATTGTTTTAAGTTTTAACGACGGTTCGGTTGAAAGATCAACGTTGTCAAGTAGTGACAATGCTCCTTCACATGCAGCAACTTTGAATCGATTAACATGTGAATATGCTAACAAAACAAAACTAACTATTTTCAGTCAAATCATCATCCAATGCATCCTCCATATTTTCCACAGGGAATCCTCGTCTGTTCTCCGTCTCTCATACGCTGAACATTTGCTCTCATGTCAAACATGCCGAGAAGAAGAGATGAGTGCGTGTCGAGTTGGAGCAGATGTGCTCACTAATAACTGATATTGTGTCGTGGTTGACGTGACGGATGGAGAAAGTTCTGATCATCTACAGCACAAACCACTTACTCATAAGCCTTATTATTTATGTGCATATGATATTATGGTAGTCGGTCGTACGTACAAGGAAGAAATACATTGTTTATGTACCGTCGGCCTGATGATAATTTTCTAAACTGTCAAAGAGAATTAAAGTCAGACCATCACAGTGTTAATAAATAGTTAGGAAAAGTAAGTATATTAAAGTGTGCTTCCTTATGTTGCACGCTTTTGCCTCTTCAAGGGTGGTCTGATTTAAAAAGATGTAAACTACAGATGGAACATTTCTTACTAATTGGGCTTCATCTTGGCTTCAAAGTGGGCTGGCCAAGCAATGAATACATAAGATGTTCCAACATGTGCCAAAAGGATTTGAAGAATTACTTTTGCAGTGTGATGATGAGATTAACAAGATAACCGGTTGAGTCTACTATTGACGTCTAACAGGTTTAGCACGAAATCAATAAATAAACATTTAAAATGAAAGGCATGTTTTCTGACAAGTATCTTGGCTACGGAGGAACTACGTTAACTCAATTACATGGAGGGTAGCATCACCAGTAGCAGCATGAAACACTCATGCACACACACACTTTGCTGAGTCACACACACTGTGCACCACGTGTCATAATGCATGCATATTACCCATCTCCAGGCAAACTCATGACTGCTGGCTGTGTGAGGTTTGTGTACGTGTGTGAGTGTGTGTACGTGTGTGTGTGTGACGCTCACATCCCACAGGTCATCTGGTGTCATGCGCTTTCCATGCAGCGGGGTTCAATGAGGAAACCACAGCGAACTTTTGACAGAACATTTGTCCAGTAAAAGATAAGACAGACTGCATAACAATTGATTTCACCCTCTTTGATAAAATATGCTGAGGCCTATGTCTGCGTCACCGGCAAAATAAATGTAAGCAATGCTGATCTTGTCTGCCTTAACTCTCACTGCTGTCCATTCTGGGTTATTTCTGTGCACTGAAATAACCCAGGCTGGCCTCGAATAGCCCCACTGTAATATTCCCAAATAACCCGAAAGTGCGCTGCGTCTCAGTGGTCTCTACCGCCCCCTGCTGGACGGCCTGATAGTGCTACACACGGGGAACGATGTGAATCCCTTCTCACAGATGTTTGAACTCATTCAAACACAGGAAGAAGGCCAGATGTGTCTATGAGTGGATTTATGTTTTCCTCTTTGCAGCTCTTCCCCAGTCGCGGAGTGTAATCTGCAGGTATTTCAGTCTCCTTCCTGGTAGCCACGGATCCTGCCTCCAAAACAGCTGGCCGAGTGTGAGCAAGTGTGTTTCAAATGCAGACACAGCCTGTAAACTTCCCCTAACCACACTGCACAATTCACAGTCAAAGGCGATGCATTGCATATTCCCTTTCATCTCCGCAGTGCCTTTGAGAGTGGGGTTTGAGGGGAGGGGAGAGGATTGTAGGGGGAGCAGGGGGGAGACAGCCAGACTGAAGCTCTCATTTTTGCCCTAGGGGTGTGTGCTGCTGCTGTTGCTCCGTCTTTGTCTGAAGACTGATTAACAGAAAGCAAGACTAAAGAGAGTGGATATGAATTGTGCGTTAGGCAAAAGCTTCCATCGTCTCTCAGACCGTTACTGCATTTTACATGTGGGAAATAGAGGGGTCCCCAGATAAAAGATACTACAAAGATGTCTTCAGAATGTTGCATTTCTATTTTCACTCAATGTACAAAAACACTTTTCGTAGCACAAGCCCTGAATAGCTAAATACCATGTATGTAGGTCACAAAAGTAAGATCATTCATATGCACAAAGGCCATTTTTAATGTTATGGTGCAGCTGGGCGTTGTGGCATGAGCTCTCACCACTTCACATACCTTTTTTTATTTTACGGGTTTACTATACAGCCATCATGTAGTGGAGTCGGTACAGTATTATGTATTACAGATTGGAAATAGTTATAAAAGTATCAGTACCTCACATTTGTAACATCAAAAACTGTGTACAGTGGTTATGTTATAACTTTTTTCAACCCCCCTGCCCTAGAGAGAAATAATATATATAATAAGAACCACCCAGAGACCAGAAACAGGAAAACAAAAAGACAAACAAGAACGCAGCAAACTGGGCGGGCTGCTAAAGGTGGTTGAGAGATGAGGCTGATTAGTTATGCAAGGGGGAGGGGCAGGGAGGCGACTGCAGCTGAGGAAGGTGAGGTGTGGTGAGGTGTGGGGGGTAGTGGGGTGACCGTGGGGTGGTGGTGGGCACACCTGATGGAAGCATGTCAAATGGCAGTGAAGGGGCCCTCGGAATAAGGAGTGTGCCAGTATTAAATGAGTTGTTAGTAGTGCTGTGAAAAATAACGCGTTAACTCAGTTAATTCAATTACAGGTTTAACTAGTTTTGTTTTTTTTACGCATTTAACGCATGCGCAGAATGAGCTTCCAATCCGTCTGTTGTTGGTCGTCGGGACGGAAAAAAAGTCACTTGCAAAATGAGCTTCCAATACACCACTTCAATCTGAACTCTGTCCGCTCTCATGCAGACGGTCTGTTCATCGGTAATGATCCTTCCGCAGGTTCACCTCCGGAAACCTTGTTACGACTTTTACTTCCTGTAGATCAGGGTCTCAACACGTCGATCGCGACCTGCCAGTCGATCGCGGCGTAGTGTCGGTAGATCGCATGACATTAAAGAGATTGGCCCGCCCCCTGACACGTTCTCTATAGCACGTCTTTGTTCTTTTATTAAACTAAACGTCTGTTGATCGTATCTCCACAGCAGCATGTCATTTCTGTCTCTTAGCGTTGCGTTAACACTTATCGATCTCCGTCTCGCGCGCCACAGAGCTCCGTGCGCGCGCATCGGGACCGAGCAAAAAAAAAGTCACTTGTCAATCTGTCCACCTTTAGATTGTATCATGGTGGAGTTAATGGTTGACAAACAAGAGAAAAATGTTCTGTTTAACCCTCCTGTTACCTTTACATTTACTAACATATTTTACCCTCGGGTCAATTTGACCCCAGCAATTAAAACCTCCAGAAAATTATTATAATTAATATTGCTTCCCAAGTTTAAGTGTGAGGTACTTTATGTTTGTTTGTTGACTACCTAAATAGCCCTTTAAATAAATAAAAAAGTTGATATTTCTGATATGTTTGACAGTGAAAAACAGCCTGGGGTCAAATTGACCCCAAAGAACACCGACATTAAACATTGAATGGGGTCAAATTGACCCGAAAGGTAACAGGAGGGTTAAACATTCTGTTTAGGATGAAGATGTATTAATGTTCCATATGGAAGAAAACTGCTAAATAACTGCTGAGTTGCAGCACCATTGTATAGAAGAATGTATAAATGTATATATCCGTCTTTTGTCATAAATCTCTATGTTCTCACAAAATATACCGAGAATATCGGTAATATGTGATTAATCATGATTAATCCACAAAAACCTGTGATTAATCCGATTAAATTTTTTATTTGTTTCACAGCCCTAGTTGTTAGACAATGCAATGAATCTTGTCCAAGCCTCTATATTTATTACTGTAATTAAGATATTTTACCACAAGATGGCATTATTATCAAAATCGCCTATCATTTCAAACAAAGGAAACACTGCTGTGTGTATGTGGACCGTGATCATATGGTGCAGTACCAATCAGAAATCTCAAATCATAATCAAAGCAATGTGTCTAATTAGCTTGTTTGACATTCAAATTGTATTTGTTTGTACATGTAATCTCTGGAAAAGCTGCACTCGGGTAGACGTGCATTAGTTGATGCAGTTGAGCTGCAGCATGTGCCAGGTGGAGTCTGTCTGGGGTCAGGGTTGGTGCCGTTGTCGTCGGCGAGGTCAAGAGGGGGCAGAGCTTCCTCTTGCTCCTACTTGATCCCTGAGGCTCAGCTGGTCTTTGAATTGCTGGGTGGAGACGAATTTCCACAACACTTGTTCCTCGCTCGCATGGCTGGGGCGACTGAACCCAGCCAGATGAAACCTAATTTAAGAACTAAGAGCCTTTCAAAGAAGCAGTAACAAATAATTGTTTAATTTCTCTGGTGTTTCCAGGCTATTTCAAATTGAGCGTTCAAAGTGGGGCGCAGACTTAAAAGAGGGCTGCACTAACCAAAGCTTCTTGAAACTTCAGATCTTTGAGCAGAAACAGTTTTACAGCTGCCAGATTTAATCATTATTTCAAGTAGAAATAATATATTAGTAAAGTGCAACACTGAACAAATTAAAATTACAAAGGTGAAAGTGAAAAAGATGATGTTGTATTTTGATTTTTTAAATAATTATTTAAATTCTTAATATATGTGTGTACTCTGTCCTGACTTGCTATTTTATTTTTATTGTATTGTATATATTGTAAAAATGCTTGCTGCTGCTTCAAACTAATTTCCCCCTGGGGATGAATACAGTATATATATATATATATATATATATAACTGGGACTTCTATAGGAGTGCTGTAAGTAAGCAAAAATATTAATGTAAACCTATTCTAAAAAATTATGTCAACACACCAAAATTCAACTGGCAGAATGCTGAACAGCTATTTGGGAATTTTCTAAGACTGAAAACCTTTCAACCCGATGCATAGTATGTATTTTTTTCTATTAAATGTGTTGGCTTGGTTTAACTGTTTTCTTGATCCATTTCTTAAACACCATTGAAATCCAGGACCATTAGTGGTTTTCCAGAAATAATTGTAGTTTCAAGTGGTCATTTACCAATACTTAGGGAATAATTATCATCATTAATCCATCAGGCATATATATTTGTAAGCATTTTGTTTAAATATCTCCTGAACATCTATCTACACGTGTAGATCAACTCCTGTAGGTGTTACAGTGCTCACATGTTTCTATATCGCATTGTAAATGTGTAAATCTGTAACCTGAGAATCTGTGTTAATCATTAAAACCACACAAGCCCACATGGAACGCTGTCTCAGCAATACAGCTGCGTACTTTCCCACATGATCTCTTTGTTGTTCTGTCTTTGTCCCACTTGTTGCTGCTGTAATGACACGACTTCCCCTCAAGATCAATACGGTGAATCGTATCATAATGAGTGGCGTGCTGCTGCCCGGAGATCAAGCAGTTACATCTGAGCTTTGGAGGTTTGACAGGACATCCAGGATTCTCCCGAGATCTCACACAGGAGCCAAAACACACAATAATGACAACAACAAACAAAAAACATAATATGGAGTAAAATGTGGATGTTGGATCCATTATTTCTTAATTGAAGATAAAAACAGCCAGAACTAGAATGGGCACTCGGTAGAGCGCATACCTTCGCATATCACAAGATTGGGCATTGAATTATGAACATGTTGGCATTAGTTGAATGCCAATTGGATACAAATTGACCGTGCTATGGTAAAAAGAAGATTTTGACCTATCCACGACCTTGACCTTTGACCCGATTGATCCCAAAATCTAATCAAATGGTCCCCGGATAATAACCAATCATCCCGCCAAATTTCATGCGATTCAAGAGGATGTTGACCTTTTCATGACCTTGACCTTTGACCCGATCGATCCCAAAATCTAATCAAATGCTCCCCGGATAATAACCAATCATCCCACCAAATTTCATGCGATTCGGTTTCAAACTTTTTTTGTTATGCGAATAACACGCATACAAATAAATAAATACACGGCGATCAAAACATAACCTTCCGCATTTTCAATGCGAAGGTAATTAGGACATTACAGATTTGCGTATATCATCCTGTTGATCGCTATACTCATGTTGCATGAATCATGTTAATCAGGAGGAAAAAGGACTTTGCTCAGCAACGCCTCATGCCGTGTGCCAGTCTTGTGATGCTGCGGCAGGGTTTCTGATCGTCAGCGGGGACAGACACTGACCGACATCCTTAAGGTAACGACTCTACTCAAAATGTCCTTTAAATATCACAAAACCTTGTTTTCATGAAACGTTAGTTTGAATAATGTTACACTCCTTTGCAAAGCTGTTAAATTGCATGACAACCTCAACATCTTGTCATTCGTGACAAGCTGCGCACTGTTGACGTTAAAGCCTGCAATTTATACAAACCAGGCGGAAAATGTTTAGCTTTACGAGTCGAGAAAACGTTTACTCGCCGTTGTTAAACAAGAATTTATTGCTGGGCTTAAAGAATGAACACACTGTGACACCCAGGGTCTGCTCATCCTCCACACAAAAAAACATACTGCACTAATGGAGCTAATGGATAATAATATAATTGATTATCTGTCATGTACATTAGGTGATAAAGCTTTTTGCAAACTGTGCGCTGCTGTGACGTGATTGGTCATGGAATGGAAAAGTAACCTGAAACGCTCCCAGTCACTGAGGAGCGTCCCCTCAGTCGCCGACGAGCCCACCTGGAAAGAGGCAGGCCCGCGGGACAGAATAACATCTGTGTCCCAGCTCGTTGCCAGGTGACAGAAACAGCATCTTCCTCACTCTTTGGTCAACTGTGACAACTGAGCGCCCCTGTAACCTCCTACATGCAGTATCTGGGTGGTGATTCATGTGTTCTTGTGTTTTGTAAGGTATCAAATAACAGTGAAAGTAAGCTCATCTATTCAAGACGCCTCTGTCCATAATGATGAAGCAAAGCCCAAGCAGGTGTTAGAAGAGGTAACCTCAGACTCAAACGCAAAGCATCTTCAATTTGGGGGAAATAATTCATTCAAACATGTTTTTTTTTCTCTTTGTGCATCACTGTCAGAAAACACCATCTGCTCTTGAGAGTAAAGAGACTCATCTGGAGACTCTGGGGAGGAGAAGGGATGCAAGGGAACAGTCTCGGGACCGCACCGGTTTGACCCGCAGTAAGTCAATGGGGAGCCTTCAAAGCAGCGCCAGGTCCATTGGGCCCCTGAAGGCTCTGTTTGAGTCAAAGGCAGCCACACAAAACAAGCCGGAGAGCAGTTTCAGAGCGGTGAGTTTCTCGCCACCAAACGAGACAGCCGACATCCTGCCGGCGGCGAATAGAGAGGTTGAAAAGGTAAAGAGCTCTGCAGAGGAACCGAAGATCCAAATTCCTGCTGACGCCCCAGTTAGCGCTGCTAAAACTGATGCAAAAGATCATGTTACTCGAAAGGTAAATATCATCACTTCTAACAGCTTACAGATCCAATGTATCGTCATTTCCATTGTGTAGCTTCCATCACGTTAGTTCCAAAAATAGAATTAAAACTTAATATTATCACATCCATATAGCCACATACACTACGGTTCAAAAGTTTGGGGTCACTTAGAAATGTCTTTATTTTTCAAAGAAAAGCACTGTTTTTTCAATAAAGATAACATTAATCAAAAATACACACTATACATTGTTAATGTGGTAAATGACTATTCTAGGTGGAAACGTCTGGTTTCTAATGAAATATCTCCATAGGTGTATAGAGGCCCATTTCCATCAACGATCACTCCAGTGTTCTAATGGTACATTGTGTTTGCTAATCGCCTTAGAAGACTAATATCTGATTAGAAAACCCTTGTGCAATTATGTTAGCACAGCTGAAAACAGTTATGCTGGTGATATAAGCTATACAACTGGCCTTCCTTTGAGCTTGAAGTTTGAAGAACAAAATTAATACTTCAAATATTAATCATTATTTCTAACCTTGTCAATGTCTTGACTATATTTTCTATTAATTTGATAAATAAAAGTGAGTTTTCATGGAAGACACGAAATTGTCTGGATGACCCCAAACTTTTGAACGGTAGTGTATATATGGCTACTTAGGAGCAGTGACAGTTCATTATTTCTCTCTCCAGGTGGTGAATCAGACCAAGATGGAGAGGAGAAAAACAATAGGGGGTATTGATTTTGAAACAATGGCTGCCTCTCGAGCTGGTGAGTACCAGAAAATATTCACCAAACGTGCTCCTGTGATGAAACGCCAAGCCGAGCTCTATGTAGGCCAACCGAAGGAGCATCTGTTGAGTTATCAGTAGATTCAAATAGGTCAATTTGGTCAATTTGATTGGCAGAAATTTAAATAAACATGAGGAATACAAATAATAGAAAGTTCAGTCATAAACTACATCTGGCAAAAATAAAAGCATCTTAAAATTAACTCAATACACTTCTAGAACAAAGAGGTGTTGAGGGAACTGTAACATCACGCCCTCAAGCTGCTCCACAGCTGGATTGGAGTTCAAAGTCAAATAAGGAAGAAAAAAATGATATGTTTAAAAGACACTTTGCATTAATTAATAGACACAAGATTTGTCAGAGTTATACACATACCATGGAATAAATAGTAAACTTCCTGTTTCTTGGCACTAACAGAAAACAGAGAAAGTGTTCAATTTGTGTTCTTCCAATGAATTAACTATTTAGATGTTACCATATAGAGTCTTTTAATCTTTTTAGAATGGAGCTTTTTTTATAAAGTCATGTTTGACTCGGTACATACCTCTTTATTAAACATCAACAGCACCAACATTGCTTTCGATCCATCACAATGGCAAATATCCGCCAAATTCAGTGTCTAAATCAACTGAGAAGACCCGAACAAGATGCCAACTCCTCTAGTAAACATTTCCCGGAGAGCCGTCACTGAGTCCTGTGACTCAGGTCAAAGCTGTGGATGGTATGAATGAAAGGGAAGAGGTGAAATGGAGATGAATATCAGCACAGTGACTACGCAACAAGCAGTGATTGACTCAACCTGTGTGGGCGTAGAAGACCAATTGAGAACAGGACAAAAATAACCAGCAAGCTATAAGGGTGAAAGGGTCAGCGTCAGTGGGGCAGGAATGAGGCAGAGCGAGGGAGAGACGGAGAGCGCCGGAGGCTCCATTACCAGACTGAGACGAACAGGAAATCAGACCTAACAGTCACAAAGATTGAGAGGAAATAAGAAGACATTCAGGTCAGAAGGAGCGAGGAGCTGTTCATTTTCTGTGAGTAGACGTTTGGATTCTGATCGAATGGGTCAAATAGAAAATGATCAGCGTATGCTGGGTAGAAATCATCTTACCCGCATGATAAATGGCTTGTACATGCTCTTGAAAACTTGTGTACTCCAATATATATATATATATATATATATGTATGTGTACATATATATATATATACAATACCCATGATTTTTCACAGCTATGTAAATCTTGTAATATCAGGGGTTGAGACTTTAGAGGTTGATCTAAATGTTGCAGCCAAACTTTTCCAAAAAGTTCTCCCTTAATATGTGACAGTGTCTGTTTTGCCATGTGCTCCTGATTGACAGCTGCTTGTGAAGAAGGAATATTTGTATTTCTACAAATAATTTTAAGACATATTTGTGTTTACTCTGGTCTTCTATGCTTAGTCAACTGTTGCTGTGGTGACTTGCCTGCCTGTCCGTTTAACTCTCAGTATTTGTGTCAGTGGAGTCAGGTATCTGTCCTCTCCATCACAAGTGGGACATTTATAACTCGACCACATGCCAGCTGTTGCATATCAGCTATGAAAGTGTGAGAACTATTTACACACACTGTCGTGGCATGGATGCAAACATAAAAGTAATTTATGAAAATTAGTCACGTGTTGAATCTTGTTAAATTGCATACGATGTATAGTTAGTTTCTGGAAAAAAGCACTGTATTTTGACACCAGATGCCTGTTTAACGGTTTTTATGAATGAGTAAACAAAATGAGACAAAATTATGATTACTTTTGCCTTTAACCACAAATTACACATGCAGAATGTGAGGGCCCGTTTCCATTACAGCAAACACTTGAAAACAATTGTCAACATGGATCTCCGAAAGCTCTGATTAGGTTCATACCTAAAGTGCTATACTGTGTATTAAATACATTGTATTGATGTGTACGGCTGTGTCTGATGTGTCTGCAGATGTAAAGAGGAGGTCAATTGCAGATTTCCGAGACAGCTCCTTCAACCAAACCAAGGAGAAACTGTCTGTCTCGGTCAAAGCTATGTCCGCTCTCTATCTGTCGAAGGCCGTACCTCAGGATTCAACACGCAGCCTTTCAAAACCGGTAAACATCTGCCCGACTCATTTTATTTAAACGAATGATCACAGTGACTTCCACACAGTGAGGCATACAGCTAATGAATAAAACACACTCTATATCTGCCAAAGCCCAGGTATTGCATTGGTATCAGTACTTACCTATTTCAAATGATCCTTTTTTTTAGCATGAAGACCAATCAGAAATGAGTATTTAACAACTTGTAATAAAGTAGATTCATAGCTACACACTGCAGATTATCATGTTTTACAGTGTTATACAACATACAATGTAATACTAAAATGTATCATACAATGATTACGAGCAACATCAAGTATGTCAGCTAAACCTGACCTGAAATGATCCTTGTTTCCGTCCCAGGCCCAAGGTCAGCCCTCTGAATCTGGGAGAAGAATCAAACTAACCAAGGTAAAACCAGACACTTGGCATGTCAGTGTGCATTGGATTTGCATTGTCATAATAACATCTTCCACACTGTTAAATAGCTCAAGGAACCAAATGCTTGCTCTTTCTGAAAGTCGCAAGAAACTGATATTGGACGTCTTCCACTCAAAATTACATTTCATTTATCATCGTGGTTGTGTTTGCTGGTTGCTCTGGAGCGCGGCTAACCGACTGACGCCTGGCATGTGGCAAGCAAGTCGACTGGCATGACCTGGAAGGTATCCCTCATTGCTGTCAGCATGTCTGCACAGTCCTGCGCATGATTACCACTGGAGAACTCATACCTGTGACAAAGGACTCAATGATGAGAATGTTAATGTGCTCTTCTAAGATGGCCGAAGAATCACAACAAAGGAAAGACGGCCTCCCTGCACCTCCTCCAGGCAGTCATCAGCCAAGACCAGAAGGCATCTCTGAGACACGTTCCCCACAGCCCATGCCATTCCAACTTTCCAAAGAAAAGCTCCACCAACAGCGGCATAAAAGTGAGCTGAGAAGGCTCCTGAAGCACACTCACCCAGAGCTGAAGATGTTAGATGACGTTGTGGATGAGGAGCTTGCTGAGGTTTTGAGCTCGGAGGCTTGGCTGACAGCTGGCGAAACCGGATATGAGGGAGAGGTCCTTTCAAGATGCTTGATATTCGAGAACTGTGCCCTGAGTAACAAAATATCTCCTTCCACCCCCATGATGCACAAGGTGATGGGAAAGGCAGAAAGAGACGATGTCACGAGAACATCTGTTGTGTTTGAGGAGCATGAAGAGAAGCCATGTGGTGAAAGTGATGAAGGGATCATGGAGGATGACAAAAGGCTTGGGTCTAGTCCAGATCCTAAAAGAGAGTGTGATGAGGAAGTGACAAGAATAGATATTCAGGCTACCAAAAAGATATTTGAGAGTCAAACTGTGGACACATCCACACTAAGTCCAGATAATAAGTTCCAGGGGAACGTTTCTATTTCCGGGGAGGAGACAGGGGCAGTTCAAAAACGAAAAGAGGAGATTGAAATGTGTAGCAAATATAATTCACACAGTAAAAACCAAAGCAATGCATGTCCCAAAAGTCTGGATTTGACAAATCAGCTCAATAAACCGGGCCCTTGTGTTCATATCGTTGGTCAAGGCACTGACCATGAGTTTTCAGTGAGGGAAGATGTTACTCCTGGGGAAACAGTCTTGGAGGGTGAGCCTACGAGCAATCTTGATCAAGAAAAAATCGAAACAAGTGCAGCGCTTTTCCAAAACAACCCATTTATTCCATCAAACATTGAAAGAGAGCATTGCTTTATGAATACATCACAATTACAAAGCCCAGCAGGAGAGAGTGGGGAAGCTCAGGACTCTGTGATCACTAACGTCAAGAACAGAACCCACTTGTTTGAATCAATGCCATTTGACAAAATTGGGCATCAGAGCAAGGATGACATTGAGACGATGGTGGAGAACATCAAGGAAATACTGAATTCCCTTTATCGTGGCAATGCCATACACTCAGATGGATCAATCATTGAGGTAAATGAAACAATGATAGCCAAAAAAGCCAAATTCACTCTGTCAGAGAGTGGGCCCCAGATACAATACGATGAGGTGGCTGAAGGTGGTGCACAAAACTTCATCCTCCAGTTGCTACCACGGGAAAACCTAAAGCCTCAGATCACGTACCTTAGGGAGGGTAGTAAAGGAAGTATGGAGGCCACAGTAGTTAATGTACTCATACACCAGCGTCACTTCCCTACCAACCAAGACACAGAGTTTAAAACTGCCAATGTGGTTCAGGTTGTTGAGGATATTCTCAATCAAGATAACTCTCTGCGGAAAGGAGTAGTTATCCAAGAGGATGTGGACAGATGTCCTGAAGTCATTGTTTACTCCCTCTACAATTACTATGATGAGCAAGATGTGAGAAGTTATTATCCTCCACAAGTTGCAGAGTATGATGAACCAGAGCCAGAAAGAGGTGATGTGAGTACCATAGACAATAAAGAACTAAGAAAGGGGGTCATTAAATCAACCATAAGCTGCCTTCTAGAAACTCCTAAAGAACAAACTTGCCATGAATCCACACGGCCTGAAATCACAGTCAAAGGGAATGTTAAACTGTTCAGGAGTTGTATTGAAAAGGGAGATTTGGAGTATTTGAAAACTCTTCAGGCTGAACCAACAGAACAAGAACAAGAACTCCCTACAAACCCAAATGTGATTGGACAAGGAATAGAGCTTCATCATGAACCGAGCGGCGATCAAGCAGAGGAGAATTCAGAATGGGTCCCAGTGGATGTTAAGAGACTGAGGAACATTTTCTCTGGAGATCAAAGACCAACCCAACCAAAGCAAAATGTATGTGAAAACTGTGCCCAACTTGCCACTATTCATTGTGCATTCACAGGTCAAAATATGCCACTTGGAAATAGCCAGTCCTCTCTTACAGAATGCATTCATGGCCAAGTAAAGAATAGCTGTGGTGGCAAAACACCGGAAGAAGCACCACAGGGACCATATCTGCATCGTAAGACACAGGACAATGGCAGGGTGCACCAAGCTGAATTAGTTGAGGTGGTACATGACAATGACGAGATATATAACCTCCACACTGCAATACATTGCCTCCAACAGGCCACAATTGAGGCCACATCTTTGAAACACCCACAAGAAAAACATGAATTCCTTATTCAAGAGCCTGTTGTCTCGGTTACAACAGATGTCAAACAAACAGAAGCGGAACTATTTAAAAATAATTACGACCAAAGAAAGGACCCGTTCACTGAGCCAACGTGGGATGAACTCCCATCAACCTTCAACATCACCTCAGAACATAAATCAGACCACCAACATGAGAATACAGAGACAAGCTGTAGAGGCACTCATTCTGAAGCAGTAAAAACTACTGAGACGTGCAGCAAAATGGGTCAAAAAGGCTCAGATGTGGTCCAGGAACTCCCCTTTCAAGTTACGGTGGTATGTCGTCCAGAAACCACCGCTGCAGAGCAAAAGAATGAGGAAGTTGTTTTTCAGGGTAAACTTCAAGCAGCGTTGGATTCCCTAGAGAAATCCAACATCAACGTCAGTAAAGGAGACTTCAGAGCAGCTATGATTTACAGAAATGGGTCCAAACCTCACAAAGAAAGATCTAAAAATGTGGACGCAGTGTCTGCTCAAAAGCCCACGAAGGAGGAGTTTTGTCCTGTGATTAAACCTAAAGCAACTCAAGCGCCACTGAGACAAGAAGTCTCCAAAGAACGCGTGGCTGTAGAGCCCCCAAGTCAAAGTGAAAACCAAAATAAACCGGTTACAAGTGCTGTCTCAGTGAAAAGCACAAGACCTATTGGTCCAAAGCCTGTCATCCCACCTAAGCCAGAGCATTTGAAAGTCAAACAAATAGAGAGTCAACCAACCAACACAAAGAATCCAGAGACAACCCAAAGTACCTCGATAAGACCTGAAGACACCGTTCCTCAAGCATTACCAATGACATCAATGTCACGCAAGGATGAACAGAAGCAAGGCCAGTTTAAAATGAACACTGGTGTGGACTCAGGGCCTGACTTAGTGGATCATCAAAGGAATACGCTTTTTGATGAAGCTATACATAAATCGAAATCAATTGAAGTCCATGGTTCAGTCGTTGTCTTAGAAAGTGATAATGATAATAATAACATTAAGTTACAAGAAGATTTAAATGCCAAAGCAGAAAAGAAAAGCACCCAGGACCTCCCCAACAAAGACAATATGATGGACACAGATGAAAGCCATGTCGATTTTCAAGAAGCATGTCAGAAATTTGGAGGTAAAAAGGCATTTTCATCAAAGAATGCTCCCGTAAAGCCAAAAAGAGTTAAAATTGCTCAGCTTGACAAGAAAACAAACAAACATGTGGTTGAGGAACCTCAACAAACTCTAACGGGTCCATCAGGCAATCACCCAAACACCTGTGGACGAACTCCTGACAGCAAAGACACGCCCAAGAAAGAAATGAAACAAGAAAGCAAAGTTGAAATGAGGGAAAAGAAAGGACGAACAGAGACAGAGGACCAACGCCGACAGCGGCTGTCAGTTCACATGGATGAAATCATGAGAGGGAACATCACGGCAGCCATGGAAATTGTGGACAACTTGCGAAAGAAGGAGGAACTGCACAGCATTCTCAGTCGAGTTGAAGAAATTGAACAGGACACAAGTGAAGTCGATGTCAGGTATCTGAAGGGAGTCTTCGAGAACGTCCCTGACTGGGTTGTCAGCTCAGACAAAATCAAACAAAAGAAGGCAAAAGTAGAAAACAAGGAAGAGAGGTTGCCACTCGAGAAAGACGGCACTGAAAGCAAGTCTTCAATGGCACATGTTTTTGGAGATCTTGAGCGAGCCAGTGAGGAAATCATGAATCTAAAAGAACAGACTTTAGCCAGACTTGTAGACATAGAGGAAGCAATAAAGAAGGCTCTTTATTCCGTCTCTACCCTGAAATCGGACTCAGATATTGCTGGTTTATCATGCCTGTTCAAAGAGTCCCTAGAGACCGAGCAAGGCACTGCACCCTCTTGTAGCATTAGCAAAATTAGCATTGGGTCAAGCCGAACTAAATCATTGCAGACCAAGGGAAGCCTCAAAGCTCAGGGAGGTGTTGCTCCGCCTGCTAGCCAGAGTGCAAGACTTGAAGTAGCACCTGTAAAACAACAAGCAAGTCCTCCATCTTCTCCCGCCTTCATCTCCATCCAGTCGGCCGCGAGAAAGACCGACAAATCCGAGTTGCTTCCTCCGGAGAACACAATCTGCCCGACATGTCAGAACAGCCCAAAAACAGACGAGAAATTCCGGACCACTAAAACCCTGACGTGCAACAGTCCCGCTCAAAACAGGAAAAGGGAGCCACGAAAAGGAGGTCAAAAACAATCCTCCTGCAACCCGAAAAGAGAGCTCAGTGTGCTGGAGGTGCAGACTGACCGTGAGGGGAACAGTATTATGGGCATCAAAACAGTCACGGAGAACTACGGGAAGACCGACAGCTCGGAAAAACGGTTTTATTCTTCCAAAACCTCCACGGTTGTTACTGGTCAGTCGGACGCGACCTTACCCAAGATCAAACTCCCAGAAGTTCATCTGCCCATCGATCAGAACCCGTAACTCCTTCACTGACGGGTGCAGTTTGTTACCATGTTCTCATACATTTTATCATAGTTATGTCCATAATTTATTTGCGAAGATATACAGTACGTTTGTTATGATTGCTTGTTTGTTTATTTCTTATTATTGGTTTCAAATGTACTTATTGATATTTAAGGATTTTCTTTAAAGCTGTTTTTAATTTGCATTTGATATTACAGATGTGTTATTGGTTTCTGTTGTTGCTTTGTGTTTGTTGATATTGATGCTTAATATAAATCTTTTTGGTTTTAACCCAGCTCGGTCTCATTTCTCTCATCAGTTTCAACCGGCGTGTCGAGAGATGTGTTCCGCCTGTTCCAAGACGGTTTATTCGATGGAAAAAATTACTGCAGACAAATACATTTTTCATCAGACTTGCTTTTGTTGTAAACAGTGCAAGAAAAAATTAAGGTGAGATTCTGAAATATTTTACAGGAAAATCACCTGCAACATTGATCAAATGATTTCTAATATGATTTCTTGTCTGTGACAAAATTAGTTAATCACTCGACATATTCTTTTCTGAGAGCCTTTGGCAGCAGTTGCCTACTTTCAAAGCACGTGAAATATTTTCTCTCACTGTTTGCATCTTTTAGATCACCTTTCCATGCGTGTTGTCTTCTGATAGTTGTTTCCACTTATCTATGAATGTATTTCCTCCATGGAAGAAGACAAACATGGCGTTAGCACAGAAGGGAAATAATGTCTGGTTTAAGCCAAGCAATATTAAGGCTACAAACAACCCATAATGCAACACTCTTAAAGTCCCAGGCCCACTCTGTTAGCTCTGTCTTGTGCTGGCTCCAAATATCCACTGTTGTAAAACATAATACATCCACAGTTTTTCAAACATAGTTATGAGAAACTTCATCTTCTATTCAAGCCAATAAATACAATTAACTCAATGGTTTACAAATATTATAAAAAATCTTTCAATTAATAATTGATTGATGAAATATTGTATTAGGGCAGTTACAATATCAGATGTTCACAAGAGTTATCCAAGGCAAAATAATTCACATTAACGATAGTATTGCAATAACTACAATATTTTTTTTCACATTTAGTCAAACTCATCTTGGACGTTCTAAAAATTGTTGAAACCTTTCTTTGGAGCACTGGTTCCCAAACAGAGGGGCCACATGACCCGGGAGACAAATGTCAAATGAAAATAAAGTTGAAATGACATTTTGGCTCTTGAACCACAGGTGTGAGTTGTACAAGCGTTGATGGCTGCATTGCAGTACTGTAACAGCTGGAACCGAGTCATCATTAATATTGTTAGTTACACCTGTACTTTTTATTTCTGTGACTTGTACAAATCAAGACAAAAAAATGTCTGGGAATGACTGGCTAAGAGGTTAAGAGATATGACAACTTTTGAAGGATGATTTATAAAATGCCAAATTAAATACACGTGATTAATCAAACAAGTTTTAAACCTATGTGCCACATAGGTCCTGCAACTGCAAACATCCGCTAACTTCAGTACCAGAACAGTCGCAAATGTAGTCCATACATTAAACTGTACCTGACTCATTGTGCTTGTTTGTAGCATGTACAATTACGCACCTCTAAATGGAGAACTCTACTGCATATTTCACTACCAACAACTGTTCAGAAGAAAAGGGAATTACGACGAGGGCTTTGGACGTGCTCAACACAAGAACCGCTGGCTTCTCAGGAACACTGCTGGCGTGGTGTGCAATGAGAGCGAGTCCGAGGCATAAATACTGAGGAACAATGTGAGTACCAACGGGCAACTCTTATTATCTTCATTATCATTCGTTAATGATGCAGCCCTCCATTAAAACTGTGTTCCGTTTCTGTCCTCAGCTGATCGCTGGTGACTGACAACCGATGTAAAGATGTATGTGAGGCGCCATGCAATGGCCAACAGTGTGTTCATACACTGGTAATGAATGAGGGCGTTGAAACATGAACCCACAACCTGATTGCAACAATGACTTAATCATGCCGTCAGTTGTATCGAATAGACTTGATTTGTTTCTTTTTGTTCAGTTATTACAACAAATGTTTTGTATAATTATTTCTTTTGGACACAAAGTGGTTTGTAAATTAGATGTTAACTGGGCTCCAGTAAATAATCAAAAACCAACATAATTGAGTTGGTTCCACATCGGTGGTATTTGTCAGTGTGTGTCCTTCCTCAATGCTCATCAACTTTATTCCATCAGTTACATTTCTACCCGTCACGTGGATACTGTGGTCTACAATATAAACTGACACGGTGGACCGGACACATTCTGGCTTATTCAAATTTATCATGTGAATTTCTCAGAACTGTACAAATAAATACAATCATTGTGGGTGTAAATCAATTTATTACAACGGTCCAGTTATAAAATATGATGAAACAATATGATGTGTGTTTTGGTTTTCTATCCTCAATACAGTCAAGTACAGTATATGTTACATATGCTGCATTTTGAAACAGATATTTTTAACCTCAAGTTGCAACAAAGGTTACATCAGACATGGAGCAACATTATCATTAAGCTGGAGCTTTAAATTCAACCAAATAACTCAACGATAAATACATTGTTCTTTTTGCTGCTCAATGTTATCCTATGATCACAATCATTAAGTGTCAAAGACATTACAGTTGCGCAGATGAACTACAACTAATAGATAAACAAAAGTAACTTGATGTATAGTTAAACTATATCAAAAAGCCTAATTACCTACCGTTACATTATTGCAATATAAATACATACAGAAGGAATAACACTGTTCATTATTCAACAATTAAATTCAGAAGAGAAAACTCAAACAAATAAATGTATTAGCAAAAACAATGCATCATTTAATGCATATACAAATCTCAGTTATCGTACAGTGCATCACTTTTGCAGCAGCAAAACATTGGTTACCAGTAATCTGTTGTGTCCTTACATTTTCGTGCTCTTTTCTGATTTTTCCTCTATACTGAATGATTGCATCTTCGTGCCAGTCTCAGGTTTTCTGTAATTAATCACAAAAAAGATTATTAAATAGTGCTCTGAGTATGAGTCACTCTGTTGTGAAAGTGTTCATCAACTCACAGGAATTCAGCCTCGTCCTGGAGTTCAACATTGAGGGTTTCAGGCAGGAGAAAACTCAAACCCCCAGCAACAATGGTGACGATGCCGTATATCAGCATGGGGATGGTGTAATGGTAGACGTCCAGCAGCCTGATCAGCGGAGCGAAGATGCCCGCCACACGGGCAAACATGGAGTTCAGACCGACACCATTCTGCCTGCCAGTATAGACAATGGAGATGTCAGCCCCTCAGTGCATGCACCAATGGCAAACATGGCGTATTCCGCCACTAGAGCACAATAACAGATTTAATGTTTTACCTCTGGGACACTACCTAACTTACCTTAGAGTGGTTGGGTATAGTTCTGCAGTATAAACATAGACTATGGAGAAACTGGCAGTGGCGGCAAATTTTCCAACGACAGCTATGATGGTAACCACCACAGGAAGGTCTGATGGACAAATGGTGAATTAAAAAACACATTTGTGCATTTAAGTTGGATGTAGCAAGAATCACTGGGTCTTTTTGTTTTAAAAATGGGATTTGTCCTCGTTATCAAGAATCAGGTAAATGATGTGTTCAAGCGGATTAGAGCAGACTGCAATTATTATACGACAAAGTACCTTTTGGAACAGCAAGTATCCCAAGACAAGCTGCACCAGCAAAGAGCAGGAGCACCGCGAGACATATTCTCCTCCCAAAGCGCTGGATAAGAGGCAAACAGCCCAGGCGTGCAGGGAACTCTACTAAGCCAAAGATGCACTGTGTGAGGTAGATATCCAGACCAAAATTGCCTACATTCAGGCTCAGTCCATAGTACACCAGACTCGTTCCAAACCTATTAACAGAATGGCAGAGATATATTTAGTGCAACTATAAGGCCCGAGATATACTTGCTTCTTAGCGTCACTTTCACGTAGAAAACTCTTCGCCGTGAATTGAATTCATCACCATATAGAACTTAATTTGGGAGGATGTGCACAACCAATACTCCACCGTGCGCACGCCGAGGTGAAGTTAAAAGCAAGTATGTCTCTGGCTCAAAGGTATCGCTGTAGACACGGCAGCAGGTCGGGGTTGAAATGAATACTCACCACACGCAGCTCATAACCAATGCACGTTTTCTCAGATACGATATCCTGAAGATGTCCAGCATGCTTCTTTTTTTGGA
The DNA here is from genome assembly GCF_029220125.1 of Pseudoliparis swirei. NCBI lineage: Eukaryota > Metazoa > Chordata > Actinopteri > Perciformes > Liparidae > Pseudoliparis > Pseudoliparis swirei. Next base: position 9,809,183 of record NC_079403.1, read on the forward strand.
TGTAGTCTCATTGTCTAGCTAAACAATGCGGGTGTAAAAAATGTTGGAGTTAGTCTATATTTCGCTCGGAGCTTTATGCTGTTTGATTTGACTTTGGTTTAAGAAGCTCGCCTTGTCAAGCAGATCTTCCGGGACCTTCCTTCTGTTCACCTTGGCAGCCCTCCTGACCTCCTTTATGGCTTCCTCCTTCCTGCCCTGGGTGATGAGCCAGCGAGCCGACTCTGGAAGAATCCTAATTGACGTATAGGTTTTAAATAAACTTTTCTTTCTCTCATACAGTTAAAAATGGATTCACATCTAAAACATTAAATACATGTGGTCTTAGAGGCTGCTGACCAGTAAAAGATTCCCAGGACAACGACAAGAGGACTGAAGAGCACCAGATGCAGGATCCTCCAGTTGGGGATCAGATAGGCGACGCCAGACACCAGGATCAGTCCAAGAGGGAACGAAGAGTGGCAGAGAATGGTGCACAACGCAAACTTGGAGGCATCACTCCACTCTCCACCTTTAAAGCAATAATAACATGGTGTATAAGAAGTTAGTTCTAAAAAGTTATTTGTAATGCTGTAACAATAATGCTCTGAAGACGAAGTTTCAGTCGTGACAATCGTACATACCTATCACAAATCCATTAATAAGGATGCCCGAAACGGAGATCCCGCTTAGGAATTTGATAACAATATAGACATAGATGTTGGGTGAGAAAGCAGCACCGACACCAAACACCATTTGCAGAAGGAGTGAAAGCAGGACCACAAAGCGTCGGCCGAACCTACAAAGAGAAGAGAAGAACCGTCACATCGGTGCTTTGAATCAGGACGTATATGAATCTTCCCCTATGAATTCAGAGTGATACTATTCATTTTAACAGATAGACTGCATGTATAAAAGTGTTTCCTTGAATTGTTAAAAAGGTGCTACATTTGAAATCCAGAGCATATCGATGATTGAGTTATTGCCTCCATAGCAGCTAACGATGCTAACAGTGTTAACTTGAAGGGGGATTGGGGGTGGGCATTAAAAGTGGCAGCACATGTATTAACATGCATGTGCTGCCATCTAGAAGCATAGAGAATCTTAGATGAGAGGGTAATGGCGTCTGCCACTATATATATGTTACATCGTTAATAGTTGTTTGCTACTCTATGAACATAAACTGTTAGTTTCAAATTTAGCACCTTTTCTTAATAAAAAACTTATTTTGATGCTCGGTGGAATTAAAAGTAAAGAGCAACCCGTTCAGGATCCTAACTATCAAGTATAGGTGAGAAGGAATGTGCACCTGTCAGCCATCTGCCCCAAAACCAGCGCTCCGACCAGCAGCCCGGCCATGAAGATGGACTGGGACGCCTCGATCAAGCTGCTTCTGTCACACACCAGGTTGAACTGTGACGGGAAGGTGAGAGGGGAAGACCGGGACACTGAAGCGTTGTTTTTCTTAGCCCGTATTTCAGAGGGTTTAATAACTACAAATATTTAGAAAAGCGCTGTAGAAGTCCGAATTATTATTATTATAACTGAAAATGGCAGTCAAAAACAAAAAAAGCGTTTTATTTAGATCAGTGGAGGTCATTCCATCATCTGAAAATTGTATCCCGAACAAAGTGTTTTGAGTCTGTTCTGCCGCTAAGGTTATGCAATATTACTGCTATTGCTAGAGTTAAAATGGTATCTTTTTCATTTTTTATTAAACAAATGTATGCTCACACACATCACAAGAAACGCATTGAATGGTGCAGTGAGGTGGGTTCTTCTAGTGGTGAATAAACAGCTGTCTCTCACCTCTGTCACAAGGCTGGAGGCACTGGGAACCTCAAAATCCGATCCATTTATGCATCCAGTTGTAGTGTTAATCCCATATGCTTCAATTATTTCCAAACCCAAATCCACAGGTGTGAACATTTGACAGCTTTCATAGTTCCCAGCCGTGTTCACAGGGAGGGTGAGGTTTTTCTGTCTCTCGGCTGTCAGGTTTGGGCCACGCTCCAAGATCCAGTCGGTGTTACAGTGATGTGGGAAGCTCAGGCTCGTAAACACCTGACCGATCACATCAAAAGCTACAAACACGCTGGGGATGCTTAATGCAGCCACTAAACGCTTTTGAAACAAACCAAACTCGCCGATCTCCTTCAGGATCTGCCCGAAGTTGCTCATATTGGCATCTGGATGTTCGAAGAGCAGTGAAAAGCAGAGACGGGACCGGCTCACAGCAACGTCCAGCCACCAACCGCCAGCTCCACTCTTGTCCCGTAAGTTAATGTTTAAACTGACAGTCGCAGCGCTTTTATGATCTCTCAAGTTGCGAACAGACAGACTACCATAGTATTAAAACGTGTGTCAGGGTCCCTCTGGCTGAAGTCCAGCTGTTATGCAGCTCATCTTAATCAGTTATTAATTTTAAGAGTTCCTCGATGTGTACAAACACCTGCTTTTACAGCAATAGGATCGGTAGTTTTCTCCAGCAGAGAAAGTGTGCATTGAAGGGCTTTTAAAGTCTTATCAGCAATGCTTTTCAAAGTCTAAGTTGGGTTGACATTCGGCCTCAATCTTCAAACCACCAGCTTCCCTTTCTGATTGGTCACAAACATGTGGGCCAGGAATCTTTTAAATATGGTGACTCTGAAGAGGAAAAACACAATATTTCCATAAAGTTATACTCACTGTCACTCTTTCTTATCAGCAACAACACATATTGGTCCATGTCCACATTTGAAGCCCACATTTTATAAGCGTATTTGTTTATCCAGAAAAGCGCTATATACGTTTGAATTATTATTATTAAATTATACTCCACCGATTAAAAAACTATTTTCCTTGTTGCGAAGTAATGATCCCGTGAAAGGGCTAGAAAAAGTTATGTGTTAACTCGGCAGTATATATATATATATATATATTCAACGTTTTAAAAAGTGATTTACTAAATGGCTGCAGTAACCATTTAATCTTTACCAAGCATAAAATTCAAATTATATTCTTGGTTGTAAAAGGATGATTACAGTCATAAAGATAGTGAGAACAGTAAACTGGAAGGCCAGCAGAGGAAAGACAGAGTTCAAACTGTGAAATGGCTATAAAATAAGAATAAATTAGTAAAATATAACTTTAGAAAAAGACTGAAGTGAAGGTGATTGGTGTTTCCCCCAGTATTATTTATTTTTACAAACAAGTATTGACAGGAACAATTGACTCAAAATGACAGTGTGGTGGCTGGGGCGTGATTACACTCAGCTGTGGAGGTGTGTGGGAGTGGCTCAGGGAACAGGTGCCAGGAAGAGGCCTAATTGGCCTCAGCTGTAGTTAATCAGGGTGATTGTCTCTCTCTCTCTCCTTTATCAGTTGCAATGGAGATAGAGGGACGAGACCGACAGAGCAGAGCGACAGATATAGTATCTCGCCAAACATCACAACAAGTGTGCTGGGGGGGAAACCTGGGGATTGTGACCAGACAGATTTTTATAAAAAATAATAGAATAAACAGAAAAGTGCCAAAGCAGATATGCTTATTCTTTATTGATTCGAAATAATCAAGAGAAACATGCTGTGAACTCCAAAAACGACCAAATGAAAGAATGAAAAAAAAAAAACAGGTTGGAAAATTCAAATATATTACAGCTTTGATGAGTTATTGCCTGGTCAAAAAAAATGTTGCCGGTCATCTTTTCAGTTGCTACAGCTTTGTAAGACGACATTTAAGGCAGACAGAAGAGACTGTTGAAGAAAGAATGAGAACAAAGCCATGAACCCTGTGAGGAGCAGGGCTCAACCTACGCCACACACACACACACACCCAAACACCCACACAGTCCTTGTCTACCGTCAGCTGCGGACGAAACCAGGAGAATGGCACCAAATACTGCAGTATTTAAATGTAGAGTAACATAGGTTTCTGACGTATTTGTTCCCCTTTGAGGAGAACGCAGGGTCGGCCAACCTGTATATATTTATTTCATGTATCTTAACAAGATCTCCATTTTTAAAGACACTGTAAATCTGAACCAAAACCGTAACGTTATGCCAGAAAAACTAAAACAACACTAGGTCGTCGATTCGAGGCTAGAGTGTAAAACGTAACATGTTTAAAGTCACAATACAAAGATGTCCTTGTAACCTTTGATCTGCAAGCAAAACATGTATTTTTCTTTATTTTGCATTGCATCGCGGTAAAATATATTCAAACTTTTCAAAAAGGCAAAAAGTGAACACCGGAAACTTTATTTTGATGTAAATAAATGTCATGCGGTTATTGGACAGCATGTCCCGCAAGATGAATCCTAAGCCGTGTTATTAGTGTCGTTCCTTCACGCAGCGCTACAACCCACAGCGGTGTCATCGGGACAGAAAGAAGGCCAAGAGTGAGACGCCCAGTAGAAAAACAAATCAAAGCTAAATATTATTATTTACATACTAGAGGTTGAACCAAGTACTTGTGTTTCATTCACATAAACACAAATGCACTTGTTGTTGTTGAGCAACTGATTCCAAACAGACACGTCTGCTCACATAACACTTATGGTTTACGCTGTCGTTAAACTTCTTGTACGTTACGACGACGTCACCGTAGAATTAAATTAACACCTCAGGCCAGGATGCAGGAGTAAAAGGAGAGGAGGCAAATTGGACAATAGTAAAAATAAAGACAGAAATCAATGTTTTAGGTAATTTAGGTAATTTGTTGAAGTTGATATCAATTTGAAGTACTGGACAATCTACGCACGTGTAATAACTTAAAGACAGCTTCATCAGGAGACCTTCCTTTCAAATGACGCTGGTTGTATCAATACTTATAAGTATGAGACTGGCAATGTTTATACATTTTTGTAATGTCTGTTTGTTGCCCCCAAAAAAATGTACAAATACTTAATTAGGCCAAATGGTTGCACTGGGTGATCGGCAGGGGAGTTTATTTTGAGTAAATCCTACACACACCCTCCTGCTGCTGTCATAGTGTAGAAATACATATAGAATAGAATATATGACCTCTGAGACGACCACATTGTTGCTTTGTGTTTATACAGATAGAGAAACATTTTAATTACAGGAAATACCGAATAAAAGCTTATCGTTTAAAGATGGCCACGGTTGGGAGTGTTCACTTCATTCTGAAGAAGTATATTCACATTACATTTGCTGAGTACAGAAGTGTGTCGAAACTTTTAACTTTAGCTGGCTTAGTAAACTCCCGTCTCTCAAACATCAAGTAAAACCTTTGACGCCATCAACAGAAACCACATTTGAACATTTCAGACAACATATGGGGACGTCCCCAAAAACGTGCGTTCAGTAGTTCTGATGAATATAAGGCATTTTTACACTTATCAAGATTCAAGGGCGTGAGTTGAGATTGTGCAAATGCATCACATATTAGAGAGAAAAGAAAGAACAGGATGAAGGAGACCAGAATGGGAAGTGAGAACTGTTCGTTGTAGATATTTTCATCCTTCTACATGTAAGCTGTAAACTTTGTTTTGAGTGATTCTTACACCGTGCGCTCTGATACTTCAGCTGAATTCAACGAGGCGGCGTTGTATAATTCTGACACAAAGGTACTGGTTTCTTTACAGCCATAGAAAGAGAAATTAATTTAACTACATATTTTTTGTATTTTCACATTTTTTAGGCAAGTCACGGTCCCACGTAGTACAACCGTTTAACTAATGCTGAGCTGAGCGAAGCCCATCAGCTTGACGTCGTCTGGTAATTCAGATCCCTCAGTTCCAGAGGCCTGGGGAACAAGGAGGGAAGAAGAAGGAGGAGGAGTGAGCAACAAAGGCAGCGAAGGAGACTCCAGCAGCCATCTGATACAGCAACGTTCGCGAGACATATCCGTGCTGACATTGTTTTATTTTTTTAAATGAACAATAATGACACAAATGATGAGAGAGAGAACTGGGGCAGCGACCACAACGTGCTGTGTTGACACATATGATTATTATAGTGTGTATTGTATTCAGAACGGTCTGACATATTTTACTTTAGCTTCTCTACTTTAAAATTCTCCACCACTTCTCTCGACTGGTGAGACTGGGTCTTTCAGGGCTTTTCCAGTTCAATCACTGCTACTCTAGCAAAAAGATTTGGTAAATACTGAGTGATCACTACTCATTTAAATTCAGCAAAACTTCAACCCCACAATATGTCCATGACAAAACCACTTGTATCACTGACAGATGAAGGCGGAGCACTCACCAGCTTAAAAGTGACATTTTTATTGGCTTGAGGCTCAACTATCTTCTGCAAATTGGCAGCAACTGGAAAAAACAAACAATGTTTCAGCTCAATGAAAACAAACAAAACAATATTGTGTGCTTTGTTGATGAGAGGGACATGTAAGAAAATGTGAGATTGTTGCAATGTGTTTTTTTTATTTTTTTTTATCACAATAATTATTCTGAGGAAATTGATAGAATTGTGTGTCGGGGCAGAGGAATATATATAGCTTTGAATTTTTATATATATATATATATATTTGAATCACTTACCTATTACTAAGTCCCTCCCGTCCACCAGGCCTGCTGACACCAGCTCCTGGGACACGCCATCTGCTGTGTCTGAAAAGTCAGAGCAGAAAAGACCAACTGTGACAGGCGGACAAAAACGCATATTTAAAATGATATATATATATATATATATATAAACAGGGCATAACTGTGGCTTTAACATTTACACAAATAGCTGTTTATTTTGGAGAAAACACACAGAGGACTGCACTAAAAACAACCAGCGCTGATAAATACTGAAGTTAGCTGGTTTGGGTTTGAAAGCTGAAAGAGCAAAATAAGTTTGATAAAGCACAAGGTCTAAATTGTCAGTTTCCTTTACTGATTGACCATGTGGCATCCGCAGCCAAGAAGTCTGAACCTCAGGACATTATGTAAACCGCTCGGTAACACCAGCTAACAGAGGACGGGTTTTGATTAATACACAAACTTAACTCACCTCTCCCTGGCATGAATTCAAAGCGGATGTCATTTAGCTCCTTCTTGGAATTTCTGAAGAGATGAAAGAGAGGTAGACAAGATGGAGGAGAAGAGGAGTTACGTCTATAATGTGTTGGTTGAAAGAGCAAATACAACTTATAATTCAACTGAAACATGCAATCTATACAGTCAAATAAAACGGAGGGCACGTGGTAATGATGGAACAAACACCGTCGAGCTGGTTTAATTATTTATATGTAGCAATGGGGAGACCTACCTTAACCTTAATACCAAACTAATAGGAGCCTTGACATCCCCTGAGGCAGTTTGCACCTGTCAAAATACACATAAAAACATTTAAATCGAATGAAAGCTTGAAAAAAAAAAAAATTAGCAGAAGGAAGTAATATCAGATAAATCAGTGGATCAGCCACATTTCAAGCGAGTACGATGAACAAGACCGACCTGTGAGGGAGCAGCGGGTGCACCTGGTGTGGGGGACGCAGCCTGGGCAGCGGGGTGAGTGCTGCCGGGCTGCAGTGGGACCTGGCCCGCAGCCTGAGGTGGTTCTGACTGACTGCTTAAAGGCTCAGGAGTCTGGAAAACCTGGTGGGGGGCAATGTCAGGTTGAACATAAATAAAGTAAATACAAGTAATAACTGCAGTTGTTGGCTTTTTCGAAAACCAAGGCGACTACTAAATCTTTATTTGACCTGCTACACTGCAGATATGAACAACCCCATGTTGTGGTGTCAAAGTGGCTGGTGGGGACAACTCTTTCTCAAACCGCTCCAGTGTTGAGCGAGAGCGCTGCAGACGGCAATCTGTGCGGTTTCTACTTGAACAACTACCTGTGTCTTGGACCCCATCCGGAGGGACGCTGCTTAAGTTTTTGCCTTAATTGCTCTCAAGTGGTCGCAAATCAGTTGTGCGACTTTCTACATCAGGATTAGAAACACCACAGCACCGAGGGCACTGTGGAAAATTGCAGTCGATTGGCATTTCAGGCACGCAACTAATTTGGTTTAAATCCCTTTATTGTATTTGTAAACGATGACGCCTAACCACCCACAACGTTAATCTTTATTTACCTTATACATGCTTCTTTTGGGCAATATTATCAGGAAACACCTCAGATGACACTCAACTATATTTATCGATAAAAACAGAGGAGACAAAACAACTCTGTAAATTCAAATGTCTTAAGAAGACAAAAACATTGTAGACGGCATTGCCCTGGCATCCAACACCACTGTAAAGTCTTGCTTGATCGTTTTAGGGACATGCAGAAAAATGGTTCACGCTGTTACGTACTTGAGACTGGATTACTGCAACCTCTCTTATTAGCAGGCTGCTATAATAAATTTAGTCCCTTAAGGAGCTTGTCGCACCATATTGCCCCACTAGAGAGCTACTACCAAATGCGGCGGGACTAGTTGTAGTTCCTAGTCTTAAGAAAATGGAAGTAGAATTAGTTAGTTCCTTTGGTTCTTTTTATGGAACCAGCTTCAACCTCCAATTCCAGTCCGGACAGCAGCACCAGTCACAAGTAGACTTTAAGACCTTCCTTGACAGAGCTAGGGAGTAAGGGGGCTTAGCCCTTTGCCAGCTCCTCCAGCCCTTGATATGCTGCCATAGCTGCATAGCTGCTCGGGGAGCTTTAGGATGCACTGAGTACCTATCTCTCTTTTTTTTTCTGGATGAATTTTCAATTTTCACACACTCACTCTCTCTGCTCTCCCCGAAGTCCTTTGACTTTGGGGTCATGACTCGGGGTCAATCGACCATAAGAAGATCCTATCTGCCTGATGCCTGATGGGGTCGCTGGGATGTGCACTCTCTGCTCTGCTACTGTCCATACTGTCCTGAGACTCTCCTCCCTCCTCCTCCCCACTCATCTGCCTGATGGATCGTGATCGGGTCTCCATCTATGAATATGCCTACTATGAACTATTCATACACTATTCATTATTCATCTTTTGTATTTAAAACTGTTCACTCCTTCCATCTTACACATTTATCTATTGCATCTGTCCATCCTAGATCTGGATCCTCCTCCCTCCTTTCTCCCTTCCTTTTCTTTTCTTTTTTATTTTGAAGGGTCCTGGTCCGTTCCAGTTTTGAGGTTGTGCAGGTATGTTCAGAGTGATTGTAAAAAGCACAAGAGACAAATTTGTAATTTGGGGAAATGGGCTAACTATTGAATTGTAATTGCTCCGGGCAATCTCTCACCATCAATTTACGGCCACTAAAAGTGGATCTTATCTCCGGTTGTTATCATGTTCCGCGACTTGTTGTGGATACGGGACGAAGGGCTGGAGAGAAGTGCCGGTGTCTTCAAAGTTTGTTTCTCTCACAGAAAGCGGAGCTTAAGATATATTAAATGTATTCTGTCTGTGTATATAAGATTCAGTTAATAGATAGATAGATAGATAAATACTTTATTAATCCCCAAGGGGAAATTTGTCGTAGCAGTAGCAGCATCAATAAACTAAACACACGAGAAAGATATAGATGTATACAAGTGAAAGATATAGATGTATACAAGTATACAAAGTAAAAGATAAAATAAAATAAATATGTATATATATATAACATATGCATACACAATACAATACTAATGACTAAAATTAAATTAAATATAAAATATAAAATATTAAATGTCGATTATTTACTGTTTTTTTTATTACTGTTTATCATTGATATCACTTGCACATTTCCCTCATAAAAGGATTATCCAAGTGTTATCTAAAATATAAATAATGTCATGGCAAAATATTTAGCAGGAATTCTCAGAGTTTGATGACACGGAATCCGTTTAGCGGCTGCTGCCCGCGGTGTTTTCCGAGCATGGGACTCAGGCCGCTGTTAGGGAACGAAATGACTCCGGAAACTCACCTCTGAATCCTGTGATCCCTCTTTTACTCTTGGTGACTGTTGGAAGCAGAAAGAGAAGAGACCACTCAGAGGAGGACATCACTGTGATGAGCTTCAGGCAAAGCAAACACAGCACGCGTTGATGCAAAGAACACACAGGAAGCAAGAGTAAACGGATTAAAACGGCTCACTCCTTTGCTTTCCTCGTTCATCGGTCCAGGTTGTTTATCCTCTTAGATGATGTCATTAAAGTGGGAAAACAGAGATCCCAAATGCTAATAATGCTTCCACTACACTTCACTAGCTGGGCGATATGAGCGTATTCAGTGAGATGAGAGAAATATGTCAACAGTGTCTAGGGGAGTTACACCGTAACCGTTACATATCTCTAGAAGCATTCGGCTATTTCAAGCAATATTCCAACTCAGTAATCAGAGCTGATTTATGGGAATATTGGATTTCCAGGATTAGAAGTATTGTGATTTTATTTAATGGATTAATAAATAAACAGCCTGTCCTAATCTGATAACTTGAGTTGATTTTTTATTTACAGAAAACTTACTTTGTAACCGTATCTATCCTGACGTAAAATGACATTTACCTTAATAGAATATCGTTTGCATTTAGCCCGCCTATAGGCACTTTTTAGATTTCTAAAAGCAGAGAAGCGTTATAAGTGAAAACAAAATCAAAAGAAAAATCACGATGTTATCGGGTCAAACTGTTTATCTGCAAAATAAAAAATAAAAAATAGTTTAAACCAACTCCAAGGAACAAAGAGTCGGACAGAAGCCCTGCAGGCCCAAATGAAGGCAAACTGACGCGACTGAGAGGCCGTGATGTGGCATCGGTCTGATTTCAGAAATCACATCGGCTCAGGAATCTGCTGTCGGATTCACACCAAACAATGTCGGGCTGTTACAGAAGAGACCGCGTTGACCTCCAACACACAGACACCCAGCCGGGCTCGAACAACACGTTTCTCTCTCTGGGCAGAAGAGACATCGTTTCATGTTGGGAGATGAAAACAAAAAGGTTTTGTTTTAATCATGAGCGTTAGTTTGTTTTGAGATAGAACATCCAGGAGAGCCGGTGTAATAATTGATAGTTCAGTTTGCCATCAAGTAGCCAGGAGAGGAAAGCAGAAGCGATATGGAAACATTTGGAATCCCTTGATGGTCATTAGTGTTCCGATTGAAAATCATTTGCAGGGTTGATCAGTAATTTGCCTTGTATTGATTACATGTGATTTGGTCAGTATAAATAAAAAGTGATTCACAGAGAAATAGAAATACAGATGGCTTCCAGGAAAAGTAACTCTCACTTTATTAATTAAATACTGCTCCCTCAAAGTAACTCATATACCGTGAAACAGCTAACAACAGTGGTATCTGACAATCTTCCTTATTTCCAAGTTTTAGGAAATAAATTGAAAGTAATGCATATCTACTTATGTGGGCATAAACTCTGTTACTTCATATGAGACACAAAATATCTCGCCGTTTAAAAAGGTGCTTAGAGATCTGAGTAATTGGTCCTGACAAGGTGAATAAATCCGACTCGCGTGTAATCGACAGCACGCACGGATTTCTGCTTCATGTAGAAATTATGTCGTCAACCTGTCCTTTCGACAGATCAGTCGCTTAACACTTAGCCTCGTAATCACAAGGCTGGGTATTCTGATAGGTTATTGTAAAGTTACATAATGCTAGATAAAGACGCTATCTGAAGGATAAGAGCTTCGCTGTGTGCCGGAGTTACTCCGGTGAGAGGAAATGTCATTCCTTCAAGGACCTCTGAAGAGAATACGCCTGAAAATCTTGTTTATCAAAAACACAAAAGGTAAACTATAGTATCCGAGTCCCTGTATAACTATAGTATCTGAGAATCTGTATACCAATAGTATCTGAGTTCCTAACTATAGTAAATGAGTCCCTGTATTTAGGCTTTAGGAAAGCACGCCTCCAGCCTTCACTCTTAACAATAAAGGTTATTTCACCCAACAAGGTGTTTCCTGCCCTCTATCGCGGTCTCGTGTTCCCTAGCTAGCATGTGCAGTGAGAGTCCTTCCTTGTTAGGGGAACGCCATCTGTATTGTGGTGGCAAGTGAACAACCCTGGACGTAGGCAGCTCGAGTGGGTAGGCGAAGCGCACTTGTCGCCTGGTGGCACTAACAGGCTTCACCTGCTGCTCCTCGGCCGGCCGTCAGACAGAACACACACACACACACACACACACACGGGAGACTCAGTGGAGAGACAAAGGACAGACACATGCTGCTGCACAGACATGAGTGACAGTTCAAACATCAGATTGACAGGACATCCATCGTGTACCGAAGGCGTTACCGAGTGCATGTGAGGGAGCAAAACAACTTGCAGGTTCGTCTCACCCGCAAGGCAGCCACGGCCGCTCTGCCCTCTTCACTTTCTTCATCCAGCTCATCATCACTCCATTCCCATTCGCCATCCTCCGTTTTATGCAGCCGACCACTGGAACCTGGCACTCGGCGTACCTGACCACACACGTGCACCACAGTGAGCTTGTCTTCTGAGCAATGGAGCACAACGTGTCCAAAAGCTCTGGCGTCTTACCCTTTTTGACCTCTCGGTTATTGTGGGCGCCCTCTGGAGCAACCTCTCGTGTAAATACTCATGGGTCTGTCACAAGAGGAAAGAAACACATGGCTGTTACTCCAACATCCTCTAAATCTGTGTATCCTGAAGTCTTGTATTGCTCAGAAATGTAACTGCGACCCATAAAGTGACTCGCTACACTGGCTTTCTGTCAAACGTAGGATTTGATTCAAAATCCATCTCATTACTTTTGAAACCTTTCACAACTAAGCCTCTCGGGTCATCATAACAAGGGCCCCCGGTTGCACAGTGGTTAAAGTGCAGTGGTGACTAAGCGTTAGCCGTCCGGGCTGTCAGAGTATGAAAGTCTCCCACTGATGGTCATGTCAGTAAATGTTTTAAATTTCATCTCAAGACCTATTTAGTCTCAGGGGCATTTAATGAATGCACCCTTACCTTAAACAATTGCTGCTTATCTTTGATCATTCAATCAAATACTAGCCCTGGTTTGATTCAGTACTTTATAAATCAAGTGTACATATATATGTATGCATATATATACATACATCCATATATATACACATGTATATATATATATATTATACATATTATACAAATATAATACATATATATATTAAACATATATTATATATATAATACATATATAAATATATATATATCATACATATATATGTATATAATATAAATATATATATATATAAAGAACTAATGAGCAGATTTCATCAACATAATAATGATATGCTTCCTAGATAACCATTTGAATTCATTCTGCAGGCTCAGGGGCACAAAGTGTTCTCATTTATTCAAGAGGCGTATCTGCCCTCTGCTGTACATGCAGAGTACTGCAGGTCTTGCTTCTGCCCACGGTCATGTATCAGGTCGTATTTGGGCAGTGTAACATGCTGAGCCGGCACTCTAGTTGTTCCAGTTGCTCGGGCACTGGGCAGCCGGAGGCTGGACAGAGACTGCTTATCCCTACTTTGTTAGGAACGGCTCTGTACGGTCAATAATGAGCGGAGTACTGCAATGGCCTCAGCTTGGGTCAGACACAAGTTGAGTCTTTAATCTTTTTTCCAACTCTTGATGCATCACTAATTAGTTTGTCCTTACACTGAACCCTTCTACAACCATTCCAAAAGTTCGACACAAAACACCCTAGAGTCATAAAGAGCAGCTTAGTATTAAACAGAAGCCTTTCAGATCACTTCCTCATTCAGCAAGCAGCTCAGCTGATGCCTGAAACAGGGGCGAGGCGGCCTCACTGTGGAACTAATCAGTCTCAGGCCCAGAGGGAGCTCAAGCACCTACCTTTGCTTTCTGAAAGAATTTATGCTTCAACAACTCTGAGGATGTCGGCCTGAAAAGCAGCAGAATGACAATGAATATCTGTTCATTTGAGCTTTTATACTCCCAAGAATAGTAAATAAATGTGCAATATATGTTAACAAGAACCAGGGAAGCTCAGGGAAACAAAGGAACTGCAGTCAGAACAATGAAAGCACTGATATACTGATGTGCTTAACATGGAAATCAGTTCCACTCTCCGATAATGTACTGACCATGACTGCACATGTAAATCTTCTTATTTCTACAAGTAGCACATATTGACAATACTGCCTCTGAGGCTAAAACATTGAAAGAACCTATGTGAAAGCATCACAATCCACACCTTTTCTCCGGGTCCTTCTGTAGACACAAGGAGATCATCTTCCTGAAGGATTTGCCGTATTTCTTCACAATCTCCTTGTCCGTGATGCCGGTGTCCAGACCTGGGGGGTCATTCTGCAGCGTCAGCATCAAGACCTGAACAGAGACACGTTCGGTCAAAGGTCACAAAAGACAGGAAGTGACTCTGCGTTTGTCCCGGGTCATTAACTCCACAGTTGTAGCCGAGCTAGATTCCTCTGCAGTGTTCTCACCTTCATTGGCGGGTATTTGTGATACGGTGCGGCCCCCGTCGCGAGCTCAATGGCGGTGATCCCAAAACTCCAAATATCTGCTTTGAAATCATAACCCCTCACCTGTGGAAGCAGAATCGGAATCGTCTTCATATTGTGTTGGCATGTCAGCCACAAATTAAAATATCACAAACATACATCGTGTTCATGGAAGAAATTGATTCACTCTCGGAGGCCATGGCCGCTCTGAAGATGGCAATGTACTAATTTTCATCATTTAATCATCAGTAATCTTTACATTTTTTTGGACGCTGGCGTCTTATTGTATAGTCGCTGAGTGATAAATCGCAGGAGAGATGCTCAGATATGGCTACAGGCCTCCGGTTTCTACAAAGATATAGCTTCTTTGTGAACTTTATTGCTACCAATTTATATTGAAATGTCTGTTTTTCGCGTGCTCAGACAAAATTGGGTGCGATTGGGAGTTTTCTGTTGTCATGGTTACGGTGTAAAGATGACGAACCTGCTCCATGACCTCCGGGGCCATCCAGCATGGCGTCCCCACGAACGTCTTGCGCACTTTGTTTCGAGTCATGTCACCACCTGTGGCTAGAAAGGCACTGACGCCAAAGTCTGAAGGGAAGGAAGAGAGAGGAAATAAAATTAGACACACACACACACACCGGCCCCGAGAGTCAATAGCGGTATCGTCCAGGGGTTAAATGCCCTCCAGACTAGACCTCTGTGCATGAACAGTGGGTCTAATGGGGTAAATGAGGTTGCAGCATAACAACCTGGATTTCTTCGCACTAGAGAGGGTGCTGAAAGCCGTTTCCTCGTGAATAAATACCTGCTATTTGCACTGAGCCGTCGTCCCCGAGCAGAATGTTTCCAGCCTTAAGATCTCTGTGAAAGACAAGACAAGAATCTTTACAATCAATAAGCATCTCTGTCGAGGAATTGTCGAAGAAAAACAAGTGAAGTAGCTCTGGTGGATCAAACCACAAAGTAATTCAGTTATTCACTTTGACGTTTTTTACTTCTACTCCCAGTTTCTGCAGACTCAGGGTCTCTTCTTCACTTGACGGCTGACTGATGTATCAAAAAAAATCAGGATTATAAACATGTAGGTGAAACGAAAAGGCTGTACAACTTTCACTCCACCAATCTGGGTTTTTATTTCTTAGCCTTTTTTGCAAACAGACACACACACACACACAATGTGCAGTTAATGTATTCATCCCTGTTCAGCCTCCCCTGGTGGTGATTAGTGGATTCAGCAGGGACGGTTGCCTCACTGCCTGTCTGTCTGTCTGCCTGTCTGCCTGTCTGCCTGTCTGCCTCCGCGCTCACTTGAACACAATTGCACAGAACGAATACTGCCACCTCACCAGCCAGACAGTTGTCATAGCAACAGACCTTCAGAGATGAAGTCGAAGGGTCAAGTGTGAGACAAGGAAATAAAAAAAGTACGTGTCACAGAGGACATCCGTCAGCTCGCTGTGCTGTCCACGCGTCCAGGGAGAGAAAGAACACATTCAAAGAGAACAGTGTCAGAAAGACTTTGACAGGACGGAGAACATCAGAGTGGTCGGCCATTACACCGCCTGAGACTACTTCGAACAGATTTCATGTGCAGAAATGACCCGGAGACGATCTTAAATCTGCACTGACAAGCAGACTAATGGTTCAAAAGAGTACAAGGAAGCAGTTGACATTGCTACCAGACGGGGGCACTGGAGTAAAACACTTACAGCTCGAGCCTATAGTGCTCAGCACATTGGTCTCAATGAATGTAAAAAATAACTATTCTTTGGAGTACTGGTATATATAAGAGCCATGACTCAGCATCCAAAAAACAAAGGCTCACTACACCACTTTATTTAGGCGTATACTTCAATCCAGACAGACCAAACACAAGATACACAGGAGACAAATGCTGCAGAGATAATGATGGTGGTCGGAACGATGCGTGTGTCTCAGACAACACTGCTGAAGCACGCCTTCAACTTGAAATGCGTGCATCCTCTTGGCTCACGAGCAAACATCACCTGGCCCTGAACCTTTCTTTTCTGTGGTGGTTGTGAAGAATGCACTTTGGCTTGAAGCGCTCCTCCTAGGTAGCTACAAGAAGTACAATCTTTACAAGCAAACCCATTAAAGACACACAATGAGCTGAAGGCTCACGAGTTGGCAGGTCAGAGTTCAGATCTTTGCTCAAATGCTGCTAAATACTTGAGGCCTCTTTTGCAGTGAGTGCTCCATACAACAGATCTCGTAGTGACAGGGACAGGCAAACAGTGAGCCATAGAGGGACGAATGCAGCATCTGTCACATATGTGGAACATTTGCTGAAAGCAAAACACTGGGATTCCCACTGAAGGACAACATTGCTGCTGGGATGCAGATTGGGATCCGACACACAGACGTTTAGTTGACTGAATCAATGCTGGGAGTGTTTTCAGCAATCAGCTCTGGCAGAAAGAGTCGTCTGTGTCCTACATGTGGCCAAACTTTGATGTGCCTCTTGTCCAAACAACTTATATAATGCAACTTTTACACCAGGGTTGGACGTAAAATGGACACGACAGCCTTTGAAAGAGCGCCGTTAGAAATGTCTCCGGCCGTACAGACATCGCAGCTCCGTGATATCGGGTCACAGCGGCTTCCAGTTTCTTGCACTCACTACCTCTGCTCGAATTAACGCGCTCATGCTCCACCGGCGAGGATGATTTACGGCTGTTCGTTTTGAGGAGTTGCTTTTTAAGGATTTAAAGCTTGAGGTGCAGAGTTGACCACCTGAGGCTGGAAGACAAATTTAGGATTATCCGAAAATAATTTTCCTGGATTTACGCAACCACAGTCCCCTCTCTCAAGGAGTCCAGTCATGTCTTCATGTCTTGTGATTCAGGGTTTAGCCTGGGCTAATAATGTGGTACAGCGGTCCAGTCCAGGCCAGTTGACCACCATGGCACAAGACCTGCCAACTCATCATTGCACAAAAAAATAGCTGTAGGAATGCATTCGTCTTTTAGCCATTACAGATATCTCCCACAAAGCCACAAACGGGGACCGCCTGGTCGTTCCAGATGAAAGTCAGGGGATCACCAAAGTCAGCAGGTCTCATCTTCAAGGAAACATGAATGTCTGTAAACGTCGTTGTGCCCACCCATCGAATATTTGTTGAGGTATTTCACTGGGTGACACAATTCATCTTTCAGATATCTTGACATGGCGATGGATATCTGTAATGGCTGTGGCTCAGTCTGTGTGGACTGGGAGCTCGGTGCCATCATGGTGCCCATGAGCAAAGCACTGGGCCCCCAAACTGCTCCTGGCATACCGACCACGATTGAGTTATCAGAAACAATTACGTTTGTTAGGTCGTTAAATTAGAGCTCAATAGTTTTTATTTCACAAACCAATGAAGCCAGAGCTTGAAGCCATTAAACAGAACAACTTGAACATCTTTCAAGAACCACGAAGGCTTTGGCTCACTGCAGCAGACTGTAATGCCCTGAGAAAAAGGCTGCAGAGTGTAGACAGTCATTAACATTCACAGGAGAGGAGGAAGAGGAAGAAGAGGAGGAGGTGGTGACACAATGCACCATGCAAGTTCAAAGAAATACAGTTTGGAGAGGAAAAAAGCCAAGCTGCATTTTAGGTCCTCCTACTCGTGATCCAGCCTCATCTTACAATAGTCGGAGGAAATTCAGCCTGAAGGACAACTGCCATGTTATGCTTATATCGGCTTGTTAGATGACATTAAAGCTCATTAGAAATGAATCCAGACACTAAAACGTATTATGCCCTCAAAGAATATTGAACAATGAATGGGTGGTCCTTGTGTATTTATGAGCTGGTGAATTGACAGCCGGGCAGAAGCCAGGCGGGAACAGCTCCGGCATGAAAGTGTCAAGAAGATTGATCACTCATAATGCAGCAGGTCGCTTCCTGTGACATCACATCCTGGTGCCAGGCTCCCAGTGCCGCTGACAGGGCCGTAAAAGAGGGTTCATGAGACTCTCCGTCCCTGTGGGTTTCCCACGGGGACAAAATACCTCCCCTCTTTTACCGTGCCAAAAACGATGTTGCCTCTTCATTCCCTTATTGCTTTTTCCATTCTGCTGATTTTCATCCATTTTTTGAAATCAGTTTTTATTTTTAAAATTGTCCTTTAAATCCACAGCAAGAGTCTCGCCCAGAGACTGCAGTCATAACCTCATCCTTACTAAACTACATACCGAGTAATTAGCAAAGCCCTCCCATGTCCCCTCGGAGGTTTCAGAGAGGAGTGAGGCACAGAGCTCTCCCCGACACGGCTTCCCCGGAATTAACGTGCAAGCTGCTTTTCTAAGATGCAACTGAAATAAATGCAGACTCTTCCTTTGACATCATGTGCTGCTCAAGTTAGAGGACAAGTGTCACCTTTGAATCTCCGACTCTCCGAGCTGCTGTGAATGTGGAAGTCTTGTGGTGAATGTCTGGCCGAGGCGACACCCGGGCCGCGAGACTCTAATTGCGTTCCTGCCGTCTTGGCACTTAATGGAACGCATCATGTGACACTTCCTTCTCTCTTCTCCCTCCCTGTCAGGCTTCCCTCCCTCCGTCACCCCGGATCCCGTTTGCGTCAGCAGATCAACTGACCGCCGCGTCGCCGCTCTCGGCTCGGCGATGACGTTCAGTGCCGCGGCATTACTTCACAATTCCTTTTTTCACAAGGCGTAGCTCAGAGGTGGACAGAGGTGATAAGTGAATGATCTCTTGATGATCCCAGTGTGTCTCCTCAGGCAGTACAGAGTTGGAGGAAGGTTGAATCTGGGAAAAACATTTCCGCTTCTCTGGCAATGACCGGTCACCCCGTCTCATTATGCTGAAAGTAGATACTTAAACGCTGCGGCAGAGGCCGACTGCAGCGGGTTTCTCCCTTTAATTGACACATAAATCCCCCCCCCCCCCCATCGATTGAATAGGATGCAGCGGTTTCCTTATTGCCACGTTAAGGAATGTTGATTCTCATCTGCACATTCCTCATCCAAAGTCTTCAATCAAGCCCGTCTCTCCGGTTCTCTGTTGGTATGTCTGAGAGCTGCTGAGCACTTAGTCAAGCCACAAAGCAATGCATTATTACCTTAGGTAATGTTTGGATCGCCGTGTATTTATTTATTTTTATGCGTGTTACTCGCATAACTCAAAAAGTATTAAACCGAATCGCATGAAATCTGGTGGGATGATTGGTTATTAGCTGGGGACCATTTGATTAGATTTTGGTATCGATGGGGTCAAAGGTCAAGGTCATGAAAAGATCAAAATCTTCTTTTTACCATAGCGCGGTCAATTTGTATCCAATTGGCATGCAACTAATGCCAACATGTTCATAATTCAATGCCCAATCTTCTAATATGCGAATGTATGCGCTCTACCGAGTGCCCGTTCTAGTTTACACATGTAGCATGTCTCACCGACATGCGTGCCTCTGGGAGAGAAGAGGAGACGATAAACAAGTGAGTCAGGAGTATTAAATACAGCCAGTGTGTCGACTGGGCTCATTGTAACAGCCTAAGTGGGGATTTAGCCCGGTCATGAACTGGCTTAGAAGACATATTTCATTTCCTGTGGCACGCAAATCTGCCAGTCACACATTCCATATTCATACTGTACCTCTTAAAGATTACATCAGCCTGGAAGTCATGGTCTACTTTACAGACTTATTGAAGCAACTTAAAGTTGTTTTCCTTTCATAAAAAACACTGACGGTTTTTGAAATAGATAAAAAAAGATAGTGAGAGTTTTTTCTTTCTTTCTTCATAACCCCTTTAGTGGTAAGCAATACACGCATCAATACTGCTTCTTCTAGTTCTGGAACACTTGTGACATTCCTATTGGGGAATGTACTCGTCTCAGCCCAGGAACACGCTAACCGTTAGGAGTAAAAGTGCCCGTCTTAAAATGCCACTTCCTTGGTATGTTTCAGAATAGAAAACACTTCCATATATTTTACTTTGCATTAAACCACACTCTAAAAACATTTTTGTGTATTTGCAAACAATCCTAGATATTGTAATTACTTTTTTTTTACTAAGACAGAATGAATATGTGACAAGATCACAGAACAATGGAGAGTATGAAAGCAACAGATACCACATGATGATAAAGGTCACAAAATGATACAATTAGTCACAGTAATATAAAAACAGTCAGCTATGTCAAGAAAGACTCGTCAGTGTTATTCCAGTACCGGCGTGTTACCTGTGGATCTGCCCGTTCTTGTGGAGGTACTCCAGGCCTTCAAGCACATCTTTCAGCACCGTGGCTATACTGGGCTCATCCAGGACGCCGGTCTTGTGTTCCCCTCGTGAGATGATATGCTTGATCACGTCCAGCACAGAGCCTGCATGAAAACCACAGGTTGATAAAAAGAATTACAAAAAGGGAGGCTTCATTGTTCTTTGTTGAAAAACACAATTGTCAACATCAATTTCCGAGAGAAATTAAAACTATCCAGCAATGGATGTCTTTATAATAGCTGGGTAAATAAGTTGTTGCTCGTCTGATCTGATGATCAATGAGAAAGTCCCCTCAGGCTCGCCTTTATCATTTGTTAGGCAGACTCTAAACTAAAACATCATTATGGAAACACAAACTTCCTGATGAATTGGCAGACATTCAGTCAGGAGGATGTGTGTATAATATTATATTTGTTGGATAAATTAGATTGTGGATACACAAAGAGCTTTTTTCCCCCGCAGTTCCAGTAAGATTGATTTTATTGAAGAAAAAAACAAAAGATTTAGCTGCGCTAAGACAAAATCCTTTAACATAAACAAAACCTTGATCTTTTAATGTGGTTAGGGCAAAGAATAAATTAGATTAGATATTCCTTTAATTGCAGGATGGTGGAGAGGGAATCAGAATGTGTGTTTACATTCATTGTTTAAAGGTAAACCCACTGTTAAAGAACATTTATGTTGCGCTATCTATGATGATACTTGAGACATAAATAACTGCCGCAGTGACTAAACAGCAAAGAGACTTGGACTCATGATGTCACTCATCAGGGGGCATTTTTTTGTACTTGGTCCATTGACTTTTAATTAGATTGTCTCTATCGGCTCACAGGATTGATTTTTTTAAGGGTTTTTTCCCCCAAATGAGTTTCATTTGGATGTTGGAGGCACAGCTGGCAATCAGAAAAAGTGCCCAGTTAAAATAACCACAGCTGCTGTCAGAGTCATGTCCTTCCTCTGCCTTTCAAGCGGCTCGAGGATTACATTCTTTGTGACAACACCATCGCACTGTGACTGTAATTTAATTCTCTTTCCGGGTGCATGTGCCTTTAAAGCGCTCGGAGTTAGCCAGATCTCTGCATGCACGATTAGTGTGCATGTTAACGCTTGAGGTCGAGAGTTCAACTGTTTCTTTGTCTTCAGTTGCCCGAGCTGAATGGAGAACGAGTGTCGCTCTGCCCCCTGACCTGGCAGGCCACCATGTCTCCCTCAGACGGGCTCCTGCTGAATACAAGTCAGACCGCAGTCAGTGTATGATCTCCTTTGTGCCACTTTTCACAGAATAAAGAACATCTCTTTGAAAAGGGGTTCGACATTTGTATTCGATATGACAGACAGTTGGCCGACGCTGGTGAACGGGGAGGGGGGGGGGGGGGGAAGCAGGGGAGCGAGAAGAACGCCACTTGCCTGACAAGCGGCATTGTGCTGCAGTGATACCCAAACGCCAAATGATAGACACGGCCTTTTCAAGGTCCTGAAAGACTGTCCGCGATACAGTCCCAGGTCGAAATTGATTGTGTTTTGGAAACGGCGGCAGGCTGCGAGTGCGAAGTTATCTATTTGCTCCATCACTTCAGGCCTTAGTGCCGGAGACGAGACGGTGTTACTGCAGCGAGTCGCAGACGCAGCGAGACACGGAGGCAGAGTGAGAGAGGAGGGAGGGAGGGCGGGAGAGAGAGAGAGACGGTGGGTTCAACGGGTTCTTCGTGCAGTGACGGCAGTAAAAAGGATTCAGCGGCGAGGAAACCATGACCATTCAAATAGAGGATGTGTGTGTGCGTGGGTGAGAATTGCCAAGAAGCGAGAGGATAGTGCAGCCTGGCGTCTCCTTTGCGACAGCTCTTTGAAGCTCATTGAGAAAAGGCAGCCTGTTTGACGTAATGTTTTTGTGTCTCCTCTGTTCTCCCTCCTCTTTGCTCAGTCTGACGCTCACCTCCTTGTCTCAAAGGGCGGGAGGGAGGAAAGGAAGTGACAGGTGACAATGGAGAAGAGTCTGAGGAAAGCAGGCTATGGGAATAGAATCACATTTAAAAGGTGGGGAGATGGAGGCCTCAGAGCCAACACATTACATTTGGATTATACAAAAGAGCTAATGAGCAGGAGCTCATCCTTGCTCACTCATTTGAAGATGAGAAGTTAACTCCTTGCTCCTAAACTCCATTATCTATACACCTTGATGAGAAGAGTGGTATTAAATCTTTTCATCCAACTCGCGGCAGGAAAAAAAAATACTCCCCCATATGTGTTAAACCTTTCCTTGAAGAGAATAGGAAAAGTGTTGAGGAAGACAAAGAAAAGCCAAACAAATAGAGAATAGTTCCTTTTCCTGACAAGTCTCCTTTCAGCAGAGTTGGCACTGTGAGGAGAACACTTCGAAGTGCACACACACAGCGTGATGTGGGCTTTGGGGGGATCACTAAATGCCAGCCTTGTCAGCCTCTTATAAATTCCTCTGATTGAACTCTTCATGCCTCATTAGGTTGTTTCAACATGCAGACTCTGACTGACAGGCGAACAATCCAAAGGTCCATTTAGCGCGGAAAAGACGACAACTCCCAAGACAAATGACACCTGTTGGCCTGGTTTAAAACGGTGCCTGTCGAAGGCCCCAGAGGAAGAGTTTCGCATAAGAGTTTATATCACACGAGATAAATCACGTCTACACAGTGCAGGGCACGGTAGAGCATGCGAAGACTCAGGAAAATGCTCAATCAGCATTTCACATACATGCTGGATTAGTTCAATCTCTGTCTTTCTCTCAGGATTTAATGTTAAAGGTGTAAAAAAAAAACATGAATTGAACTCTACTTCATCCAGCGACATCACCTTTACAGTCTTTTTGTTCTCCTGGTTAGAGCACAGGGTTCAAGACTGAGCGAGAGGATGAGAGAGTAAAAGGGGTGAGGGAAGGAGGAGGGGACGAAGGAGATGAGAGCCGGTGCCAACAGGAGGGTTATGCAGCAATTGAATGCTTTTGATTCATATATATTTAAGTTATCCGGTGACACAAAGAGCTTTTACAAAAAAATTACTTTTCATCAGCACCATTAGTAGACGGCAAATGGACTGCATGTTATGAATAATGACTGACAGGCAGAGACGGGGCTGTACAAAACCTTCTTGAACAGTAATGATTCAAGGCTTATTACTGTGGGATCGCCGTCACACACTTGGACGTGAACTTAATGAACCGACAAAGTACAGAGTCAGATACAAGCAGTTCTAAACAGCTTTTGACCTATTAATCAGGAAAAATACCACGCCGACGTGTGGATTTGCATGAATAACTTATAAGCGTGGCCACATACGGATCAATTAGAAGATTTCTTCCTGCAGATCGATCTCCCTGAAACGATGCCATAAATCACAAGTCTGCTCTCACAGTCGAGTGGTTGGAACAGCACCAGAGTCCACTTGGAAGCAGGCCAACACCCAGCTTTTCAAGCGCACCCATCCCCACCTGGCAACTGCTGAGGCATGCCGAGTGTCATGCTGCAAGTGCAACATGAGTGACATAACTTGTATAAGTGCCTTAAGCCAATAGAACAGCAGTGGCATACCGATCAACCGCAGAGAAACGTAGAGCAAGAGCAGCGTAGAGCAAGAGCAGCGTACCACCAGCACGCTTAGTGAGGTGAAACTCAGCCGATCCAGACAAGTGATTTAGAAACGTGGGAATGTACTCGGTTGCGTCATCACGTAGCACTCGGCGAACAGACACCGTCGGGGCTTCGTCAGATCGAGTGTGCAGCCGATACCCGTCTTTCCCTAGCAGGAGAGTTGCAGACGGCGGTTGGCCTATAGGGGGCTGGTATGCCCGGTCCTGTGGAGCGATGCTCTAGAAACCCGACCTCGTCTGACGTCCGTCTCCATGGCGACATCGCCATGGCCATCATTTAATTACACTGCACAATAAAAGGCGACATCAAAGGCCTCTGTTTAACTCGGATGAGGGGAACCAGAGAGGCCATCTTAAGTGGTGTCAGCTCCTGGGGTGGCAACGGAGTGTAAATGTTTATTGTGCAAGACTGAAAGTGGGATTGAGAGGGGAGCGAGGGCACATGTGGGACTCTTCGTAAACAGAAGGGCACTCGTCTTATCGGGCCGTCTTCATCTCGCGACAGACAGAGCTCGTTGCTTGTGGAATCCTTGGTACAGGACGCCTGAATCGACATGTTTGTGTCTGGCAGCCCTCTCAGGTCTTCTGTAGAAAGTGGTTCTCTCTTACAGGCTGATCCAGAACCACAAACATGACACTTACTGGTAAAAAAAATAAAAAGAAGAAAACAATCGGGAGCAGATGCAACCGTCGCATTTTGAGGTCTTTTTCTCCATGGTGGCCTTCTCCTCGTGCTCCTCTCACGAGTTAATTGCAGCGCTGCCACATGAGTGCCATAATGCCGGCCTGCGGGCTGTTATTAGCTCTGCCCTGTCATTAACTCCTGCACTGTTACGGAGTTAAAGCCCGGAAAGAGCTGCAGCTCACATGGGACACAATAAAGATCAGTGCTGTCACATTCCCTACAATCACAGCCAACACCACCGGCAGTGAGCCGCCCCGCTCTTCCTACTGCCCCGGTCTCATCACAAGGGGCCCTTCTGGACCCCCTTAATATATAACTAAGACCAGGACCATACACTACATCAAATCCTGTGTGCACAAAGCCAACTGAACTGGGATATAACACAATGCCGCAAGTGATTACTCGTATTCTAAAAACTGAGATTGATATTTTTACCTCTCTAGGGTCTGTGAAAAACATTCAGAGTGACAGGCAGAAGATCACAGGTATTTTAATAAAAGATTGGACAGATAATGGAAGATGACTGTGGAAGACATATGCACTCACCACCACTGAGCAGCTTCATGACCAGCCACAGCTCATCCTTCACCACGAACGAGGTGTAGTAAGACACGATGTTGGGGTGGTGGCACTGGCTCATGGCTTGAATCTCTTTCTGTAGGAGGACAACAAATACAGAAATGTACAAACGCTTCAGATGATCTAATGACAGACTTGTTTTTTTGACACTGACCCAAAAGAAGTGATGTAATCTGACACTTTATCACGTCATCATTAATCCTGTAGCAGCAAGGTGTGGGGGGGGATACTGTGTATATAATACTATCAATATGACTTTAAACTATTAATAGAAATATACTACCTTTAATTAAACTGAAAATAAAAAAGTCAAATCAATTATTTGACCAGTGAATTTAATTTATTTGCTTTTAGGACTGTTGGCTGGACAAAACAAGCCAATTTAAATGACGTTTATGTTCTGATTGATATTGATACATATTCTATAAGATATTCCAAACAATTAATGAATTGTGAAAAGAATCAACAGATTAATACACAATTAAATTAAATGATAAGTTTTCCAATCATGAATAACATTTCTCCTCACTGCCACCCTTGGGCGACATCAAACAATATCATGCAGAATGTATTTAACAATAGAAACCCTACATAGGAACATCATTTTACATTTCAATTTAAGTAACAAATTGGAGAAAATACAATTATTTGACATCCACCCCAGCTCCACGTCTTAAATAAAGGAAGTTTCATACATCGCATCATATGATGCATTTCCTCCTTTTTCCCAGCCTCCATGTTCAGCTCTACTAACATGTGCCAGATCTGCAGCATCTCTTTATTGAATGCACTGAGGTGAAATCAATATTGACCTTCTCATCTAATGATGGCTTTCACCACAAATGACCATATTTCCCCAACGTCCAGTGTTATTTAAAATAGACATTGAGAGTGTTGTACCATGACGGAAAACAACTCCAGCTGAAAACATTAGTTAAAAAGGCATTAATCAATAAATAAAGCCTGATGTCGCATCAGCAGCAGGATGCCTCTGCAGCGGAGTCATCACTATTGAGCCCGTGGCCTTCCAAGAGAGCCTTCGCCAAGAGAGGGCGGGACAAGAAGGTGACATCATGATGCCATAAAAAAATTTGTTTAAACACTTGACAGATCTGAATCCTAATGACGGTGGATACAGACTGAGCATGAAAGCCATTGGAACATGAAAGGTACATGCATGTTTAAATGCACACAGATCCTCAGAGCACCATTAGCAGGGGGCGGGGCCACAATGATCAGAGCACAAGACTCCATTCAGACTGAGCAGCAAACAACCTTTTGGACCAACAGGTGAGCCCCTCTGCTCCTAAACTAGAGCGGTTTTTAAAATATCAAGCAGTCGAACAACTTGCAGTCCGTCGGGTTGGCCGGAGAGCTCTGCGGGTCGTCTCCCCTATCATTCAGTCTCTGGATACGAGCGGCTGAGGGAGAACAATAATGACATAGCCTGTTGGCTGCTATAACTGGCTTCAGTGGAGCCTGCCCTCCCCCCCCCCTCCTCTGTGGAAAAGGAAGGTCATCGCAGCTCCGTGGGCCAGGGTAACACCAGAACAGGAGAACAATGGGATAACAAGGAGGAAATGGTGACGTAGCAGTTTTCACATCTTTTCCAGCAGACAATGCGAGAGACTCTTTGCCTTGGATCATCGGACGGCGATGCTGCAGCAAAGTGCGTGGTGAATGGAAGCAGTAACGTTGCGGGGGCAATCACTTCACGGTTGACGTCCGTCTGATGATAGATCCTCGTTCGTGGAGCGGGCGAACCATCGAGACGGAAACGGTCCTGAACGTAGTGCACGTGTGAATGGTGCAAACAGATCCAGGTCCCTTAAAGGTTGTCCCAGTGATTGCCAAATATCATCACAAGTGTCAACTACAGGATTCCAGAAAACCACCAAATATAGAATTATTACCATCAATGAGAACTAAGACAGGGAAGCACTGTGTGTCTGGTTGTGGGTGTTGCGATGACCTCACTCTGATACACAAGGCCTTCAGACGGCGTGTTGCAACGAGCGCTCCGTTATCCTCGGCATCACATCCGGTCGGCTGAGAAACCCTCATGACTATTTCAAAGGAATTCAAAGCACGCAGCAGCTGTGTCATCATCACTCCTTTATCTATTGGCATACCGTATCAGTGCTGTCACGATCCTGGAGTTGCAAATACAATAGCTTGGAAAATATTGAGAGCCGATACCATTTTGTATACCATGTGGATACATTTAAATTCAGAGCATAACATTCTGATACATCTTAAAAGATGAATAGAAGTCCAAGTTAATTGCATCAATCTGTTGCACTTTGAAAGCTTGATTAAGCAGCGAGATCTGTGAAGAACTGTGTGCTCTTGTAAATATTCTAATCATAAAAAAAAACTGTATGTGGTAAGTGAGAAGCACAGCTGGAACAGGTGTATCCATAATGCGGAAAATTCTGTCTGTAATAACGAATGAACGCTTCAAGTCTTTTGAGGACGAGTCTTCAGTCTGTGTGTGTGTGTGTGTGTGTGTGTGTGTGTGTGTGTGTGTGTGTGTGTGTGTGTGTGACGAGTCAAAATCGTGGACTTGAGTCCCCGTGTTGGACCCGTGTAGGACATCATTGTCAAGAGACTTTTAATAATCATCATCTGTGCACTGATGAAGTGCATACCATTAGCACGTCTTCTCTCTCCCTCCCCACTGCATCAGACAGAATTTTTTTTAAATCAATAATTAAGCCTTAGAAAAAGAAAATAAACCTGAGCAGTAACTGTTGCGGATGCTATTCGATTATTCTTTGTTTGGATTCAGGTTAAAGTTCAATCTAACAACAAATAGCCAATGAAATAGAAACAGTTTTTTCTACCGTATAAAATGTACTTTGATTCTGTCCATCTAATAAAACTGTCTCTACCTCTCAAATGTGAATCACATCAGCTGATAGTCAGTCCCTTTCAAAATAAATGACCTATTGTCACAAGAATACAGTGCTGGGTCAAAACTGGTGCCACAGAATCACACTGACGGCAGAAACACAGAGAAGCCACTATAAGCAATGTTACGTCACCATCGGTTACTCAGAGCCACACACACTGCGACCCAATCACACTGCAGCACACAGACACGCAAGCGCCGATCGGCAATAGATTGGGGAACCTATGAAAATGTGATCCTAATGCTGAGAACACATATGCGTGTGAATCACTTCTCTTTCAGAGTTCCTCTACCGTAAACCACCATTTTTACCACCAACTCTCGATATTGTTTTAAAGCGATAAAGAAATGTATCTCTCGATACCGTGTTGGTAATCAGCCGTTACCACATAGGATCACGCATGTCGTTTCCCGTAAGTTTCGACAAATAATTAACGCTAATGATTGTAAACGGGCAGGAAATCCGACCTTGCTGTATTCCATGTGACCGGCTGCTCCAAGAATCCAAGAGGATTATTCCCCCAATTCATCCTCCAGATATCTTTGGGGGGTGGGGAAGGGTTTGTCCTCGATTTAGTCTTGTGAGTGAGTAGTGAGAAATCTCAAGCAATGATTTACATGACATCACATGTCATTTAGCTGACGCCTTTATCCAAAGCGACTTGGAATAAGTGCATCAACCATGAGTACAAACTCAGAACAACAAGAATCACGAAAGAAACATTCCTTCAAGAAAGCCAAACTACAAAAATACCATAAGTAATACCATAAGTAATACCATAAGTAAGTGCTATTCAAGTGCTACTGAATTTCGAATCTGTTTTTATTCAAGGTATAGTCGGAAAAGATGTGTTTTTTAGTTTCCGGCAGAAGATGTAGAAACTTCCTGCTGTCCTGATGTCAGTGGGGAGCTCGTTCCACCCCCGAGGAGCCAGGACAGCAAACAGTCTTGATTTTGTCGAATGATTAGCTCAAAGTTATCTTCCATGCACACGGATAAAAAGCTTGCAGGTTACAAGTTACCTTCGCAGACATTTGGATGAGAAGAGCCGCGGACTGGAAAAATCCACCAATCCCTCCTGTGGTTTAATCTACCAACAGCTCATTTAACAGTTGGCGATCTCAGTTGGAAATCAGACCAAAAACTGACATCAACAAAAAGGTTATGGACAGCTAAGATGCAATTTTCTATATTGCACCCAAGAAACTCCGTGCCATCTCCAAAGCTGGAACACATGTGGAGCACCTGATCATCTCTGCAGAGGAGCCCGATGTAATCCTTCCACCTCCTGAGCGAAGTCGTAAAGCACATGTCGCACAGTAAGTTATGTACGGCGCTCGGCACAAGATTGCATTGAGGGCGTAAAGACCCCGCACGGCCTTCAGGAGGATGTCCCACGGTGGTCTAATGGTTTCCTGGCAGTAAGTGGAGCCCTTCTTCGGAGAACAAACCAGAGCAGTGTTTGAAGTGATGGGGACGACTGGAGGGGGGCTCGGAGAAACCGAGTCATGAAAAGCAGAGATGGAGCTCACTCCGTGCACACGGATCGACCACAAAGACAACGCCCTGAATGAACTCTGGCGCTGGGAGGGACGAGCTCCCGAGGTCACGGAAACGTTCCAAGGCCAACTGAAATCTCATTTAGTCATACCTTCTTTTTTTTCACGGGGTAAAAAATAATGTCAATATTTTTTTTTTTATG
The DNA here is from genome assembly GCF_029220125.1 of Pseudoliparis swirei. Classification (NCBI taxonomy): domain Eukaryota; kingdom Metazoa; phylum Chordata; class Actinopteri; order Perciformes; family Liparidae; genus Pseudoliparis; species Pseudoliparis swirei. The sequence goes on from NC_079403.1 coordinate 9,839,262, forward strand.
TATAGCTCATCACTTTTTATTATGAAGAAAAAGATCTTTAAGGAAAAATATGAAGTTTCATTTATATTAAAGCCGGCTGGACGGGCGTGTTGGCGTCTGATTGACAGCTGGGAGGTTGATAGAGTGCCGGTGTTACGCCGCGGGGAACGAGAGACAAGGTAAGTGTCATCGTGTCATGGTCAGAGAGTGTTGATGACCAGCATCCAACTCGACCAAAGTGACATTTGCAGGTATGTCTGTGTGGCGTTTAATGAGCTGCAGCTGAGCTGCTAAGTTAATTATCTCACTAGCCGGCCAACGGGCGTGAGCGGTGCACTCGCCCACCGCTGAGTGTTCGTTTGGCCGTTGGGACGAGACGTGAAGCGAGCGGGTTGCTAACCCGTCCGCTCTGCCAAAGATGGAACTTGATCGCTTCTTACGAGACTTTATCGGCTGCAGCGGACCAAAATAAATGATATTCAGTTGCAGTTGGACCTTCAGTCTAAGACGCGTCGACTCCGCAGTGTTGTGGGCGTCTTACCAGAAGTTCGTCCATACTCGTCTGGCACTTCTCCAGGTTGATGCGTTTGATGGCCACCCTCTCCTTGCGTGGTAAACAGCAGGCCGCTTGAACCACTGCTGTGGCCCCGCTCCCTGAGAACAGACAGGAGAACACGTTACCAGGTTGATTAGGATTCATCGTCATCTCAGGTTGTGGAACCGCACATGCTGCACTTTCGTTTCAGGTCATATTCACATCCTTAGGCTGGCCGACCTTCTTTTAATTGTTTGGCCCTTCACGAACACTTATGTCCAAAAAAATAATGGCTACTCTAGAATAATAAACCTAACTTTTAGCAGTTTAAAATCCAAGAAGTACAAGGTCACCTCCTGTTACCTTTATATTTACTAAAATTATTGTTTTCCAAGTTTAAGTGAGGCACTTTGTTTGTTGACAAATTGACCAAGGGTTAAGAGGAGTTCATCCGATTTCTCTTTGTCACGGCTTAACCGTCTGCTCATCAATCATGAATCAGCTTTCCCAAATCCTGCCTGATGAAGCGGGCCCGATTGGGCCCGGTGGCTCTGCCGAACGAGACATCTCCAGAGGGAACCAGCGCGGTCCTTACGCCGTACAGACATTTGGTTCGCCGTTCATTCATATCTGGCAGCACCAAATACCACAACAGGATTGTAGCTCTCACACCGGTTAGTTAAATTAGTGGGAGGTTTATGCTAATTTACACCACTTCTATTGTAATGTACAACCAAACAACACATAGATTATCATAATTAAATCCTAAATCCTCCAGCAGTGGGCTAATCTCTATTTTGAATAATGTATGACAGTCAGAGTAGAAGCTTGTGATATCCTCCCTGTTGTTCCTGCTTCGTGAGAAGTGACTTCACTGCTCCTCAGTGCTCTTACCACACACCCCCACACACACACACACACACACTGCTGGGAGCACATCGTCCTCTGGCACCAGGCTTTGGGGCGTGAGTTACTGGTGAGTCGCTCCACCTTCCTATGAGCTTTTCCTAACCTTCTTCATCGCTATGCCCAAATATTAACAAAGTGCTCATTGTGTGGAGATTTCATTTTTTAAAGGAGCTACATTGAAGAAAAAACATTCTCTGATTCTAATTCAAAAGTAAAGCTGTCCCTGAAGACATAGAAGCATTCGACTGTTTCCATTCAACATAAGTATAACTTCAGGCCAATACGAGAGACGAGGAGAACAAAACAGCATAAACTTATTTAATATAGCAAAGACTGGGATTAACCACAAACTCTTGTCCTCTAAAATAATCCAATACAATTTCAATTCCGTGTAATTGACAGAATGTAAAGGTCACTTAAAGCCCTCGGACTATACTGGACGTGAAAGCCTACTCCTTACAGCTGTACTGGGTGCCATCTGTTGACTGGAAACCTCTGACAATGTGTTGCTGGCATTGCTCAACTCCCCCCGTATCCAAGTACTCACAGCTCACTCCACCATTGCACAAAACTAATGGGGCTGAACGGGGCTGTAAATACATATTCCCCGGCACCTCGACCAGCAGCAATACCAAACAAACCTCTGGAGGCCGGCCAGTGATGAGGAGCTCAGCCTTGGAGCCGGTTGCCCTGCACAAGTTGAAGTGTAAATTCCTCCAAATAAACAGCCAGTCGTCAGGGGTGGCTGAACAAGCTGGAGAGCATATGTGCTTATATGAGTTTGTAGCACGCAAGGTCAAAGGGCACCAAGGCCCTGCAAACCAATTAGACTGAACGCTGGCCAGTCGGAAACTTGAGTAAACGCAGCCCTGATGCTCTTTGATATTTGATATACTTCCTGGCGTAGCACACGGTTCTGATCGGAGTCGTCGTGTCTCTTATATTTGGATGCAGTGACATGATTATTAAATATTTCACATGGCCTTTGAGGTTTTTAACCAAAGCTGTAAACGGAGTGATTATGTCATCAGGGGAACACAGACAGTCTTAGCAAATAAAATAAACCACACATTGTCACTTCTCTGACATTCTCACGTAAAAAAAAATCATCATCACCCTCTCCGTCCGAAATGGGGAGGAAGCCCACGAAAGAGCCATCCTCACAGAAGGGGAGCACTGCAGCAGCGCCAGAGCTTTGAACAAGTCTGGCCGACGTCTAATCTGCTAAACAGTCTGGCGCCGACATAGAGGCTGCAGATCGTGCAGTCGCTTGGTTTTTATCTTTTGTAAATTACTTCAGAAATGGTCACATTACAAACAGAACAGGAATCAGAAACAGATTTTTCTTTTAAACTTCAACGTTCTTCCAGGAGCACAGACAAGCGATTTGACTCGTTTTGGAAGTCGACGGCTAAATCAAATCTACAGATTAAGTTACAACATTAGGTGGAATCAAATGAAGATGATCCAGCTAGAAATATGTTTTCTAACGTAGCCGAGGATTATTAAATCAATGGCGCCTTTTGGTTTGCCGATTTCCATTTGTTGCCATGTTTTTTTTCACCATTTTATTTCAATTTCTTTTTTATAGGGTTGTTAACATTTTAAGATGAACAGCCTAGAGAATAAAAAAGCCTGCTCCTCTTTCTCCGTTGGTCGGAAGCTAAATAAAAACCCAAAACATGTCAAGAAAACCCCCCAAAAAAGAAAGTCAAACACCCCCGCATGTACTAGATGTAAAGGTCTATTCTAGATAGTGAAAAAGGGTTGCAGACGGGGTGGGACAAGTTGATCACTATGTGGGGAAAACATTGACACAACAATCATGATCTTTGGAAGAAGCACCCAATGTTTTCTGTAAGCATGTTTCCTCAAAACAAGTCCCGTGAGCATTAGACTAGAACCTGCTAATTAGTGAATGGGTCATGCCAGAGTTTTGTCTTTACAATGAACATAAGTGCTTCGCTATAAATACTCCATGAGGGTGTGCCATCAGAGTGTGACTTCACCCCCAGGTCGGAGCCTAATTCATCCACTGAGCACCAGAAAAAGTGGGCGAGGTGCGAAGAGATGAAACCAGCTTCCACATGAGGTGCTTGGAAAACAGCGATTCTGGCATGTGGCACTGAATGTTGTGGATTTACTGTTTATCAGACCATAAATGAGACAAAAATCACACCCCGCCAGTACAGACATATTTTTCAGTTTATAGCTATAAGAAGAAAAACATGTTTAAGGGCGCAGTTACTTTAACCGGCGGGTTGACACGTTTGCTCTTTCAGAAGTAGACGTCAGAGCGTGGAAGGTTTGCATTCCTCCGATTCGTGTGCAGCTCCGTGAAGTCGATTAAAGAAGATAGATCGCAAAACAGGAAAAATAAGCTGATGAAGGGCGCTGACAAAGCGACAGTATTGCACTTAATAAGGTGCGAGATCGGAAGCATTTTGATTGGCTCTCAACAAGGCGAAGGCAAGCCGGCGGTTTGCGGCTAACGGCGTAAACAATGGCGAAAGTGCCGACTGAGCGAACAGTGTTTACCTGAGGGGGAACCGGAGGTGCTGCACCAGGGGTCAGGAACCTTTTTGACTGGGAGAGCCATGAAAGCCAAGTATATTTCTGCATGATGCTACAGGGGGGGGGCCGAGAAGTGTTAACGCGACACGTAGAGACAGAGTGACATGCTGCTGGTTAGATACGATCAATATCAGACGGCTGTTTAGTTTAATAAAAGAACAAAGACGTGCTCTTTAAGAAAAGGGACCTTAAATTACTTCTGCTGTAGTCTGGCACGATAGAGGAAATTAAAGGGGGCGGGCAGAGACTTTTTTTTTTTCTCAACTCAAAATTGTCTGGGAGCCATATGCCGTCACCGGAAGAGCCATCGGTTCCCGACCCCTGTGCTACACCATCAGCTGTATGGAGTATGTACTGTAAGGAGCTCACATGCAGGAACATGCACTGAAAGCGTGAACGTTGTTTGCCGCCATTATATTTTTAGAATGTAGAATCCACCTCTTTTAATTAAAAACTATTCAAGCAGCTCAAAGAGCTTTACAATACCAAGAGGCAATGTAAATGTGTTCTTGCTCATGAGATCTATAATCCTCATAATGAGAACTCACATTATAAGCCAATATTGGCCTCGTGAAGAGGTGAAAATATTCCACTTGGTAACATCCACTTATCTAGTTACTTTTTTATATATCAATATTATATCAGATTAGCATGGCCTTGACTCCTCAGTGGAGGAGGTCACATGCAGAGGCAGCACCTCCCAATTCATCTTTCCTGCCCTCACCAGGACAGTTTGGTGCCTGACGTCAATTGTCTTTTAATTAGGGCTGTCAATCGTTTAAAAAAAATTAACTAATTAATCGCACCTTTTGAAATTGCGATTAATTAATCGCGATTAATCGCAATTAATCGCGATTAATCGCAATTAAAAGTTAAAAGTTAAAAGTTCATTCTTTTTAAAGACAAAACTTCACACAGAGCTGTGTTTTCAAAGAGGCTCCTACATATAAAGTGCCAGCGAGGTATTTAATATCGTGGATGATAAATTGTTTCTTCAGTGAAACATCAGATTAGTAAAAAAAAAAAAAGTATATTGAGACCCCATTGGTCCTGTCATCTTTAACATTGAACACAGCAGAACCAGTGGCCTTGATAACTGACTGACATTCAAATATGTCACGTTCACCCTCTGGAGGCTGGGCTCATTTTATACATTTTACAAAAAAAATTAAATTCACCGTTTAACCCTTGTGATGCCTTCGGGTCATTTTGACCCGAATCAATATGACACCCTCCTGCCGCCTTCGGGTTAATTTGACCCCATTCAATGTTTAATGTCGGTGTTCTTTCGGTAGTCAACAAACAAACATAAAGTGCCTCACACTTAAACTTGGAAAACAATATTAATTCTAATAATTTTCTGGAGGTTTTAATTGCTGGCGTCAAATTGAACCCAAAGGGTAAAATATGTTAGTAAATATAAAGGTAACAGGAGGGTGAAACATTGAATCGGGTCAAAATGACCCAAAGGCGGGGGGAGGGTTAAATATTTAATCGGGTCAAAATGACCCGAAGGCAACACAAAGGTTAAAAGTGTTTCCCTTCTTTTTAAAGACAAAACTTCACACAGAGCTGTGTTTTCAAAGAGGCTCCTACATATAAAGTGCCAGCGAGGTATTTAATATCGTGGATGATAAATTGTTTCTTCAGTGAAACATCAGATTAGTAAAAAAAAAAGTATATTGAGACCCCATTGGTCCTGTCATCTTTACCACTGAACAGCAGAACCAGTGGCCTTGGTAACTGACTGACATTCAAATATGTCACATTAACCCTCTGGAGGCTGGGGGCATGTTCTCCATTTTACAAAATAAATTAAATTCACCGTTTAAAGTCTTTTGCATGTGACACACCCCCACGTGTTATACATCAAACATTCCAGAACAATCTCAGCTCTGAAATGAGCCTCATTGTCCTCGCGCCGTGTCCTCTGGTTCTCTGACTGACAGGCTGCTAAATGAGCCTAACCTGTGAGGTGGGAGGTCCTTTGTGATTTACTGAGTGTTCATTGGTTTTTTTCCCCCCGAAATGTTGACAGACAAACGGATTGACCAATCACGTTGAAGGTTTCGTGTGTCGCGTTCTTTCCGCGCCGCGTCACCCGACAGGTCCCCTCCGTTCCTCTGTGTCTCAGAGGGGGAGACGGGAGGAAGGAGGAGGAAACCCGACTGATTCATCCACGAGTTAAACTGATTTCTGCTCCTTATTTTCGCGGAGAAATGATTGTTTTAAAAACGGAAACAGTGTCAAACCGTACTGCCGCGGTTTAAAAAATAAAAAAAATAAATAAAAAAAATTTGCGTTAATTGCGTTAAAATATTTTAGTGCGTTAACGCGGCCAAATTAATCGCATAGATTAACGCGTTAACGCTGACAGCCCTACTTTTAATACATTTCCTCTGCATACCTGGCTGATATTAAACATATTATTCAAAGCCACAATGACAAATGTACACGTGGGAAAATAACTGAATTATGGTGCGTACTCCCTTGATACATCCCAGGCTGCAATATTCTAAAAATGAATCTGTCCTAAACTTGAAGTTTACATAAAATTACAGAAATGCTGCCCGATGAGTTGCTTGGAATTCTGATAAATTTACGACAACATCATTGTTGTTTTTTACTATCTGAGGGACCGGACAAGCAACAGGGAGGAGACATGGTTGCTGGTGGATACAAACAGATGGAGCAGAAAGTTGCCAGTCCACATTTGCCAACATGAAGGATCTGAAGTCTGACCAGAATGAGAAAGCAAGCTGTGTTTTGTATTTCTTCCAGTGGGCTCAGTCCAGTCAGATCCAATGTTCACTGCAGTGAGGTGGGTGTGAACCATGTCATAACAAGTCCTCTGGGGAAGTTACCAAAACAATAGCTCTGCTGGGTATGCAGGGCCATCCTCAGACCACCAACCTTCCAGTGGACCTGCATTCCACATCATGCAGCATCTTCAAGCCTTTCTGTTGGAGTGGTGACCCGACGTGGCTATAGATCTGCATTCCTCTCGCCGTACCTGTTAGAAGGGTTTAAATGCTGCGTAACCAAGTAGAACTGAAACTGTCACTCACTCCATCGATGAGAATAGCAACAGGAAAATTACCCGCATTTCTCTTTGATTTTTACCTTCGCATTGAAAATGCCGGAAGGTTATGTTTTGATCGCCGTGTATTTATTTATTTAATTATTTATTTGTATGCGTGTTATTCGCAAAACTCAAAAAGTATTGAACCGAATCGTATGAAATTTGGTGGGATGATTGTTTATTATCCGGGGACCAGTTGATTAGATTTTGGGATCGATCGGGTCAAAAGTCAAGGGTCATAAACAGGTCAAATCTTCTTGAATCACATGGAATTTGGTGGGATGATTGGTTATTATCCGGGGACCATTTGATTAGATTTTGGGATCAATCGGGTCAAAGGTCAAGGTCATGGAAAGGTCAACATCTTTTTTTTACCATAGCGCAGTCAATTTTTATCCAATTGGCATGCAACTAATGCCAACATGTTCATAATTCAATGCCCAATCTTGTGATATGCGAAGGTATGCGCTCTACCGAGTGCCCGTTCTAGTTAGTTATATTTTGATGAGCACTATTTTACAGTTAAGGTCATTCTTTGAACAGATTCGAGAAATATTTTCTGTTTTCGGATTTTAAAATGTTATGGGCTTTCTGCTTTTTCTTTTTCACATGTAATAAAGTTTTAAAGTGTTGGTCAGACAAAATTCGCAATTTGATGATATCACCGTGAGGGATTATGACCGGAATATATAGATCCAATGGATTTGTAGCACTTTGTGCTGGGAAAACAGGAAGGTCTCTTTGCAATTGTTTTCAAGTATGTGCACATACTGTACCGTACCACACATTCTAAATATTAACAATATAAAGAAAAACACACCTTTTTTTTCAATCAGTGATGCCGTAAGCAGTTAAAACATGATGGAGAGACAAACTCATGTTACCTGCCTCTGCAATCTGAGACAATTCTAAATTTAAAAAGTATTTTTATATTAAAAGCAGCCTAAACACATTTGGTCACTTGAAGTACTGAATACTGCAATTGTGTTTACCCACCCTCCTCCCTGAATACACACTACAAAACACCACCACCCACCCCTGACTGTCGAGAATAAACCAACCGAACATTAACCCACATTACCAAAGTTAAAAGCTTGAGCAATTTCTTTGGCAAATTAAGTTACCAAATTCTGAAGGCTTACTGAGGCTTCTGTCTCTTGAGTTTTTCCCCCCAACGTAGTTCAATTATCTCCTGTGATTTAGAAAAGGGCAATATGTTTAGGAAAATCCTGATGGCAAATGTCAAGCTGGTAACCTGAGGACTCTGATTTAGTGTGATCCCCGATCTACACGAGAACAGCAAGAGCGCTTCAGCGTATCTATTGGTAGCAAAAGACTATTCACCAATATGTCCACATGTGAACCAAACGGAAGGAGTGGGGGTGAAACAGCAGATTTTTAAAAATCACCGATCTAGTAGGACGCCTGAAATAGACAACTGCATCCACTCAGATCTAGAGCCCAACTTTTAAAGCTGTATCGGGACCATGAAGTAAAGACGGCAGTATGAGGGCAGAGAGAGAGACAGAGAGAGAGAGAGAGAGAGAGATCCACAGGAGTGTTTGCCAGGTTTAATTTGAACAGAAGCAAATGCCAAACAGTTAGAGTTTCCTAGTTTAACTCGTGTTCAGGAGGAGCCTGGGAACACAGCCTCACACAGAGGGTTCTGCTCATTTAGATGATGGACAAGGCAGACGACCTTCCAGACGGGTGAACTGGTGAGCAGCTCCCCTGTAATTTACCGATTTACCCTGAGCACAATGTAGTCCAACCTCGAACACAACCAAACCGGTTTCAAACCCATGGTGAAAATGTGTGTCATACGCTGTGTAGGAAAGTGCCACAGTCTTTTATAAAACATATATACAAAAAGGTTCACGAAGGGCCTGCAGATTCCCTGTAGAGGAAGCAGGCACCACTTAGGTCAAAGTAAACCAGAGCCAGAACCAACTGATTTGAGCAGACACTACTTTTATTGTATGGTAAACGCTCCTCTTTATTCTCCTGCTACTTATGAAACGAAGTCAGCCAAAGGTAGAACGGGGTCAGATATTTGTGGAGGGGAACTATTCAAAACCTCTAAAGTAATTGCCGTCATTCCTCAGGCCAGCCAACCTGCAAGCCATTCTCTGAACACCCCAAGGCTGAACATGGCACAGGAAAGGTGTGACATGCCTCCTGTCACACTGGAGGAAATGTGGCCATGCAAAGCAATTATTGTGTTGTAAAAAGAAAATACCTTCTAGGCCGACTGGAACATAAATGGATTCATTCAGGCTGCAAATTGCCCAAAATGATACCCTACTCCGGGAAGGAAGTCTAATCTCTGGACTCTGCACTAGCAACACAAGTGTTTTGGAAAAAGTTCTGTATTCCTGAATATCCAGTGAACTGTATTTCAATTGGGAATCGGCATGAAAACGCACGCACACGCACACACACAGTTTAACTAAGTGTCCATCAGTGGTGGCTGATGTGGTTTAGCATTTACAATAGTGTCATCCCCTCCCCAAATAATAATATATATATATATGTATATAAAATCTGCTCTGCAGGATGGGTTCAGTCTCATATAATTTACCAACACTGACACATTTAAGCGAGATATAGTTCTTGTAATTGCATAGATATTCGACGCTTTTTACCCAGAGTGTGTTACATTAAAACTATATATATATATATATATATATATATATATGTTACGCTAACGTTGGCTGTTCACATACTCAGGTCTATAAAAGCAGTTATTTTCCAGCAAATAGTCCGCGCCTGACAAGGCAGTAACGTTATGACGCTCGTTTACGACCTCGGTACAGCCCCAGCGGACGGGGCTAACCGCTCACAAGTCACAACACCGCCCGGCTGGATTGCCAAGTTGCAAAACGTGGTAAACCTAACATCGCTCCAGTTTAAGAAGAAGATGCCTTCTGCTCGCTTTACACTCGGGAAATATCGGAGCCAGCGTCCGCCGTGACGAGCCTCCTCGTTATGAAGCCAACGGCAGAAATGATGTCGGTTGACACATACGTTAAGCTAACGAGCTCTGGATCACATACCAATCACCTCGTGTAGCTCATAATCATCTTTGTTGATGGACCAGGTTTGGGCGCTCAGGTCCTCCGACATGGCTGAGGAGTGTGCTGAGGCCGTCCTATCTTTAGAAAGCTGGTGAATCCAAAGTCTGTGTGTAAAAAGAAGTCAAAGTAATCCAAACGGGACCAACAAGGGCGACACTTCCCCTTCTTATCGAATCCTGCAGCACTCCTGTCATTCCCAAAGTTTGACACGAGCGTAGCGGCCCCGCCTACTGCATTCCGACTGAGCACATTAGACCTTCCCGGCGGACATATTGAGTGGGACCGCTAACAGCTTCAGAATAGGCATTCAGGAGGAAACTACCGGTGGCAAAAATATAACAACTGTTTAATAACGTGCGCTAAAAACATTGAGACATTTGCCCAAAATTATATTTGTAAATTTTACTTTCTATGTAAAAGCTGGTGCTTCAACGAGTGTGCAAATATTAGGTAAAAAGCGTAAAAAACCTTTGGGTGGAACATGCCCATAAAACGAGTCATGCCTTTGGGTTCCGCCACACTTTTAATGGCGGGCGGGTATACAGCTTGGTTAAAATGTAACCTAGAGTTCAGCCTTGCAGGCAATCATTCTCTCCTAAAGCAAACAAACCAAATACGTGTTGCTCACATTAACTCACAACACTCTCGATCCTTCCTAACCCACAACAATTTCATTCATTTGTGCTTGTTCTGTTGTTAAATAAATTGTGAAGATCTACCTGACAGGCTAAATTCGGGGCAGAATATAATTCATGGTTCTTTGAAAAGAGGCGTGTTGCTATAAGAGCATCCTGTCCTCTGATTGGACAGTACACACATACATTGCTCTATGATTGGATGCTTATGCTTTTACTGTAAAATGGTCGGAATAATTTCTTACAGCATTCAATTAGCGACACCCCCGTTGGTTAATTGTATAACATGCAGGAGTTGCACAATCGCGACACGTGGTGTAGAAGATCAGAACATACTGTGCTTGTGTTACAGTACAAATGTTTTTTTCTTTTTTTTTACATAGAAAGAAAAAGGCCCTTGAAAACTGTGTTAATCATTTGAGAAAATAATATTCAGGCCATGTTTTCAATGTATAATTTATTCACTTTAATAAACTGTTCTGTAATGACCATATTAAAAGTACAAAATCAAATGTAAAGACATTGAGACAGAGAAAGGAAGGTGTCAGCAGTCATTAAAATTGAACGAGTGGAAGACTCACAATCACAATATCGCTTCCTTGTAGCCTACGCTACAATCCGACCTCGAAGTTGACTCATAAGCGGAAGTGGCCAGCGAAAAACAAAAAACAAACACAGATCCATCATAGAGCATTTACAGACTGCCCCGAAAATAAAACACATCCTGTTGGCCTACACTCTCTCAACAGAAATACATCACAGTGGCTGGCACAACTTGGTTTTTTAAAACATAATAATGGCTTGGTCCAGTGAGAACTTTACTCATTTTTGATATCCTTGTACAGCTTGAGTTTCAGAGTGACACTATCCAGAAATCTCTGTGTCATCTTCATAGAAAACAAATAGTTTCCACCATAATATACACACTATATCGTATAAACTCAGTATGTGTTGTGCAGGACGTCGATCATAAGCCATAGCATATAACATTAACTTGTCAAATGTGGTCATTATCCAAACCTGCCTTTACAGAATAAAAAGGGAACCTTTAAAAAACAATTGACTGCCCGGTCCATGGTTAGGGCAGGGCGAGAACCTTCGCCAGCCGTACCCAGAACCAGGCCTGTGTGATCGGCCGAGTGTAGTCGCATATGGTGAGGAAGCGTAGGATGCTGGGGAACGGCTTCTTCATTGGCTTGTAGATCACTGGAATAAGCCGTTTACTTTGAGCTCCTCAACAGAGAGAGAGAGAGGGGAAAAGTAAGTTCCTTACATGCACAGGCATGTCAGATAAAGGAAGCTGTTTAACAGAACATAAATGTAATTTACCGGGACAGAGACTGAGAGCAAACTTGGTCTGAAAGTCGCAGGCATCACTGTCGAGGTATTCATCAGAAATCACCACCACCATCCTCTTACACCTGAAACACAAGAGCAAATGTAGAAATTAAGGAGATTTTAAGACAGAAAAGTGTGATTTCTTTCTCTCTGGTGACTTTCTTCATGTCAATTCAGAATTAAACTGTTAATAGGAAAAGTTTACCTTTCTCCCACAACTGAAACGTTCCTGCCTTTTGTGTCTGGGAAATTTCAATTTCAAATGGTTTTCCCCATAGAGATTATTAACAGCGCTAGTGAAGGTAGAATATGATATCTTTATTCGTCCCCAGTGGGGACATTTCAAAAATCACAGCAGCGGTGCACATCAGAGTGTAACACCCGGTTCTGTCTCTCCTGTGTTCCGTGTCTCCTATATCTCCTCTGTGTCTTCTCTGTCTTAATTGTTTAATTCCCTGCACCTGCCCTCAGCCACTCTTGTCTCGTTACTGTCTGATGTCGTACACCTGTTTCCCCCCCTATATATTGTGTCAGTCTTTCGCTTGTCTGCTGTCGGATTGTCGTCTAGTTCCGTGTCTTTTTCCCGTCGTCCTGTCTGTCGTATCTGACCCTGCCTGCCTGCCTGCCTGCCTGCCTGCCCTGACCGACGATCCCCTGCCTGCCCCTTTTGGACCTTGTTTTTTTGTAAACTGTTTTGCCTCATTAAAGAGTGCTTTTTTTGTTATTTATATTGCGTCCAGCCTGTCTCTCTGCGCCTGAGCCTCACCCCGTCACAAAGACCTGACACAGAGCATCAATGAAAATAAATATAAAACACAAAACTAAATATACAGGGGGAAAACAAAGTAAAGTGCTGAGTAGAGTAAAGTGCAGAGTTTGCCAGGATCTCCAGCAATCTACTGCAGTGTGTTGTGCAGCCTGACAGCAGCAGTAAGGAAGGACTTGTGGTACCTCTCCCTCAGACACCGGGGATGAATATACATATATATAGAATGTGTTATATAGTGTGAGTAAGCAATACAAAGTGTTGCCAGCGAACAATACCGTAAAAAGCACAAGGTCACGTAAACGAGACCGTGCTTTGGCCTCCCTGTTTGTTTGAACTGGCCAGACAAACACAAACATGGTACCTCTTCTCAATGAGTTCACTCGTGATGGTCCACACACAGGAGCCCGGGAGGACATCTCGGTCGAACACACACAGCTTCAGCTTGTACTCGGTCTGTTCCAGCTCGCGGATCATCTCACGGACAAACTCAAAGTCCTTCTGGCAGTAGCAGATGAAGGCATCAAACCGCTCTGGAGCAGCTGCATTCAATTCAGTTTGATTAAATTCAATAACGTGTGTTTATTCCACAGAAGCAAAACATGAGCGGGATGAGGAAACCACATGCAGCTGTGTAGCCACGAGTGATGAGAGAGATTCGGATTAGAAAACGTGTTCGAGCATTTGCTGTGAAGAAAATACTGCTGCTATCGCTCTCTCCAATCTGACTTGAACTAATGTTGGCGGCTTGGCGCTATGATGACTGCATCGCAAAGTCACACATGTATAATATCTTTGCCACTGCGTGACATTTAGGGGGTCATGAAGACTTGTCATGGAGAACCTGAGAAGTCACATGGAATTTTTTTTAAACCGTTAGAAACTATTGATTGTTGGCAACCTAAAGTAGTTCTATTATTGAAGGTTTCTACTTATAAGTGGTTGTCCTGCAGTTGGACAAACAATAGCTGTGCACTCGCCCTCTAACAAGTCAGACACAACATATGTAAACCAACTTTAAGTCTAAACATTGATCATAACATTTACAACCGCTCAAAGTGAAGTTGACTGCAACACAATCTGACACTGTCGAACAATTTACTCATTACCACTGGTGGAAGAAGTAGGCCAGTCCTTTAATTAAGCAAAAGTACCATCTAAATGGCCTCATTTAGAGTGTTATAACATGATTAATACAGATGTATTAACATGTAATCAGCATTGTATTACAACAATACAGGGGACTTGTATAAAGTTGTACAAATAATGGAAATATTCAAGTTAAGTGCTTTTGCAAATGTGCACCACTTTTGTGAATGTACTTTGTTTTTTAAATCACACAAACACACACACTGACCCTCGGGGTGGTCCAGCAGGGTGAGGCCAATCCTCTCTGAGGTGCGGGGGAAACAGCTGTCCACCTCCGGCACCTGCAGGGGGGGCATTGAATTCTTCTTCTGGTTCTCACCATACTTCCTGACATCCTCATCTGGTAGGAGAAAAAGATGTTCATGTACTTAGAGTAGCCTACACACAAGCACACACACGTTTGCAAACAATAAGTTGGTCCAGATGTTATAAAAAGTTGTTTTTGTTGCACACATGTGTTGCAACACTGAAATAGACTGAGAATTCAGACATGTGAATCACTTCCTGGAGTAGCGCACCGGGCAGGATGGCCGATGAAAACACACTCATGCTATATAAATTAGCACCTCTTATGTCGGCCACCTGTACCCATGAGATACGAGATACGTATTTAATCCCACGTTCCAAATGACAACAACGCACCCATCAGAGGACGCAGATCCTCCACGATGTCTCTCCTCTCCACCTCCTCCAGGATGGACAGCAGCTTCCCGACCGTCGCGTCTGCGGAGCGGGCCTGCCAGTCCTCAAAGACCGACTCGGTGGGACTTTTGGACGCCTCGTAGTTCTTTATCTCCAAGTAATTGAAGCCCATGGCCTCCGCCACGGCCATCCAGTCCGCGGCAACTGCGTTCCTGGGGTTGAGGTACAGACCCAACTTTTTGCGCACGCTCATGTTCAGCGCCACGAGAGGAATCGTCCACAGGTCGAACTCTGAGTCGAAGCAAGCCATGTTCAAAAAGTGCCTTGCGACGAGAATGCTTTAGTTAAAAAACTCAAAACAGGGAAACATTGTACCTAAAGTCCGGCGTCCACCGCCTAACTGTCAGTGGCAACAGGAGGAAGTGATGACAAATGCTGCGTTGCGCGTCATGAGGGGGAGGAGTAACTGTACCACCAGACACCAAAGAGAGTTGCTCTTATGACACTAAGGAAACATACACTACCGTTCAAAAGTTTGGGATCACCCAGACAATTTCGTGTTTTCCATGAAAACTCACACTTTTATTTATCAAATGAGTTGCAAAATGTATAGAAAATATAGTCAAGACATTGACAAGGTTAGAAATAATGATTTGTATTTGAAGTATTAATTTTTTTCTTCAAACTTTGCTTTCGTCAAAGAATGCTCTTTTTGCAGCAATTACAGCATTGTAGACCTTTGGCATTCTAGCTGTTAATTTGTTGAGGTAATCTGTTGAAATGTCACCCCACGCTTCCTGAAGCACCTGCCACAAGTTGGATTGGCTTGATGGGCACTTCTTACGGACCATACGGTCAAGCTGCTCCCACAACAGCTCAATGGGGTTGAGATCTGGTGACTGTGCTGGCCACTCCATTACAGACAGCATACCAGCTGCCTGCTTCTTCCCTAAATAGTTCTTGCACAATTTGGAGGTGTGCTTTGGGTCATTGTCCTGTTGGAGGAGGAAATTGGCTCCAATCAAGCGCTGCCCACAGGGTATGGCATGGCGTTGCAAAATGGAGTGATAGCCTTCCTTATTTAAAATCCCTTTTACCTGGTAAAAATCTCCCACTTTACCAGCACCAAAGCAGCCCCAGACCATCACATTACCTCCACCATGCTTGACAGATGGTGTCAGGCACTCTTCCAGCATCTTTTCACCTGTTCTGCGTCTCACAAATGTTCTTCTGTGTGATCCAAACACCTCAAACTTGGATTCATCTGTCCAGAACACCTTTTTCCAATCTTCCTCTGTCCAATGCCTGTGTTCTTTTGCCCATACCAATCTTTTCTTTTTATTGGCCAGTCTCAGATATGGCTTTTTCTTTGCCACTCTGCCTAGAAGGCCAGCATCCCGGAGTCGCCTCTTCACTGTCGACGTTGACACTGGCGTTTTGCATTTAAAGAAGCTGCCAGTTGAGGACCTGTGAGGTGTCTATTTCTCAAACTAGAGACTCTAATGTACTTGACTTCTTGCTGAGTTGTGCACCGGGGCCTCCCACTTCTCTTTCTGCTCTGGTTAGAGCCCGTTTGTGCTGTTCTCTGAAGGGAGTAGTACACACCGCTGTGGGAAATTTTCAGTTTCTTTGCAATTTCTCGCATGGAATAGCCTTAATTTCTAAGAACAAGAATAGACTGGCGAGTTTCACATGAAAGTTCTTTTTTTCTGGCCATTTTGAGAGTCTTATCGAACCCACAAATGTGATGCTCCAGATAATCAACTAGCTCAAAGGAAGGCCAGTTGTATAGCTTATATCTCCAGCATAACTGTTTTCAGCTGTGCCAACATAATTGCACAAGGGTTTTCAAATCATCCATTTGTCTTCTAAGGCGATTAGCAAACACAATGTACCATTAGAACACTGGAGTGATAGTTGATGGAAATGGGCCTCTATACACCTATGGAGATATTTCATTAGAAACCAGACGTTTCCACCTAGAATAGTCATTTACCACATTAACAATGTATAGAGTGTATTTCTGATTGATTTAATGTTATCTTCATTGAAAAAAACCAATGCTTTTCTTTGAAAAATAAGGACATTTCTAAGTGATCCCAAACTTTTGAACGGTAGTGTATGTTTTGTTGATGAAACGGCTTGCAATAGGAACTAAAGGAACATTATCGGTGGGAATATAGTTCATCTGTTTTTGAAGTGTTTCTGTTCCCTGTGACGTCACATTCATAACTGTCACTGACAGATCGGTGCTCCCTCCTTCCTTTAATCATATCCGATTTAAAAAGCAGAACACTGTGGACATTACCTCATTGCAGAAAAAAATCTCTTAATGTAGCTATTTTATTTTATAACTGCAACACATACCCCTGAACACGAATACAAAAAGGGGGAAACTGTACATCCAAACAGGCATAAAAACAAATTATCTGCACAAAAACATCAGCACGACTAAAAGAGCCCATTGTGGCTTTAAGAGTTTCTACAATCTAACTGGAAACAATTCCATAGAAGGTGCTTTATTGGAGCTATTTATCTGATGTCAAACAGCTCAGACATGTTCAAGTGTTGGAGCAGAACAAGCATTTCCTCTTTAACTCATCAGACAACTTCCCTCGAACAACACGGCAGTTCGCAACACCGATTTTACAGTAAAAGTCACATTTGGCGTCACTGGCGGTTCGATCCTCTGAGCATCCGTCCACGTGTTCAGTGTTTGCTTTCAGACAGGTTTAAAGGTTTTTGCTTCTGGAGAAATAGAAATCAATGCCTCGGTCTTGATGCTGTTTGGGAGTGTGAGATGGGCCCTTCTTTCCTCTTGGTGAAGGCCCGGTGCCACTCTGACAAAAACAGGAAAACAAACATTTGCTTTTACTGTGATGATATCAAGAAAGACAGATGACACTTTTTTTTTTTCATTTACAATTTCAACTGTTACGTGTTTGCCAGAGGTATAATATTCTAATAATTACTTTATAATGAAAGTATTGCATTCAAAATCATACTTCAGGAAGTGAATGTTGCTGATGATTGACTTTCAATAAAAAAATCTAAATACTCATTATGAATAATAGCTCATGTGAGTGATTTATCATTATATTAGACATTATTATTGTTGTATAGATTTTAAATTAAACAAATTGAGAAGTTTATTGGGAAAATCTCTCCTTGGTGAAACTGCTATTGAGAGACTTTTTGTAAAGAGCGGCAAGCAAAAAAGGTTTAATATCAAACAATACATAAATATAAATAACATCAATAGTTTTAGGAAAAATCAGTCAGAAAGAAAAGATATGGTGCTGTATAGTGGAGTTGACATACAGAGTAAAATATCTAAGTATACCACAGAATGGTCTCCATAGTAACTGCAGTGCTTGAGTAAATGCTTTCACAGCAGCAACAACCAATCGTACTGTCCACTTCCCCTTCCTCCAACACTCACCGGCTTCTTGTTAACGTGACGGCTCCATTCAGGCGCCATGCCGATGGGGGTGGGATAGGTCTCCCCAAGGGACACATGAGCATGCGACAGCGAAGCGGTGCTGAGGGTCCAGGGCGCGTGCACGTCGCCTCCCTTGATCCCTTGCAGCTCGGGAACCCACTGCCGCACAAAGTCGCCCTGAAACAGAGGCGTGTGTAACCGGAACCCGTCAGCGGCTGACATCTCCACATCACAGCTTCCATGACATTTCCCTGGTTCCATCATCATCATCATCATCATCATCATCATCGTGTGACCGCAAACACAAAAGTCAAGTCCTGCATCTTCTCAACAAAAAAATAACACTTTGAATTTATATAGCGCTTTACAAGACACTCAATGATGCTTACGTTGTTGTCGTAGTCGAGGCCTTGCTTTATCATGTTGAACTTCCTGTTCTCTCTGGGGTCATTCCCGATGCCAGCGCTGTACAGCCAGTTGCCGTAGTTGCTGCAGACATCGTGGTCGATCTTTGGAGAAACATTTTTTAATTTAGAAGCCAAGGCTCTTGTGATTCTCATCATCTCAATACAACATTTTAAAAAGACTCCGGTAGTTTTATTTATTGTATTTAAAATACAAATCCTTTTTGTTTTTTTATTTAATAACAACTTACCAGAAGGTATTCAAACAGCTCCGCTCCCATCCTCCAGTCCAGGCCCAAGTCTTTTGTGAGGAAGCTAGCAACATTCTGCCGCCCCCTGTTGGACATAAAGCCCGTCATCGCCAGCTCTCTCATGTTGGCGTCCACGAAAGGCACTCCTGTTCGTCCTTCTGTAATTACAAATAAAACATAAATAATGCTGCCCTGTATCCGTTTAAACACTCATTCAATTTTCACTACTGTATCTTTTGAGAACTTTGATGAAAAATGGTGCAAACCTTTCCAAGCAGCCTCGTGTCCTTTTTCCATGGAACAGATTTATCTTGGAGTCCTGAGAAAAATTACCATGAGCTTTACATAAATTTATATGTGTTAAAAAAAATATGTGTTTAAAACGTGTTAATTTTACCTTTAATCTGAAACAGTTTGTTTCCATACTTGACGCCTACAAACTTAAAGTAATCCCCAAGACATAAATAAAGACACATTCGTATTTGTTGTGACTAAATAATGGCCTATGATTGAGTCGATTTCATTTCTATTTTTTTATCTCACTGCTCTCCAGACTCACCAGTATGTGCTCTGATTGGCTGTTCGCTCCTTTTCGTACTGCTGGAGCTGATGATAAATATACCTGGGTGAATGCAACCCATCGCCAGCCTGCAGAATGCCAGAGGAGTACCGTGAGTGACATATTTATAGGAATGGAACATTAAACTTTTGTAGGCATTCATCAGTAGAGGAAATTATGCAATAACACTCACCAGGGTGCACATTTAGTGGAATAATCTGTCCCAATCAAGCCATTACGTGTCTCCTTGTAGGTCGCAACCGCATCCTACAAAACAGAAAAAACTATATTTATGACACCTATACATCCCCTATGAGTTTTTGTGGGTGTTATTTTATAAGCAGCAAACTATAGTGCCTGTTTGTAATGATGTTGTACTCACAGTGTCCCAGAAATAGTGTTTGAGTCTGGCCAGAGCTGGACTTTCACCACCACTGCAGAGGCTCTAGGAGAATAAAACAAGAGAAGAATGTCAGCATCAGAATAATTTCCTACAAGTTAAATTGTCACTGATGTGCATTAAGACACGCAGAATCATAAAAGCTTCATCTTGTACGTGGAAATCGAGCCGGTCGGCTCGCTCGCCGGCACTTAATGAGGAAATCTGTGCTCAGATGTCTGCCTATTGAATTCTAAAAGTAGCAGCAGCATCAATTTACTTAATAGAGGCGCTGCATGAAATGAGCACTGTGTGCTCTCTGATTGCCAGCAGCATGTACAGTCATTTGGGGAAAAAATCAAATAAGCATACAAAATAAATACACAGGAATGTAATGTTGTGATACTGATACATCCACTGGTGGAGTCTTTCAGCAAATTCCCATTACACAAAGACACAAAAGATAAAGCTCAAGGTTGAATGAATGAATCCCATTTGGATAGAGCAGAAAAGACATTATTCACCTATCTGTTCCAGGTCCTCGGCTGTAGGAATGGCTCCTTCCTCCAACCCCTGGGGGAGAGGCCTCACCCTGCTCTGGGTCTCCGCTGCCTTCCTGAACTGAGTGTACACATCAGGCAGCCTGACAAACCACGGAGAAATGCTCTTAACCGGCGTCTCCAACAAAACTGCCAGGAATCGAAAACAGGACGTCAAGCAGAACATGGATGCAAGCCATATCCTTTCTCACCTGGATATGTGGGGAAATGGAAGATCATCTCTGTGGTACAGCGTCGATCCCCAGCAGGTGTGAACTTTGACCTTCATCTGTGCACAGACATCCTTCACTCGCTTCTCGACATTCAGTTCTTCCGAGGCCACCTGGAACATGAGTCTATGAAGGAACAAATGATAAAAAATCACGAGCGGAACTAACTAAGACGTGATCGCTTTAAAAAGTGTTTGAAAGTACCTCTTCGTGGAACGCCACTGTGCTGACAGATCCCAGCTGCTTGATGAGTTCTGCAACTACCTCCTCCGGCTTACCTCGTCTGACCACGAGGTTGCTGTCACACATAAATAAATCCACACACATACACATTACATAAGTCCCAGTCCATGCAAGCTGCATCCTGGGTAGAGAGCTAGCAACTTCCCCTTTACTGACATTAAAAGACTATGGCAACAGTGTGTGCCGGACCCATGTTAACATCAACATAACCTTCTGGTGTGTCCTGATCCTGTTGCAACTGAATCAATAAATCCTATGTATTTACCAAGTGTATGTGTAACAATAACATATTACATGACTTCATGATCACTTTTAAATATTGTTAAGAGATTATGGGTTTTTAATTTGATATCAAAGACAGATCTACACCGTGGAGGTATTCAGCACCATAAATAAAGCAGTAGAAGACACATCATATTTTTTTTAAACGGTCAACTAACAGCTGTTTAGTCACCTTCCCTTGTTGAGCAGTGTGCTTCTGAGGTCCTTGATACTCTCCAATAAGAAGCGCAGACGGAAAGGCCCAGTCTTTGGTAGGTTGTAGTTGTATGTCCCCTCATAATGTCTGGGGTCGAAGCAGTACAGTGGGACAATGCACTCGGCATTTCTCTGAGCCCAGTGGAAAAGCTGCATGTAAAGAGTACAGAGTATGGGAAATACAATCATCTCTAAGGGAAAGTGGCTATGGCCTAATTGCAACAAATGCTTAAAACAGTACATTTAGTTATTTAAGCAGACCGTTTTGGACTACAACTGTGGCTGCTGTAAGTGCACTGCTATGGTAACAACTACACCATGCCAGCTTATGTTAACAGACAACCTGACATCTAAATAGCTATTTCAGAGACAGTAAAAGTAAACAAATTACTTTTCTTTTCAGTTTGGAAAATAATGTGTTTTATTTTGAACCGGAAGTTGTAACGTTACATGTAACGTCAACATCCTCCAGTGTGGCTGATAAACGAAAGACCTGCAGTTTTTATCTAACAAAGCCAAGGGATAAAAGAAGGATTGGGGGATTGTTTTTTTAATAGAATATGTGCATTTGTTGTGATAAATTAAACATTGCTTGTCATTTAACTGTGAAGAAGAGGCTTTAAATTCTCAAGAATAAACACCGGAAGTAACAAACATACTAAAGCTAGCTGAATAATATGCTCACAATGTTCTCATAGTGACTGTGACAAAACAAATAGCACACGCAGGCGCAGAACGATCATCAGACACGTTTAGTTGTCGGTTAAATATGTATTCAATAAGTTTATTAACGACATGACGTCATAGTGTATAGGCTCGTAAGAGATTCATAGTCGTACCTCGTCGTGGAGTCGCAAGTCGTTTCTCAGGAAACATATGACTGTACATCAGGTTCTATAAGGCGGTAGTTCAACAGCTGCCTCAAGCTGTGTGCTATATATATATATACATATATGTGTATGTGTGTATTTATATGTATATATATATCTATACATATAAATACACACATACACATATATATGTGTGTATTTATATGTATAGATATATATACATATAAATACACACATACACATATATGTATATATATATATATTCACATATAAATACACATACACATATATGTATATATATTTATATAGGCTATGTATATTTACAAACATGTATGTTTATAAACACATATATATATATATTTATAGAAATATAGATATATACACACACACACTGGCAGGTCCGCCTCATTTCTATACTTTTACATGACGGGGTTAAGAATAATAGTTATTCAATATAATAGACGTCAGTACACCAGCATGGGATCATCATTAACACATTAATCAAATTAAAAAAGAACACAAATATGTTTTTAAGGGGAGAATCAAAACAGACTAAAAAACATTTTACAATTGGATTATATAATATTTTTAGTGCAAAAAATAGGTATTAGCTACGAAGAAAATAATAATATTATCAGAGTGGATAAAACTGAAACAAAGACTTTCTTGGGCAATGCAATCACACAAAAACACAATAAAAAGACAGGTAAATAGTCTTAGACCTTGGATTTATTAAGTTAAATGTACAAAAGATCAATGACTTGATACATTTCATGTTTCAAGGCTTTGTCATTTAGACAAAACAAACTGTCCCAATCGAAAGCCTCCCAGTCTTTTCATCCTGCCTACCAGCTTTCAAAGAAACAATTATACATACTCCTGTCTAAATCACAGTACAATCTACTGTATAACGTAGCTATTTCATCAAATAGATTTGTATATAATGTAAATAAATTTCATACAAAAGTGCGGAACAATATTTATTTACAGTATAATCCATTTTTTTTCTCCATAAAAAAAGAACTTCAGCAAATCCTGTGTGTGCTCTCGACTGAACGGCTGCTCACCTTTTTAAGAAGCGTCCTGCTTTCGCAGTGAACATTTGTGTTTGCAAGCAGATTCAGTTCAGGCACTGACCAGGGTCAAACAAAGATTTGATCATTCTTTAAGTGCCACTGTATTACAGCTAGCAAGGACACCTCCAACTTTAAAATCCCCAGTTAATGTTTCATCTCATTGCTATTTTAAAGAATACAGCATTTAGCTCCAGAATTCCACTGTGACCCTTTTTGGCGACTTGAAATATTATCTCACTTGACATCCCACAGTGAGCTGTGCTGTCCGGTGGTCAGTATGTGACCCATTCATGTAGTGTGGAAAGCAAAGTGAAGGCATGGGGTGACTGGATTCATTCTGAAGTTACAAAGAAACATGTAAATGAGCTTCAATCTAATTCCTCAACTTTTCATACTAACACAATGTGACGTCGATGCATCTGATTTGGTCTGTGCAAGTCTACTGTGCACGAAGCTGCCGTAATATAGAAAAGGCTATAGGAAGGGTTCTGAGGTGGTGAAACCAAAATGACTAATACTGCACTAACTTAACCAGACGTTTCTGAAACTTTTCTATGGCCACTTTTTTTTAATAGACTCCAGGCTCACTGCATGGGAAGCTGGAATGGATGTCACAGACTCCAACAGTAGTGTTGGTATTGCTTAATAGACATTGCACACTGATGCAAAAGTTTTTTCTTTTTTTTCTTCTTTTTTACACTACACAATTCTCCTTTACGAAAATGATATAAAAAATGTTTCAAATAGAAAAATATCTCAGTTGATTATCCTGCGGTTTGGAAACGTTTCAATGCATGATAGCAAAAGTGCAACACTGGCAATCCTTCTCAATGGGGTTCTGAGTGCCATGAAAATAGGATAATTTAACCCTCTAAGATGTAAAAAATAAAATAAAATAAAAAAAGACATTCTTACTTACAAATTCTCATTGTAAGGCGTTGACAACAATATATTTAAATTTTGAAGGTGATAATAAAAAAAGTCATCGGCTGAGACGACTTCATATGTTATTGTATGCCATATAAAAAATATTTACCATCTTAATTTCACACGCAGCTAACTGAGGCTGCTGCTTACAGTGCTGTCAGATGTGATCAGTGTCACCAGTCAGTCACGATCACGGAGCGTCCGGCCGACCTGGACACTGTTCTGCGGCAGTAAATGAGCATGAGAAGCCACTGCTCTCTTGCGTCACTCTTTCTGCTCTTGTTAATGGACAGCAGTCTGTAGCGTGTGAGACTGCTAAGTGCGTTCTCCTCTGTCCCCTCCTGGGGCAAAACACTGCGACGCCTCAGAGGACTCAGGGGGTCTGACAGCAGTCAACCTGGCCTCTCGGTGAGGAATCCGGATTGAGCTAGTTGGTGAGAGGTGCAGGAGTCCTGACAAGGCAGACACTGGCGATGGATGGCAGGGCAGGGAGTTGGAGCGATGCTGAGGCCCGGTTACGGCGGGGAGAAGAGGGGAGGAGAGTGGGGAGGGGGGATGGGCCGGGCAGCCGAGGAGGGGAGGAGAGGTGCCGAGAGGCCTCGCAGGCAGGAGAGGGAAAAGGGGGTCCGCGGGCCTCAGAAGCAGCCCTGGACGAACGGGTGGCTGAGCAGCCCGTCTGCAGTGGGCCGCCACTTCTCCTCCACGAACACCTGCCGCAGGAAGTCCCTGGCCGCGTCCGACGCGCTCTCTGGAAGAATGGGCTTCGTCGGCTGGGTGGCGATCTTAAAAATGGCTGCCATGGCCTCGTACTCGGCCCACGGAGGCTTCTGGGTCAACATTTCCACAACAGTGCAGGCGACGCTCCTGAGGGCAAACAACATCCAGCAGAGGCGGTTGATCGTCAGAACATCTTATCTAATCACAGCAAATATTAGTTCACATGTAGTTTAATGGGCTGTTTCTAAGCATGTATGTTTCTATATTGTTGTGGTTGGACACATTGACATGTGGTTGACGGCTCATTTTATTGCCCAGTAATACAGCATATTTTAATTGAACTGTCACCAGCATTGGCTCACATACAGTATAGCAAAGTAAAAACAGGTATTGCGCGATGCATTGTAACTACATTATTTACACGAGAGCATTCTTTTTGAAAATGACCACAATGACAAGAGTCTAATGCATCAATAACTATATAACATGGTTATAGTCATTTAACGTTTCGTCGTACCAGCAGTCATATTCATAGCGCTCGTGCCCCGGGTGCAGAACTTGGTAATCTCACCATAAACCTTACAAATGTGTACACATTCAAGATAGCGTTCATGTCATGGTGCCTGCTAAACGTTTTGCTGTATGTGTATTGCTTTACCGCACATTGGCTGAGGTCACTTTATTGCTTCAACTGCGGCCGTGTATTTTTCTGCCTGTAATAAACAGTGTTGTGCTGCAGCAGTCTAATATCCCCTCTGGGCCTCTTTACAGCTCCATCTGATCATCTGATCCCTTACCAGACATCCGCCTTGCGGCCGTAGCCCTCCCCGTTGATGACTTCCGGGCTCATCCAGTAGGGGGTGCCAGTGACCGACTTGATCCCCGTCCCAGACATGCAGATGGTCTGGATACGTTTGCTGGCTCCAAAGTCTCCCAGCTTCACGTTCCCCGAGGAGTCCCTCAGGATGTTAGCACCTGGTGGAACGAAACAAAATGAGCTCAGAGTTTTTCAAAGGGGTCTCACGAGGACCGTCAATATCCTTAGAGGGGTACTTAGTGAATGTGGTGCGGTTACAAAGTGCATGTGCCAGCACTTCAACTGACTGAACCACCGGAGGGGAAAGGTCAACTTTTCCTCAAAGTGCAGTGTTAAAGTATACCTTTTAGCAGTTTTTACACCAACACCACACTGACTCAACTCCACACATCCGCTTCTCACATTGGAGAAAGGCCTCGTTGGTTTACGGATACAGGATATTAAATATAGATCGAACCCCAAACACCAGTCCCCCCCCACCTCCTCCTTCTTCAGTAATTTTCCGACATGTAGCTGTGTCTATACTGTTCCCTTCAGGCGCTCCACGTGTTTGATCGGTGGCTAATGGACGCGTCACTCACTCTCCACACTTCTGTAGGATGGCGGGCTGCAGATAAAAGACTGAGAGACAAGTGACCTGTCCTCTTTTCCCTTTTTTTTTCTTCAAAAGCCGTTTCTACCGCCTGTACGTTTGTTTAGAGAAGGTGAGACTCTCTAATTAATCATGTTACAGCTTTATTTGGCTCCTCGGAACATTAAATTCGCAGACACTTTATAGTCTAATGTCACGGCTGCGATGCCAAGCTCTATCCGAAAAACCGCCGTGTGCTGACGGCTCTTTTCCTGCACACAGAAGAGGTCTTGTGTGGCGAGATGAGCACACACACCGTATATTACACATGAAGAGCATTTTTAAGTGGAAAATCCCACCCACGTATTTACTCTCACAGGGCCTGCCTGCGTCCTGTGAGACCTGCTATCTTTGTTCCTCCACCAGACGGTACATTTAACTCATTTTGACCACCGGCGTACGAGCAGCCAAACTAAAGCATTTCCATCCGCCGTTGGACATTTTTAGCCTGGTCGATTTCACCAGCATGAAGCCTAATATATCACCAAGCGGAGTTCAAAATAGCACACTTTTTCCAGGCTCCTTTTGTAGACGGTGAGTAACCGAATGAGGAAATGACAACCAGAATAAAATGAATGAACCGGGAGTTTTCTCAGCAACTGTTGCTGCAATTTGAACCACAAGGAAAGACTGTTTACACGCGGTCGGCTTGTCAAGTGTGTGTGTTCTCTGGTTGCAAATCCAATTAAAGCACTATCCTGACTGTCGCATTGTTTCTGTTACCTTTGATGTCTCTGTGTACAATCATGTTGCTGTGCAGGTAGGAGACTCCTTGAAGGATCTGCCTGGTGTATCTCCTTGTCACCTTCTCTGTCAGGGCCCCGTAGGCTTTTAGCTGGTCCTTTATTGAGCCCTGGAGAGACGGCAAGAGAGAGAGAGAGAGACAAACAGAAATTCAGCGAGAGAACGAGTAGAAGGTTGACAAATGCATTCATGATCTGTATATTGTCTTTAAACTAATATTGCCACAGCTGTAGTTAATACAATTATAGAAGTTCTGCCTTGGAAGGATGTGAATTATGGAATATATATAATACTTCAATGTGTGCCCGTCTGTAAGGAATATACTAACATGTGTTTCCAGTTGGAGCAGATGTATTTGGTTTTGCTGTGAAGGTGGCCCCTGAGCCAATTTTTAAGTCCAAAAACCGAAGTGCATAAACACAATGTGCTGACAGAATTTGATTCCAAACACCTTCGATGTCCTGCATTTCTTTTCATTTCCTGTTTTTCGTTCCTCATGCTGAAATAACAGCAGAAAAGATCTGATCCGGTAACACCTGGGACGCGGTGCCGGACTCACACAGTGCAAACACACACGCTACGACACCTCGGAGGCCCCCCCGTCTCTCACGGGGACACTTGTCCTCGTCCCGGTGGCCGACTACAGTGCAGAGCAGTCACACACATACTTAGCTTTGACCCCCCCCCCCCCCCATCTGCCTCTGCCAGAAAACGACGGTGAAAACGGAAACTTTCCAATTTCCAGACAATGTGTGACTAAGACACTCAACGGCACTGAGAGAAAACTAGCCCAGAAAATATTAAACCCAGGCTCGGGGACCGGGTCCACAGGCGACAGCGGCTCACTAGGGCGCTCATTTTGTGAGCAAAGGCTCTCGTAAACTGAGCTGTTCTGCTGACATCAACCACTAAACACATGTTTGTTGACGACTGGTGATGTTTCAAGAGTTTTGCAGATGTTTCCCGCATGGGTTGGATTTGGTGTTTGTCTGTGTGCCTATCTCTGCAGCCCAAACAAGACCAAATAGGACACTCACAGCCTTTTAGTCTCATTGTATCTAAATGTTCATGAGTGTTCCCTCACTGTTGTACGACATGTGCCTTATAAAAGTTTAACTGTATTCAAATAAAAAAATGCTGCAGAATACGCACCCCGGGCATAAACTCCACAAAAATGGTGAGTTTCTTCTGTTCAGGGTCCCGAAGACAACCGTAGTACTGCACAATCCGCTCATGGCGCAGATTCTTCAGCAGCTGAATCTCACACTCCAAAGCATTCACCTCCTACAGCAAGACAAGTGTGACAGGTACGAGAAGCGGAGATCAATTCGCATATACGGCATCTTCAGTCTGAACTCACAAAGTGACAAGTCTTTGACTCATTCCAAACCGGTTCCAGGTGAACTCGCTCACCTTGCTGGTTTCTTGACAGTCGGTATCGAAGGGCACCTGCTTGGCGGCCAGCTCGCGGCCTGTGTCCACGTCGTAGCAGAGGTAGACTTCCCCGAACGCCCCGCGGCCCAGGAGCTTTCCTTGCCGCCAGTTGACTGGCGCCCGCGGCGCTGCAGAGACAAAACACCACATGATGAAAAACCCTCCAGTAATTCATTTGCACAGGCCCACTGTGACATACTCGTTTGAGAAAACACTGAAGCGTGAATCAAAATCCACCGCGAGACCCGACTGTAGCTTACACAGCAACCTCACCAAGACCAGACGTCAACAGCCCACCGCAGGGTCGTTAAATAATCTACCACTGCGGACCCTCTCAGATGGGGGAACCACCCTTTCAGAGAGAGCATCTCAACTACGCTCATCTTCACAGGCCCAGACTGTGAGACTTTGTTTTGGTGTTAACGGGCTTTGCGGTCGGGTTGGACAGTTTTCTCTCGTGAGGGTGAAAAGACACCGGAGACTTGCACGTCAGCCACAGACTGCTGAGCTGAGCTGGATTTATGACAAACACCATTTCTGGGCCTCATGTGGACTGAGTGAGGACGCATGTGAGTAGTGAGCATGGGGATGGATGATGAGAGGGGAATTCTGCCTGATTAGTACTCCCTGTTACGACGAAGAACTCAAACATTTTGGACAGCCATCGAGTGTTCACTGGAGAAGAAGTTATCCCTGTTTTGTATTCTTGAACAACGTAGTCACACTGTTATGTTTTACTTTAAGACGACTTCTTTTCTTTTCTAATTCACATTTTGTGGTGTTCCCAGGACAACTTTCAAGAAGGGCTGATAATAGTATTTCATAATATGCTTACGGGATACCTGCGTTTTGGTACCAATACTCTATTTATTTTAGGGCCTGACTTCTCTAAATGTTCACTTCACAAAAGAAGCCAAAGTGCTCAAATGCTAATGTTGTCTCAGAGAAAATGCATCTGCACAACATTTAAGCCGTTAACAAAAAAGTCTTCATTTGGCAAAATGTGTCACTAAACTTGGAATTATCTGAAGTAAGTAAACAGGATTATGAATAAACAACCATTTTATGCCAGAATTCAGATAGAACATTTTAAATTGCTACCAGAGAAAATCTTTATTATTCAAGGAGGGACGTTTAATTTTTAAAGCCCACCCATGTTCATGTTTACGACTTCATAAATGCTGCGGACATATGGTTGTACATATATCATGAGATTTATAGCACTAATGTAAAACGTACTGAGCCGTGAAATGCCTCTCTCCACTCTTAACATGCAGAAGAAAAGTCTGAACATTCTTTCTTCATCTCTGGATTAACGCGTCTTATTCTCCACGGGAAGCAGACGACACAACGCACATCAACAGCAAAGGCCAGCGATGCAGTTTATTGTCAGACCTCGTGTACTACTTACACTTGGCTGAACCACGCTGGCAGCTTTTGTCCGCGGTGCGGCCCAGTGAGCGCAGGTCGCTGTACTGCATCGAACTGTCTCCATTATAACTGCGCGTGCGACTGGAAGGAACCAGCTGAAACAGGTTCTCCTGTGGCATGAAGCTGCGTGGAAGTGTCCTGCGACCTGAAAACAAAATATATAAAAGAAAATAGACATATGAATGAATTTACACGCGAAGGCCGCTGAATATTTTAGTTTTTACTGTGAATGATTTCAACACTCTTCTCAAACAGTTGGTGTATAAAGTGAGCTCTTGGTCAGGGCCGGCCAGAGCAGAGTGCCTCTCGCCACCTCGTCCTACTTCCCCTCAGACAGGAAGCAGGGCGCTGTGTTTTTATACAAGTTCGGGTTCACCGCGGGGAAACATAAATCATTGCGAGCCAAGGTTAGCCTCTGAGTAAGCAATTACTCGCAGCTGCCTAGAACAGCAAGCCAGCACTTCATGTACCAAATATACCCAAGTGCAAAGAAAGTGAAGTAAATGTGAGGAGGCGGCACTGTAAAGAATTCATCTAAATGCATGAAACAAATCTGACCAGACAGGAGGTGGTGTGTGAATCTGTGTTGTCCACAGCAGCATATCTGTGTAATCTGTGCAACAATAGTGTTGTTGTTATTGCTCTTACGGTCTCCATAATCTTTGCTGCGATTGGGTAACTGGAACTGGCGAGGGAAAGTCCCTCCTTTCCCATGGCGACCTGAAGAGGGAGCAAAGAGGCACTGCTGTGAGCCGGGGAAAGAAATGCAGCCTGGACAACAACTGGATTCTTGTTTCATAGCCACAATGAGCCTGAATGTACAGTTTCAAGGACAACAATGCGGATGTAATTCGTCAGCAACGCAAACATATTGATGCCTGATCAGGAGAACCGATGCTCAACACATCTGACAAGACACCACATTGCTTTTGCTCATCGCTGCTCGTCAACTCAAAGTGGAGCTCAAAAGCAGCGCGATGGAAGACGGCTTCTCACACGCCGAGCAGAGCTGTTGCCAAGAGAGAAAACAGCTCATGTGTGCTAGCTTAGCCTTAGCTCTGAGCCCAGTGGAGCGGTAACTAAAGGCAGGTGGGGAGCACTGCTGACGCAGGCGAGCGCTCACACACACACACACACACACACACACACTGAATGGAGTGTAGTGGAGCTGCTTGCAATTGAAAGCAGCTGTTCTGTCAGATGACTGCCTCCCCTCGCACTGTTTTTGTGGCCGTATCCCATGGAGACGGGGGGTTATTTTTTTGTGTTTGGCAGAGCGGGATGGAGAGGAAAAATCTACTCACAGGGAATGGTAAACAAATACCCTCTCCCTCAGCAGGAAGGGCCACACAGCGTTACCTCTGGGAGGGGCGAGTGTGTGTCTGTGTGTGTGCGCAGGCACATGCACACATGCGTGCCCAAGTGAGTCTTTAAGTGCTTGCTGCAGCTATATGAAGCTCCCAGCCTGTGCACACAGCTTTTTTAATTTACAGCACGGGGGTGGCGGAGGAGGGGAGAAAAATGACCAGATTGGGAGAGCCGCTGTGGTTGGTCTGTTCACGAGGATTAGTGCGGCGTTATCTGTCATCCTGCTCTATTTGATCTGTGTTCTGCAGGAAAGGGGACAGACATGGAGCCAGGAGCTCAGGGGACGAGGGGGACAGGACATCAAGAGGTGAGGGGCCAGAGAAGGGAAGTGATCATGAAAAGACAGGAAATGTCTTTTTGGAACTGGAGTTTGAATACCAAATTTAAAAAATATTTAAAAAATGGGAGGCAAAGAGTGGAGATGGGATGAGAGAGGCAGATGAGATGGACAATGGGTGCATGGAGGAGACTGCGGGGAAGAGTTATGATGCTATCACACTCCCTTCATCACCTCCTGAGACACAAGAAATACAACCGAGATATTAAATATCTCCACAATAACCCATTCCTCATTTTAAGTATTTACTCCTAGATAAAAACCATCAAATAACATCATCTCCCCCCTCATTAGTAATCTCAAGAGGGTATTCGCTGCGAGGAAACATTTTTGATAATCACGAGCCGCACGAACAGAGCTTTACTTCCGTTTCTGTGACACTGATTGTGTGGCTATAATTACCAGAGAACTAGGCACTGACACAACTTTCCGAGAATGAACAAGCCTTCTGCAGCGCTCTTTATCTTTCTGCAGCTCCTCTCCTCTCTTACCTTTGTATTCATAGTTGAGGTTCAGGTAATTATTGTCACGGTTGTTCTGCGAGAAAGGAGGACTGAAAGGACAAGAGAACAGGGGGAAGAAGTTGAGAGACGGTTTGCTATTTAAGTCACTAATGTCCCCTTATCTTCAAACAGAGTCTGGTTACAGCTGCTGGTCTGAAACTTCAGACTGTAAAGCAGCACGAAACGCCTCAAACGACCGAGCGCTCACTCACAATCGATGTCGAACAACAATGTGCTGAAACAGAAAAGATAAGCTGAGAGTCTCTCTGCATTAACGATAACAAGGTAAAGCGTGTGGCGCTGGAATGCTGAAATAGCAGTGAAATTAACTTTCTCTTGTTCAATTTGGCAATGTACATCCAGCCCCCCCCCCCCTCCCCGGCCCCCGACGACCCAGCAGAGAGTGACGTCTCTGTTGACCGCAGGGCGGCGCGGGGCCACGAGCCCCTGGATAAGGGGCACGCATGCCCCCTCGCACGGAAAAGTTCCATGCGCTGGTTTCCTGCCATTGTTCTGCAGCCTGGAGGCCAGATAAGCCGTGTGCAGGTAGAGCTGCTTCCGTCCTCCGCTCTCTCTCTCTCAACCTCACTCTTGCTCGCTTTTCTTTTCCATTGGATTCACATTCAATCTTTTTCACTCTTCAACTTCACGCTCACTCTTTTAACACTTCTTATTTTCTGGCTCAATGTTCCCTTCTCATCCAGCATGTTCTTGGTCAATCTTTCGCGTCTCCTACTCTGACTCTCTCTCTCTTTCTCTGTGTGTGTGTGTGTGTACAAGATCACATCCAAGTGGGTGTGCAGGCACGAATGCTGCAAAGCGAGTCTCATATCTCTGCAAATAATGCTGCTCTGCAATATGAATGAGCACATCATACATCTGAATCTAAGCCGACGGGGGTCATAAATCACACCTTGCATGATGACTCACCTGTCCAGCGCTTGATCTATTGATTGACAGCTGCTCGACAGTGAGTTGTCTGCGCTCCCGAAGGGATCCAGCATCTGACAGATATAATAACACAGGGGAATCGAGGGTCACGGAGCATGCAATCATGTGGTATAGAATATAAAGCAGTGCAGAAAGAGTAGTGTGTATAACTGCAGTGTAACATAAGAATGGGAATGAGTGACGGATGATTGTCTCCTCCAAAGCTGCATATCCCTGTTGTACGCCGCTACATTAAAAAACTATTCTCAGCCGTAACTTATGCAGGCATGTGCAATACCAGTACGATCAATAATAATGTACTGTACTTCCGCTCCATAAGTAAACACTGACAAATGTACGACGAATTGAGTTTCCCTATATATGTGACACACAATAAACTGGGAACTACTGCCGTGGGAAGATGATTTATCACGATTACTGAGGACAGATTTGCTGTGCTGCACACAATAATACACGACAGGGAACATGTAAATACCATTTGGTTCGGGGGAAAAAGAAAGAAATTGTTCTTTAAACCTCGTATCGGTCAAATAAAGAGGGAATCTCATTCAGCCAAAAACATTGACTGAAAATGAGCCATTTTCTGGTCCTGTTTCCTTTATGAAGGGGCTCTACCAGGCATAAAGGCCAGGGCAAAGGCAACGATAAACTAAAGTAAAGCAGAGCAGTATTCCTAAAACAGAACTTTAAAAAGAGACAATTAGTGATAATGAAATGAAGCCAATGGCAGTGGTTGCTGTGCTTTAACTGGGAGTGCTACCAGGACAAACAACTAAAAGAATTAATAATAAAAAAATTAATGCTTTTTTGCAAAGTGGCCATGACAAACAGGCCCCTCTTGTCAAGGTAAATGCAGACAAACCCAGTCTGGTTCCTGACTTGCTCTTACGTTCTGGTCGTGGGTCTCGGGGATGAACTCCCCTTCACTGTGGATGCTGGTGTAGGAGCCCTGGCGGGCGATCTGCTGCTGCTCCTCGGGGACGCTGCCGGGAGGTGGGGATGTCCGACCCGTGTGCAGGGACCCTGGGTATAGGAAGAGTGTAAAGGAGGAGAAATGTTTTTAAAAAAGGAGCGAGCACAAGGGCAGGATGATGAAGAGATGAAAGCGAGGGGCACAGGGGAGAAAACGGCCTCACGGTGTTACTCATGGGAAGTTCAACAGTGCCAGGATTACGACAAGAGATTTACTAAACCACACCGCTGCCACCTCTAACCTCAATTACTGTGACAAACGCTCCCCCGGCTGAGCTGAAGCATTCGCCCTTGACAGTGTAAGAAGACCGACTGGAAGTCTCGCCGTCGCTCGCTGAGCTGGCAGTCACACTGAAAAAGTACAATGAGGCCAAAAGGTGCCAAGATGTATTAAATATCAGTAAACAGTCCAGTGTTTGACGGGAAGAAAAAACGAATCTCTCTCCACACTTCAGTTTCTTTGGGCCTCTTCCACCTCTCTCCATCCTCTCCTCTCCCCCTGGTACCCGAGGATCGCATCACATCTTCACTCAACCATCCACTGCGACCGCTCTCCCGTCACCTCTCATCTGCCACCACTCGCTCCACTTTCCACCCTCTCTCCACGTGCGGCCGGCGTGGGAATTGATCGAGAGCGGGGTAATTCCATACGATTCACATGACTCGGGGTGGTGCCGGCGCTGATGTTGTCGGGGCTATGTGAGGGAGATCGGTGGCGACAGCCATCATTCAGCGCTTTCAGCTGCTTTGCAGGAACGCGAAAGGAGCGCTGGTGATTTCTGTGTGTGTCTGAGGATGAAATATGACTGGAACTTTGACCTTTCTGGAGAGACCCGATATGAACAGAGTGAAAAGATTCAGACAAGGGAGACGGGGGAGAGCTCAGTATTTCACGGAGAAAAAATAAACTGAAACATTGCGTTACTAAACAAGCCAGGAGGGACAACAGACCTGGAGCGTGCCGTGTTATCCAGACGTCGAGTGTGACATGATGGCAAGAAAAATACCTTTGACAAGCCTACCAGGGCGCTCAAAAACTACATTGGTGTATTTTATTTATTTATTCCACACACAAAACTGAGTGAACAAAGTTGCTGCTAGTTTTGGGTCGGAACCAAACAAACAAAATATACTGTCTAGTGTTCATCAGTGAGATGTAGAGGAATGTTTTGTTACCGTTGGACAACCATCCTCAAAATCAGAGCTATTCAGCAGATGGAGAGCTGCTCGGTATGAGAGCAGACGCTTGTCCTTGCTTTGACCCGACATCTCTCTGGCGGGTCAAGTTGTCACTGTCACCTCCGATTTGCATTTGTCCATTCTGCCGAAGCATGTCCCTCATCTTCCCATTAACATTCCTATGACCTTGGCATCACTCTGCGTTGTAAATTGCCGCTGCCACGCCACCCTTGAGGCCTCAGCGGGTACACAAGACATCTTGGCATCAGCAGGAATTTTACATTTTTCTCGGAGAAATTGCGTCCTGGCAGCTCCTGATTGAGCTGTGATGGTGTTCTGATTAGTCCGAAGGGCATTGACTTTTCCTCTGTGTGTGTGTTTTCTACGTGGCGGCTCACCTGTCGAGTGTTTGCGCACCCTCTCCGAGCCCTTGAGCAGGGAGCCCTTCAGGTCTCCGAGTGACCGTGATGACCTCATCTCGCTCTGCTTGTCCCTGCTGTTCACCTGTAGGTACTACCGAGAGAAAAGACATGGTGAGTGGAGCAAGCGGCGAGAAAGAGAAAAGAATCGGGAGAGGAAGTGAGGGTGGCATTACATCGTCGTTCCGTTACATCATCATATCGGACGTTTGTTTCCTCTCAGCGGCTGGGTTCAGCAAATAGAAGCTGTGACGCCGCTGACTTCATTGAATAAAGGTTACGTGCTTTTTAAAAGACAATGACTTTGTGCAGCTGGGTTCACGCTAACCTGCAGCTGTTCCCAACACTGAATTACTATTGACGCATTCCTACTTTATTTCAAATCGTAGAGTGTCTGCAATAAACAGTTTCATGTCTTCAATACTTTGTTAGAAACTCACATGGTTGTTCTTCGGGGTCTTCAGCAGTATCCTGAGCAGCCCGTTGGTCCCCGCGCTGCAGCCCAACGTCAGCACCGCCTGATCCAGATCCTCCTGGGTCTTCAGGGGCAGCAGCAGCTTCGAGGACAAGAGAACATACAGCATGACTTCGTCAGTCGCTCGGACCCGATTGAAATTGCTCGGATTCTTATTAGGGTCCTCGTGATGACTTTGTCGTAGAGGAACCTATTGTTTTTCAAATGATTAGTCTTATTTGTCCGAAATAAACGTTGACTGGCCGCATACTACAGGGAATACTACACCCACAAAATGACTTTATCCAGTCGTATGCTCACTACTTCCCAAAAACACATCAATCCCCGCTAAAAAAACGTACTAAAAATGTACTAAAGACGTACTGAAAACACTTGGGAATTATCCGGACTCTCACAGATGAACTGACTGTTGCCCCGAATTTTCTTCAATAAATCAAAATGTTGCTCTGTATTCCTTTTCTTTATCCATTCATTCGTCTTTGATGCAAGCGGGGGGGAAAAATATGGTTTTTTTTCATGAATTTAGGGTAACACGGGTGAGTACTTGATATTCAAACGGTCATCTTATGGGTGGAGAATTCCCTTAAAGCCTCATTAATCTTCTTTTATGAGTTCCAAGGAAAAACTCAAAAAATAGATATTAGAACTGCTGACAGAGCATACATAAATGCTGGAATGGAATCCTCATAAAGCATTAATGGACTTCTTGTTTTCTAACTTGTACCTCTTTTTCCATGAAGAACATGTCCATCTGCTGGCCAAAGGCCTCGGTCACTTTCTGCAGAAGCTCCTTGATCTTCAGCGGCCTCTGAAACGGGATGATCCTGGAAAGCAGAGAGCGCCGGCGCGGTCAGAGGTCGGAAAAAGAAGCCGTTGTTGTGTCGAGCTGCGACACTCATGAGCTCAGACTGCAACCCCATCTGAGGCGATATTTTGGCAAAATTAGCAGCTAAATTGTGGCTTTTGCTCATAGTTCCCAAGTTTGTTATATTTGTTTTTCATACCACTGTGGCACACATAAAAATGTGTTATAGACATTATGAATCTAGTTATTTCCTATTATTTACTGGGGGGTTTTCAAACATGTGTTTGGATTGGAGGACCATGTAAGAGTATCTTTCTTTTCCAGTTTGTAAAAAAAAAAGGCTGAGGTCATCTGGTTCAAGGAGAGGAGCTAGCTGATGCCAACGGAGCTTTTATGCTTTTATTGATTCGACGTACATGAATGTGTTATCTACTGAACGCCTGAGTGTGCACACTCGCTCTGTCCGAGCTCACCGGCCAGTGCTTGTAGCGAGTGAGTTTAGATGCGTGCGTGTTTGTAAAACTCGACATGCATGAGTGTGCATCGCAATCAGTGTGTGCATCGGCCACTGTTTCAACACCACCAGGGCCTCTCCACGAAGCCCGCTCAGAGGCAGATGGGAAACTTCCTGAGAGGAAAGGGGGGAGTGGGGGAATCTGGAGCAACAGCAAAAGCAGCAGGATGTGTGTCTTTCCCTCCTCTTTTAAAGAGTGACAGATACAGAGACGTGGAGATATTTACAGACTGTGAGAGAGAAAATAAAAGAAGAGACAGCCTGACAAAAGAAAGAAAGAGAAAGGGATTCTCTCCGGCACTTCTTTCCTCTTTTCTATCCCCCACTCCGCCCCTTCGTTTGAAGACTCCGAAGCGCACTATCTCTTTATATTATCCTGATAAAAGGACTTGTTTTCATCCCATCATTTCCTCATCAGAGGCCGAAGCTCTGGCTATCTTAATGACTGCTTCTTATTTCCCTCATTTGAGGAGAGGATTCTAGGAAGAGGGAGGCCCGCGGATCAGAGGCGAGCGTCAGCACAGCTAAACGCTCTCCGTCTCTGTTTATACTCGCTGATGATGTGTCTGATAAAGAGCTGGAGGGATGTGAAGGGGGGAGGGCGGTGTGGGGGCTGTGAGGATGCAGCCCCAAAAAGATACGGCTTTCCTTCCTCTGCACAAGCATGTGGACACACAGATTTGCAAAGTAAAAAGAAAGCGTTCACACATCCCAGCAT
This sequence comes from Pseudoliparis swirei, assembly GCF_029220125.1. NCBI lineage: Eukaryota > Metazoa > Chordata > Actinopteri > Perciformes > Liparidae > Pseudoliparis > Pseudoliparis swirei. The sequence continues at coordinate 9,877,320 of NC_079403.1, forward strand.
AGTCTCTCTTTCCCGTTCTCTCGTGGACACAATCGCATACGTGCCAGAAAGAGAAGAAAAATAAAGCCTGGCGCTGTTCCTGCACTCTCTGGCAGGAGCCCCCGAGGCAGAGCCAGGGGGAAGAGAGAGACACAGCTCCTATTTCCTGCCCCAAACCTTCAGTACATGCCAACGAAAAGAGAGATCGTCCAATTAGATTTCATTGTGGACAACACGGTTATCCTGACTCAGGGACTCCTAATGCCTCAAGAGCTGTGCTCAGATATAACGTGTAATTCACACCGGGGCTGCAACTTGGATTATAATTGTGATCTAATATGACGTGACAATTTTTTAAGCGTAGCTCGGTTGCTTTTCATTTGTTTTTTATGGGATTTTCATTGTATTACTGCTCGTGTTTTGTGTTTTTTGTATGTGTCTTCTTGCTGAGCTGGGAGTGTTAACACACAGACCCAGCTAAAGACAGAAATTGAGAATTAGCTATACAATGTTATGCAGCTTTGGTCGATGTTCAGTACTTTTCCAGAACAATATGAACATTAACTCTCCATTAACCGCCCCAATAGCATTTCTTTGGAATCATGTGTCTGACTTCAAGTCCAATATTCCCTCTCCTTTTTGCTCTGTTTTGTCTTCCACCATCTCCTGAAAAAGATAGCTGACTCTTTAGCTGCTAAATGCTCCACTTTGTTCACTAGCTAGTCGCTAACTTTGTTTGTCAGTCATTTTCTATTGTGCGTGTAGTGTATGATGAGTTTCTGGAGAATGTTTTTTGATTAAAAAAATCTCAATAAATGAAAAGCTTCCGGCTTGTAAGAGCAGTGAGAAAGTTGTGGACGAGCCCCTTTCACATTGACATTATAATGCGATACATTGTTAATATAACAAAATATATTGATAATGAGCTGCTTTAAGATAATAAATATGAGTTGTTGCGACTGAAAATCAAAGTGAAAGCGGTCAGAGCTCGGACACGCATCACAAAAAACTAACTTAAAAAATAAAAAGAGTGTGAATTCACATAAGATGAACAAAAATGCAAAAATAAGAGTTGCTTTTGAAATCAGTGAACGGAGTCTTCCACGGTGAGCTTTTGTGTGTCTATTCCCAGAGAGCGGTGTGGTGTGAGGGGAGCTCTCGACGGCGAGACGGAGAAACAGAGGGAGGCAGATACGCAGGGAGACAGGAACATGAACAACTCGTCTCAAACTCAGCAGTCGCCAATTAGGGCTGTGAAAAAGCAGAGAGGCCCGATGTGAAGCCGTATTCTGCCAGAGGAGCGTGCCGTTTCACTTCTCTTTCTCACTCCTGAGAGCCTGTGGTTTTCTAATCACAGCCTAACTGAACCAGTGCCTGTTCCCCTGGTCTCTATTCAGATGAATCAAAGCAATTAGTTCAGTCGGTGAACGAGGGTTTCACAGGGACAAAGTCTGCCTGTGAACTTGAACGCTGCCAGGATGCAATGCTAAAGGTCGGATAAGGGACCAAAGCAACTCATACTGCATCCATACATGGAACCTCTCCCGGTACAAAAGATCTGTTATTCATACTGGGCGCCTTCCCTTTCAAAGTGCTCCAACGTGGTAAACAAACTGTAAGGCACCTTGGTGGGAAAACTGCTCGCAAGACCGTCTCCAGACAGAGTTAATGTAACCATGCTTTGCTTGTTGAATAACCCTGAGGCTGGTGGTGTGAAGGACGATAGATGGCTGCACAGTGAAGGATGTGGGAGACAGAAAGAAGGTACAAGTAAACACAGAAGATGAAGTATTAATATGGGGCGTGCCGTGCCTGGAAGACTGGACACTGTCCCTCTCCGGGGCCCTCTCTCTTTCTTTTTTCCCCTCTTAAACTGCCCGTCCGAGCCTGAAAACACAAGGCCCCGGCTAAATGTCAAAGCAGGAATTTTCCCTGTCTTTATGCTACTCTGGCATGTAACTGTGATTTCCACGAGACACCAAAATCCCAGGCAAGGCAAAGCATAACAAAAAGGATCCGAACTGAAGAGTTAAGGTTTGGACAGAGGAGTAGAAAAAACAATACGGAGGTTCCAACATACCGTTTTTCTCTCTCATGCTCCAGCTTGACTCTTAAATCCTGTTGAGAGGAAAAATAACAACAGAGGGGAGTTATGGAAGTGGAAAGTAAAAACGTGGGATTTGGGCTGCTGAATGGATGAACACTAGAAGCTGAACAAGGCATTTAAGTGGCAGAAACAATTATAATTCTAAAATATTTGAAAGGGCTGTTGCTCATTTTATTTTCCTGCAATACAAAGATAATCTTTTCTTCAACTTGACTCCAAAGGTGGCATGACACAATATACGTTTTCTTTTTTTAAAGTCATTACCCAAGGGAGCAGGAATCTGGAGGAGCCTGACAGTCTGCATGAGGTCATGCTGATAAGGCAACAGTGACATCATATCAATGCGAGCGGCTGGTGAACAAAAGAAGGGGTTTTCTGCTCCTCGCTGTTTGTTTATGGCTCATCCTAAACATCGGTGCTTTTAAGAGCAGTTACCAATTATCATTCCACCGGGGAAACACGCGCTCAAGGAAACAACGTCAGAAAGTGGCACGAGGTGATTGAGAGAAATAAAAGCCTGGAAGGTGGCCGGCCATAAATCGTAATCTTAAAACAGCCTGAGATACTGCAAAGCTATTTGTCATTGTTACAATGTCGCCACTCGGGGCAAAAGCTAAGCCAAATGCCCTCATTATTTGCTCTGTTTGTGTGCACCTGCTGCATGCAGCTACATACAACACCCTGCAAATCAGCAGTTTTAAGTCAAGTCTAGGATCCTCGTGCCAATAAATGTAAATGAGCAGCCCGGTGTCCCGTTAGCGTCTGCAAAATGGGTTGGAATTTTTCTCGGAATAAGCTCCTTTCAGTCGTATACTCTTTGAAGCTACAGCACAACCTTCCTCTGACTTTGGCAGCCGGCATCCGTCAGTCCAGAGAAACAAAAATCGAAAAGGAAGTTATGCTGAGGTTTTGTGTGAAAACCCCAGAATGACAGTCAAGGTTAAAGGCACCGCTGTGCTTGTGGTGTGTGGTTAATAAACCGTAATTGAGCAGAATGTGTGACAGCTTTAATGTGATACTCAAAAAGCCTACACTCCCCCGCCCCCCTGTAGATTTGGACAATGCCTGTAAAAAAGTTTAAAACTTGCATGACGAGCAGCAGCTGTGACTGAATTCATGATTTCTATGGTATCGGGAGGTTTTACAGCAGAAACATCTCAAACTATTCATGCAACATTATCCACTTTTTGTCTCCTTGGCATGTCCCTATCGTTCCCTGTTTTCTCACAATATGGCTCATTGCATGCTGCATGCGCCACTGATGATTGCAATTCTGATGGAGCAGTGTTTTTACACAACTTTTGTCAAAGGAAAATGCAGGTTCGATGAGTTTCTGATGTTTTCACTGAACACAGTTATATTAACAAGCGTGTCTTCACGGTCAAGAACTAAACCTTTTTTACGGACACCATTTCAGAATATATATAGATATATGTATATATCTATATATATATATATTCTGAATGTCGTCGTCCCCTTAAATGAAGCATGACAGGAGGCCATGCGTACCTGTTTGTAGAGTAAGGTTCTGCTCTTGGGCTTGTGGCTGTTGTGCTGGGTGTAGCAGCGACCCAGAGCCGCCAGGTCCTTCATAATGGAGTTGAGGGCCTCCTCGTCATCTAAACACAGAGGATACACATTAGTTAAGCGACGTTACTCGATAGAAGAACTGAAACTGCACAATCACCTCTAGCTCTATAAACTCACTTTCCATTGTATACACGTGTGAACATTCCTTCACATTTAGAGCGTCATGGATGAGTTATGATAGCCTGAGGAGGTAACGCGTGTCGGGTTTGATCATTTGTCATGTGTTGGCTCAGACCAGGCGATGAGGCAACACCTGGTCGGTTACTTCCTGTTCTGGTGCCATCGGCAGAGTTTCCACTCATGGAAATAATCCAGTGGTTTCTCTCCGATATAATCACAACAACATATTCCCTATGAAAAAGAAAAGATACCCAGAAAATAGATGTTTTGTTTTAAAATCTGTATCTTTTCTGGTGTTTATCGCTCTTTAGGTTTGAGGAAGTGAGGAGTTCAGGTGCTGTGGATGAACTTAATAACAATGCTGGTGGCTCTCAAACTCCTGCACTCTGCATTCAAAAGCCGTAATAGAGAAAAGGTGTTTAATAATGCAGCATGAGTGGCGGGGGAGGGGGCAATGCGGTGGAGCTTGGTTATTAAGCACTTTAATATTTCATCCTGCATCAATGGAGAGATTTCAGGAACATAGTTATTTAGTTTAAATTAAAGATGCTGGATATTTTCCTTTGTCAAACGCTGAGCGATTCGGAATCAAAGCGGCTGCCGGCAAGTCGAGTCAAGTGTGTTTCAAATTGATAGCTCACTTCTCACAAGGGACAGGTCCACAGAGCACTCATTAGACCCTTAAAAAATCATTTAGCAAAGCTGAGAGTGCAAGAGACAGACGCTCAGCAACTCGCCAGTGTTCCATTCCTCACTCCTCATCTCCCACTTCACTCTTTCTGCCACACACACTCACACTCTCTCACGTCTAAAGGGTGCAATCATGCAGATGAGACCTGGATAGAACCAATTATCTGAGTGCGGTGATTACAATATAACGAAGAGGTCGTTGACCTAAGCTCCTGCCTGCCTCTCCGATGAGCCCTGGGTGCATTCATTATAAAAAACACACACACTTTGTTCACTGGGAAACCAGGCCAGGTGTGCGCCACGTAACTCAAACAGCACCTGCAGGAAAGACCGCATTCGTGAAATGAAAAGGGATCCGTGTGTGTGGAAGACCACTGGGAATGTCATTCATAGAGAGTGTGGTCGTGGCACGGGGAGCAGCTGTGGTCCGAGATGACATCTGATCTTGTTCGGCTGTCGCTGCCAGCCGTTTGTCGACAGCGTTCCGGTCCGTTAGGTTCGCCCAGGGGTCAAAGCAAACAGACACAAACACAGATGTACACTTCCAACCTTTATCTTTACAACCATTCTGAGACCTCAACTCAGGATTATAAAATCTCTATACCTTCTTGCTTAGGGGATCGAACCGCTGAACCTTTGATTGAAAGAGCGGACCTGCTAACCACTTGAGAAGACCCAAAATTACCTCAATTTAGCCACCACAAGCTACTAGTCATACCAAACCAAGTTAGGCTGTATTACTTTTTTTATTTTAATTCCAAAGAAGAAGAATGTGTACATGTTATTCCTTCAGAAGTTCTCCCTTTAAATCCAGCATCACTTGGACGTTTTGCTTTTCACTGGAAAGCTGCCAGCTCTCCTCGGCGACCTCACGTGCTGACCTCTGGACCAATCACAGAGCGGACCTACATTGCGGTCAAACCAAATCAGCAGAGAGGTGGACGTCTTGTTTGACAATCCCAATATAGCAGCCGGAGTGACGTGAGTAACGGCGTCACACTCCCTCCTCTCACGGAGAAGCTAGATAAGGTGGAGCGATAAGTCACACCAACTAAATCAAGAGAAGGGTAATCGGCAAATAAAAAATTATAACTTTAACGCCTTATTATGTCAAAGCACCAAACCATGAGAAAATGATTGAGAATTACAGTATAATTAGAGACAACCAAACAAGCCCGTCTCTTCTAGACGCTGTGATTGTGCCTCATTAGCACATTTCTCTCTCTGGCAACACGTCAAGGCCTCACTGTGACTGATCAGCTCAGGTAACAGGTGAGCCACTTGTGGCGTCTTCCTCTCTGCATGCTTGTTGAAGAGATAAACCAAAAGGAACAATAGAGAGAAGAGTGAAATGGCATGTACATATGTAAACAACCCGCATTCCTCCAACCACAGCAGAGCACAGCGGACTGAAACTCCCAGCTCGCGGTTTGTTAAACCGCGATCTGTCTGGAGCGCTGGATGACTAACGGCCCGACCGGGCCTGTCCTCCCCGACCAGGAAGGAACTGACTCACCATCTCTGTTCTGAATACGGAGCAGGGCTCACCGCGTTATTCCACACCAGGAGATTAATGCCTTTTTGATTGAATAAGTCAAAGATCGACACGAGGGAGGAGAGCATTTTGTCCAAGGCCGCTCTGTGAAATAAACAGCAAGTTGCTGTTGCACTGCAAGACAAGTGTGCATTAATTACTGTTGAGACAACAACAATATAGCAATAACCATCTCTCTCTCTCTTTCTCTCTCTCCACGTGTTGTTTCAGTCAAGCCTCTGCAGGCTTAGAGCGCCAGACTACCCTGAGCACTGGCAGTCAAGGATACAAAACAAACAACAGAGGCCTGCATGCGCGTATCCGTGTGCGTGTGTGTGTGTTTGTGACCTAAGGATAATAGCAGAGGGCGAGAGTGTGAGCGCTGGTTGGCGAAGGGGGTGGTGAGAGTGTGAGAATTGCGTGGTGGCGAACAGAGCCGGCAGTGATGGCGACCTATAAATTGATGCATTACATCACTGAGGCCTGCTGCCAGGCCGAGGCCAGCCAAGGCTAGCCGCCGAAACAGTGGAAAGCAACCAGCTCGCACATCCCCGCCAGCAGCGGCCACACAAAACCAACTTCACCAACTTCAGGAACCTGAAGTCAACGTCTGGTATTTGGATGGGTCGGAATACCTTCGGTTTACTTCCTGCGCTTCTACTTGTGTCTTGGGTGAAATGTTACAAGCATGAGAAAAAGGGGGAATTCCAGGAGGCTAAGCAGAGCGAGCAGCGTTGCACAATGGAGGCTGATTGCTGGGCATTGCATCATCACTCTTGCATCTTTCTTTTTCTCCTCACACGAAAGCTGAGAACTGTGAAAGCGTCAGCGAGTGAAACGAAGTTGGAACTCCAGTTCAAGATGGTTTACGTAAAAGGAGTTATTCTCGCTGTCGAAAGTTAGACTGGATTTGTATCGATACAAACGAGCTCCTGCGAGTATTGATAATGTTTTGGTCAGTCTATCTTTATTACTTTCTCTAAAAAGCCGATCAGATCCTTGTATTGCTTTACTTGCTGTTGCTCCACAGGGTTTGCACCCAAGTAATTAATCGTGCAACGTGGTGGCCTTTTGCACTCTAGCGCCTTATACTGCAGCTAGAGAAGATACATCTATCTCTCCAAGGGTTTGTTCTCACATTTGTGGAAAATATGGGCTTTTCCTCTGCAGCAAATATGAAGAAGCGAAACTCTAATTTAGTGGTACAGGTTTGTGATGCAGTGTTCTCTTTGTATATAATGTGAGATTGTGCAATAAAAATACCTGTTTAAAGGAGTTAAAGGAGTCTTCTCCAAAACCAGTACAGCTAAGAGAGTTTGCTCGTGTTTAAAGAATAACACTGGCTTCAAGAGGCGAGTGCTGCAACTCAACACACAGCCCCGTGAGTGTGTGTGTGTGTGTGTGTGTGTCTGAATGAAGACATTGAGGGGATTTCCTGGTGCCGAGAGACACATCATGGCAAAGGCATCCGGCAGGACTAGCAGCTGGAGCCAAAAGTGTCCTCACTCTCCAGCACAGGCCGAGCTCTGACGCACAACACACACACACACACTCGCAAATATACACACACCAGCTATAATAAGCCAGGCACACTCTTTTCTACACACCTTGTTGTTTATCGAAACTCCGATACAGCTAATTTACCACCTAATGGGTGGAACGTTTAAACCCCTGAAGTTAATCTTTCACTAAGAATAATGCGGCTGATGTAAGGCTGGGTGCTGTGGGCGTGTGAAATGGTTGCGCAATCAATGTTTGTACAAGGTCTCTACCGAAAGTCTTTTATTGGAAAATGTCTGCAATCATTTCTATTCAACATCTAGACTGTGACGCTCCTTCTCTTTGTCCGTGTATGCCTCCACCGCTCCGTAACAAGGCTGGAAGAGGACTCTGTGCACACTGAGTCGATGTTGAGGAAAAGTTTGACTTGTTTCAGATGAATGCCCATCTGCTCGTTTATTATAGTTATTATATAGTTATTTACACCTACTCCTATATTTGTGGATGGAGTTTGTTGCTAGCTTGTTTACTATCAGTTAGAGTGACGACTGATAGTCTTTTAATCTAGGGTGAAGGCTATTGGTATCATATGAAACTATGCTGGCGGCTAAATAATGCTAATAAGTGAAAAACTGGAATAGTCATATTCACAGGGGTCCCTAGACCTCAAGACATGTGATGTAAAACGGGATCTTTGGGTACCCACAAGTCTCCCCTTAACAGGCATGTTATTACAGGCACTACAAATGTGTTATTTTAGTCTATTCCCAAAATGATTGTATTTGAATATTAACTAACAGTCTTGGAATTGCATAAATGTGGTATGACAGATCTGAATTGTTATTTCTGATTTGTGACTAGAACAACTCGACACACACTGCTGCGCTGCGTCTCAAATGTAATGAGATGTGCACTGCTTCTATGTGGCCTCTAAAGATCCCCGGACCCCTCCCCCTTTAAAAAAGATAAAAATGGCATGACCAACAATCCTTTGGCAGGAAAGAGAATCTCCATATTCCACAACATGTCAAGCAATTTCTGGAATGTGGATTTTTTTATCTGAGGCAACAGGTTTACCTTGTGAATTCCTGTGCTGTCCCGGTCCAGTTTGGAGACCGTCATCTGTGGAAACAAAGGAAGGCAGCACGGTTTTGGATCGAAAATAAAGTTACGATGCACACATAGTGCATTGTTCTTGGTTTTGAAAGGAAAGAACAGACCAAAAATATGGATTCTATGTTTTGAGTTTTGTTTTGAGCTTTTAAAACATGCAGGTCCTGTGCACATGCAAATACACCACAGGAGAATCTGTTGTTTGAGTTCAGTGTGTGTGTGTGTGTGTGTGTGTGTGTGAGTCTGTGTTTGTGTGTGTGTGTGGGAGGGGTGGGTTCTGCATAGATATGGGAGTGCATTTGTGTTCAGGCCTTGTAGGTGTAAATATATATACAATGTGCAACACCGGTATACTTTGGGTTTTTGAGGGAGATATGTGAGCAACTAGAATGTCATCCGTTTATTCAGCACAATAATCAAGAATATAACATTGTTACGAACAACAATTTACAAAGAACAAAAGAAAACAGGCCATCTGGATCTGTTAACAGCCTCCTCACACTCCGACACATGTTTTTTTTCCCTTCCGTACTGTTCCTGCCAGAGGATGCGAGAGAGGTGAGTATGTTTGTGAGTTTTCTGTATGTACTGTGCTGCACTGCAACCTGCTTCTGAATACTACTCACCCATGTTTACTGTCATCATCAGGAAGTGGCCCTGTTGAACTCGAGCCCAGAGCTCAACTTCTCTCTGCAAGCGAAGATTTCATCCTGAGAGCGAAAGAAACAAAAACACTGTTTCAACAACCAAGAATTGTGCCACTTTCCTTCAGCTTTGCGCCCATAATATTTCTGGGTTTGCACAAAAAACAGCGAAAACAATGACAAAACAGGACGCAGGTTGTAGTTTCAACACAAAGCTTGTTCTCCACCATCAGTGTCACCGCTTGTTATTTCACAATCGTTATTTATCCAGAACAGTCTCTTGAGGCCGATGTAATCTTTAAAAAGATTTTTTTTACGACAGGCAAACAAATAACAACACCACAACTAAGAGATGCATTTGAAGCTGCCAACTCGATCCATCTAAAATCCTATGAATGCCCTGATGTCTCTTCGTGGCTGTAAACTCTGAACACCACGGCATCCGTGGAGGAATTCCTAGTTGTTTTGATGATGGAGGATGCACGTGCCCTTAAGATCCTGCGGCGCAGCAGCAGGCGTGGGTGTTTGCCTAACTGCCTGCCTCAGGTAAAGACCATGAGCACTTAGAACACAAAGCCAGAGACTTCTTTATGCATTACCTTGGTGAGCAAAGAAAAGCAGTTGTCACATCCCATAATGGAGAAAAAAACGAAGAGTGTTTTATCTCTTGTTTTTTACCCCACTGATGACAGCAAGTTAAAAAATACACGGAGGAGTAAACACCTTCACTTCCCACTTCACATTGTTTAGGTACAGCCAACTCCCATTTTATAATGCAGTGAAATGTTGTCTTTAAAAGTGGATTGGTCATATCCAGTAAAAGGCGGTGTGCAGATGTTTCACACACAAAAACTATGGGAAACATTTTGTTTTTTCTGTGCAAGCTTTAACAAAAGGGGAAGAGGAACTAGAGAAACAGCTGCCGTACAGTATTTTGTGATCTTAAAATGTCTGTGCTGGTGTATTGAGAGCATCAATCACAGAGAGAAATAGGGCTGACCAACGGGAAGATGCACACAGCCAAAAAAGGCTTCTCTGAGCTAAATGTAAGACTTGTTTAAAGCTTGCTTAAAAGTGCCAATTATATCACGGTAAAAGCTGTCATGGGGCCAGTTGCACAAAAAGACAAATTACCAGATTAGAGATGTGTCAGCAGTCTCTTTTCAAAGTTCATCAATTTAAATTAACATGAGTCACCTTAAGCCACCGGTCATACCAGACCAAGAGAGCTTGTATCAGCAAAACTACAGAGTGTATTGAAGGAGTAGAGGGCCTTTTACTGTCTATGGAATCAACTCATTGTTTGCAGGAGGACCAATGTGCCATTTATCTTTCATAATCTGCCTTTAAAATGAAAAAAATAATAAGACATAATCTGAAAAAGAACAATTTGCAACTGAACATCGTGAAGAAGTAAGTAAGAGAGAACCGACAACAGGACATCATTTAGTGTGTCGGCTCCTCTTCTGTGTGAATGAAGACGTGTAGCACAAAGAAAACCAAATATCAGAACGCTTCATGAGTCCTTATGCTGACATCGCAGGCGATTATTTTATTGAAAAGGGTTAACAGGTTGTTATGGCAGAGAGATCTGAAAGCTACAACTCCGGCTGCGTGTCAAGCTCCTGTCGGCTCCAATGGTAGACATCCAACAGTTGGCATCAGCGCCGCGGTTTGACGAAAAGGATCCGGTGCTGCTGCTGGGACATCTTTTTTTTAAAATTAATTTGTGTAGTAAACTAAACACTCCATCACATGATTAATTTCCACGCTCCATTCGCAGGCAGCACAGTGTGAAGATGAGATAACATAAGGATGAGAGCGGTGTACTTTCATACAATGCTTGCAGGGAAGAAAAGTATCAGACAAAACAATGCACGATTGCAAAGAAATAGAATATAAATACTGTATTAATAAAGGAGTGTGGGTATTTAAAGTTGCACGGCGGATTTAGTTTAGCAGGAGGCCATCAATAGCAACAGAAAATATTTGGAAGGAGACGAAAGAGCCTCCAGAGAGATTAATAGCAGCGCTTACCAAACATCTCTCATTCTTAAAGCCTCGCTTATTTTTTGGTTTTGCTATCTCCAGTGTCCACGTTACATGTGCCCTTGTCTTTTTACCCCCAACATTTAGTGCAGACGAACGCTCCAGCCCGTCTGCAGAGACACAAACACTTTCTCTTGGTGTCGGCCAGAAAACGTTTCGTTAAAGCAACACAGAGGGCCACCAGAGCAATGTGCAGCCTGAGGGCCTGAGTCACAGGGTGCCGGCAGAGTTTGAACATGGGAACATGCGGCGCGCGGCTGTCAGTGGCACAAATCACAAGAGCTGCTGGATGGGAAAGCTAAATATTTAGAGCCTGTGCAAAAATTTTCAAGGGCGACCACGTTCTGAGAACTGGGGGCTCTAAATACACCGCACGCTAAATATGGGCAAACTAAAAACACACTTTAGACTGCAATACATTTATTTAAAACTGATGTACCTTCGATATTCGGTCGCAACATTGAAGTGGGGTGCGATGTGTTCCTGTGTCAGGCTGTGTTAATGTGGTGCCGATGACCACACATGAAAGAGATGAAGAACCGCCACAAGACAGGTGGTCTCCCTCCACCACGTGGTCCAGTCTGGCGCTGCTGCACACACACACACACACACATACGCACACAAGCTTGCCACGCGCACACGGGAACAGAAAAGCCCTGTCCCGTGCCAGTGAGTCAGCAGATGGCCCATCTGTTTACGCCCCTGTGCCCAGCGTGACGCCGGACTAGTGGTGCCCACAGATCGCCCGGCCAAATTCTCCCCACACTGCTTGGCAGGAAGGCGGTTTGCCGAAGATCAGATGCTAATCGCCACTCATTCGTGTCCCTCTGCAGCCGCACGTCCGCCAAGAAAAGACGGGCCCGTCTCTCGACCAGAGCATGAGACGTACGAAGGCTAAGCACATCCAGAAGTGCTTTGAAAGCTGTGACGCACTCCACTGTCAAATGTGGAGAACATCACGAGCCGGGCCAATGTTCCTCTGGCAGAGGCCTCTCTTTTGTCACAGCGTGAGGACTGTGCTGCGACGACAGAGGAAGTTAATTAAAAAGAAGACGGCAGAGGACGGGATCGTGGGGAATTGTCTGAAACAGACAAAGCAGAGCCGTGCTCCTCCAACCACAAGCCGCGTTTATATTTTTATTGGGAGGGATCGAGCAAGAATCACAGCCAGGACAGGACTATGCACTAAGTAACCTCTTTCAGCCCCGTTACATCACTCTCGAACCAAGAAAACAGCGTGATGTTGGCTGTAGGTCTCCGAGGGAACCCCACCCCCCCTCCCTCTTTAGACAAGAGAAGTGGAAGGTCTGCTCTCCAGCTGCCCGGTGGCCTGAGCTGGATGACCGAATGTCTGACATCGCTCCGGTGGAGTCCCAAAGAAATCGACCACTTCGGACGCCAACTTCTAAACTGTGCAACTTGCCCGTTGTGCTCACAGGGTTTCCATTCCCCAGTACAGCTTTTAACAGCCGTCACGAGCCAAGAGAGGCCGTCCGTAACGAGAACACAGAGATCAGTCGGCGGTGAGGACAAGACATCTTATCTGTGAGAGTTTGTTTAACGAGAACACAAACTGCGGTCAAAGAACGGTTTCAATGAAAGACATGGAAAGAATCTGCTGGATTTTCTTTATCTTTGGACAGAGCCCGGCCAGCTGTTTCCAGCCTTGATACTAAGCTAAGCTGACCAGCTGCTCGGTCTAGCTTCTAGCTTCAAATTTAACAAACAGGAATAGCGAGAGGTATCAATCTTCTCATCTACGTCTCGACAAGAAACCAACTACGATTGCGAAATGATGTCATCATGGGTTGCGCGTCATATGCGTTTTATTCAGGCAGGCGCCTCTCAGGCCATCAGGATTGTGAACTCCGACCTCACACACACACACACACACACACACACACACACACACTTACTGTAAATAGCACATTCCTGCTGAGCATTGAAACATCTTGAATCTTGAATCTTGAATTTGTCTTCCCTCTGGCGTTTTGGAAAACAGACGCGTTGAACATTAACGCCTTCCTGCATGCTTGTAGCTCGTCGTCCTGAAGTCTTCCTCATAAAGTAAAACAAAGCTTCAGTGTATTTAGAAAAATTTCCAAGTTTTCCTGAAACTATAAATCCAATAAACATAGCTTTTTAAAAACATGCTATACTTCAATAGCTGGTTGAAATGGATGTGTAGAATAAAATTGTGAATATTGTGTAATTCATCACAGTCAAAACATACACTAACTTTTTCTTGTAATAGATTTAACCATTTATTGCAACAAATGGAAATACAGTAATGCTTGGTGCTGAATGCTCTCTGGGTTAGAGAAGCAGCGTGCTAAACCGAAACAGGGAGCGCAATGGGTATCCAAGAGTAGCCCCAAAGAAAGACATTGAATACTAGTTTAACCTTCGAGCCACGATAAAAGTATCGAGAAAGAGGCAGAGCTTTGCCAGCAGCGGTTGAATGTGGAAGCGTTGGTGGAGTAGAGATCACCGAGGAGGGAGGCCTATCTAAAGAGACAGCCTGGCTGTGAGAATGGCTGTGATTAGTCAATCCATCAGCGGGCTGTCCTGCGTCAACTAACTAATACTTCATTTAATGTTGTGATAATCTAGTTTAAATACAAATGAATCAGAGTCATGAAGTTTGAACTACATTAAGTTAATTTCTAATGGAAGCCAATTGACGCCTGGAATAGTAGACGAAATACATGCAAATGTATAAAGAAACTAGAATGGGCACTCGGTAGAGCGCATACCTTCGCATATCACAAGATTGGGCATTGAATTATGAACATTTTGGCATTAGTTGCATGCCAATTGGACAAAAATGTATCGTGCTATGGTAAAAAAAGAGTTTGACCTTTCCATGACCTTGACCTTTGACCCGATTGATCCCAAAATCTAATCAAATGGTCCCCGGATAATAACCAATCATCCCACCAAATTTCATGCGATTCAAGAACATTTTGACCTGTTCATGACCTTTGACCTTGACCTTTGACCCGATCGATCCCAAAATCTAATCAACTGGTCCCCGGATAATAAACAATCATCCCACCAAATTTCATGCGATTCGGTTCAATACTTTTTGAGTTTTGCGAATAACACGCATACAAATAAATAAATAAATACACGGCGATCAAAACATAACCTTCCGGCATTTTCAATGCGAAGGTAACAATAGCATGGTTAGCAGGACAGTTAGATGCAATGCAAAGTGTAAATTATGTGTATTTAATTGCTAAAGATATATAAAAAACAAAACAATGGAATTGACCTTTCACAATTACAAGTCATGTGTTAGTGACATGGCTTTTTTTTAAAAAAAATTTTATTGCTGTATCCAAAACAAAACAACACAAATCTCCACTGTTGATGAGGTCACATATGATGCATCACGGGCCTGATATCACGCGGAGATGTTAAGCTGGTCACAATACTTGGTAGACTGAATTGCGACACAGGACTTACTCTTTTTATAAGGTCAGTCGTGGGTGGCGGGGGAGTCTCGTCCGCTGAGCGCTAGCCAAGCCTGTGCTGTGGCCACATGAGTCAGAAGCGTAAAGCTGCCGGATTCTGGGAAACAAGACAATGGAGGAAGTCGCCCTGCACACACAGTTCTCTAAGCAGAGAAGCTCTTGAAGACGTAGGTGTCAGGAGAACGTCACTCCATGTGGGGCCTCCACGCTCATTTATCATTACCGTGGTTCCCCTGGCTTTGTCTCACAGGAGTCATTGTGCACATGTGGATCTCTTGTTTCAACTGTTAATGCATTCTCAATTGGGGCAATTAGATCATAATTCAGCTCGATCTCTAGTCTCATTCAGGGTTGAATTTTAAGATTATTTTCACTGTTCAAAATGGCACTCCTACATTTTTAACATAGACAGTGAAAAAAGCTGAAACGTTAAAATTGCCCAAAGTTACATATTTGAAATACCCCTTGACCAGCAAATCCTGACATTTTCATCTGGAAGCAGAATATGTCCACGAGCAGAGAAATATCTCAACAAATACTGTACGGATTGTCATGAAATGTTGGGCAAACATTCTCGGTCCCCAGAGGATGAATGCTACTAACTTCGATGAGCCGCTTGCATTTCATCGAATGCCACCAGCAGGTTAACATGTCCACTTATCCTTGAAAAGTTCAACACATATGTATTTGTCTGATGGTTTAGTTTATGACCACTAATGACATTTCCATCAGCGTCAGCTGTAATTTACGACGCCTCATCAAGTACAGAAGGATTAAGCTAGGTGTGTGTCATTGAATAAATAACCGATTTGCACCTATGGGTGTGGCTGCAAACACAGACTTAGTGCACAAGTCCGAGCCAGACTCAATCAAACATGTATAACTAGAACGGGCACTCGGTAGAGCGCATACCTTCGCATATCACAAGATTGGGCATTGAATTATGAACATGTTGGCATTAGTTGCATGCCAATTGGATAAAATTGACTATGCTGGTGTAAAACAAGATGTTGACCTTTCCATGACCTTGACCTTGACCTTTGACCCGATTGATCCCAAAATCTAATCAAATGGTCCCCGGATAATAACCAATCATCCCACCAAATTCCATGTGATTCAAGAAGATTTGACCTGTTTATGACCTTTGACCTTGACCTTTGACCCGATCGATCCCAAAATCTAATCAACTGGTCCCCGGATAATAAACAATCATCCCACCAAATTTCATGCGATTCGGTTCAATACTTTTTTTTTTTTGCGAAACATACAAATAAATAAATAAATAAATAAATAAATACACGGCGATCAAAACATAACCTTCCGGCATTTTCAATGCGAAGGTAAATATGTAAAGTACGATGCAGACCAGCATTCTGTGCAGTCCTTGTGAAATCGAAAGCATTATCTGCTAACTATCAGCATGCTACTATTGTCATTGTGAGCAAGTTAGCATGCCGATGTTCACCGTTAGCTAAAGCAAGGATACTCTCACAGTGGGTAGACTTTAGTTTGGTCTTGTTTTCTCGTCTTGAAACAGGGTTTTGTAGAAAAATGTGCACTATTGTCAAGATGACTTAATAATTTTGCCCATAAAATAACAAAGCCCAAGGAAACACCTGAAAGTTGCTTGATTTATTCAACCAGAAAGCCACATTTCAAATACATTCAGTTAAAAATGATATGAAACAGCAAATCCTCACATTTGAGGATCTGGACCCAGTGAATCTTACTTAAAAGATTCATCGATCCGAAGTTTGAGCTCCAGTTTCATCACTTACGCGTGGAACCATTTTGAGTCATATAGGAGAAAGCAGCCGGTGTCATGAGGGCCCAAAGGAACGTATGAAGAGTGGAGATTTGCTGCGTTAACTCAATCCACTGGTACCAGTGAAAGAGGATCCTCCTCAGTGGAAGTGATGGCTCTATCGGCTCACAGATAAGTAGATCTGCCATTATCATCAACCACACAACACTGGCTAAAAATAGCCAAACGAAGGAGTGATCCTCCTGCCGTCCACAGTATATCCACTGCTTTGATCACCAATACCATACTACCCCCCCCCCTTGAAAGGAATCCAAGCACAATCTGTAAAGTAAGCTGTCTTTTCCATTATGCGGTGACATGCCATTACAAGAACATTCATTCACTGTGTTCCTCCACCCAAATGCAGCCATGCAGACACAGCTCGTGGACCTGAACCCATTTCCACGGGACGGAATGTCAAACAGCTGTGCTTCAAGAAGAAGAAGGGAAGTATTTTTTGATTTGCCACCAAAGCTTTAGCCATGAAGAGGGCCTGTGGTTCTGGGCTTTTGATACTCAAGAGTCTGAGTAAGTACTGTGTGACAATGAAAAATCCAAGAGCAATTTTATTTGTGGATTCCAGTTAATGTCTCTGCAACAAACTCAAAAGCATGCCTCGCTTCTTTATAGATGTATGGAATAAATCAAATGCAATCAAAAACAAGGACCAGTTCCTGCGTTTCGCACGGCATCCGACACAGAGTTGTCTTTAGTGTTATTGTACGGGTCCAGTCCGGCAGTGTTGTGTCTATCCGGCTGTTCTTGCGGTCTCTGCCGCTGGTGGCTTTGTCCTTACGCTCAGACAAGCCGTGCAGACAAAGCTCAATCAGGCAACTTCCTCTTGGTTTGTGTGGAGGAGGGGGCCGGACCCTCGCGATGGAGAGAGGCGACCTGGGCTGACAGAGCCTCTCACTTTCTACTTTTGCAGGCATAATTAAAAAGTGACAATAGTTGTATTTTCATTCCATTCGCCTTCACAAAATACCCGGAGGGGAAATAACCGGTTGTGGCTTTTGTAAAGATTTAAATACAAATTACAATGCACTGTGTTGAATGTTATTGTCCACTGTAATGCACCACCCGCCATGACAAATTCCTATATGTGAAACATACTTGGCAATAGACGGTTCTGATTCTGATATGTGATTAGACTCTTAATTCAGTATTACCACACAGAAGCACCACAGTCAGCAGAAACCGCTTTACGTCATCTTGGGTGTGCCGCAACCGGCTTTGGACACCTGTATTTGTGCAGCGTTAATCCTTCAGTGCACACGAGGCCACGCTCTGTTGCATTGTTTAGAAAGTCTTGGAAAACTGGGATCTTTATGTCAATTCATATCTGGGCCCTGTCCTGAAGTCACTTCAGCAATTTCTCTGACTTTTGCCCAGCTGAGGAATTAATCATCGCTCAATTCTGGTTGTGCTATTTTTTTCAATGAAATATATGTGTATGTATCCCAGCTCATTTGTCTCTCTCTGAGAAGCACGGTGCTGCAACCACCCTGTTCTCCCTAAGAGGTGGTTTAATCCAGGTGGTTATTTGGGTTGTGCCAGAGACGGAGCTTGGTATTTAGAGCTGCATGTTTTCTTTTCTTGTTGGACATCTTTTTCCTCTCGTGCTCAGAGTCTGTGCCATCTGGCAAGGTCTGAGAAGGCTTTCTTTCATGTTTTACTAAAGAGTGGCTCTCTATCTACCGTGCGGCTCTGATCGATGGAGCGCTGAAGAGATGGTTGCCTTCCCGCCTGTTAACAATGGTTACTTAGTTTTCTTTCTTACAGTCAGGCCTCTCAGAGTGGCTGCTTCCGGGAAGAGTCATGGTGGTTGTACCAAACATGTTCCATGACGTCTCTGGCTCTTCGCCTCGACACAATGCTTTCTAAGAGGTCTACAGAGGATTCCCTGGGATTAATGGCTTGGTTTTGACAGCTTATTGTGGCCGGTGAAAAGTATTTGGTCCACACAGATTCAACTTATTGCAATGAAGACTGAAGAAAAGCAGGTTGGTCTGAGCTCAATTAGGAGCATTAAGCAGTCGGTGACATATGTGAGGCAGGCATTTCTGCATTTATGATCCAATAGAGCGTGTTTTCTTTGCCATCACGGGTTAACGTCTATAGAGTGATGGAAAGAAAGGTGTACTCTTTTTTTCCATCAGGGAGAAAATGGCAACACCAGCAGAGGCCAAGATGTGCTCACTTTAGTCTTATGAATGGGTCGAGCTCCAAAGAGCTCTTACATTTCCCATAATACAATCAATAGCGTTTTCAGTTTTTCAATCTTTCAAGCTCAATATCTGTGCTTCGTAGAGCAGGCAGCTTTCTGTTAGACTGCAAGACACTAACATATGTAAAAGAGGAGGAATAGTTTGCAAAGCTACTGTCCTGAATCCAAGATGATTGCTGTCTGAGAAGCTATGCAGTTATTTAAGCAATAAGGTACGAGAGGCAGTACTGTATCGTCAATAATGTCCGCTTCAAGTGTGTTGCTCGGCCCGGCGCGCACTGAACAGGACATTATTGACGATACAGTACTGCCTCTCGTGAATGCTTGATTTCATCTACCCGTATTATAATTACTAATAACCCTGTGTCAAGCATGTTAACCCTTGTGTTGCCTTCGGGTCAATTTGACCCGATTCAATGTTTCACCCTCCTGTCGCCTTCGGGTCAATATGACCCGATTCAATGTTTAACCCTCCTGTTACCTTTATATTTACTGACATATTTTACCCTTGAGGTCAATATGACCCCAGCTATTAAAATCTCCAGAAAATTATTAGAATTAATATTGTTTTCCAAGTTTAAGTGTGAGGTACTTTATGTTTGTTTGTTGACTCCCGAAAGAACACCGACATTAAACATTGAATCGGGTCAAAATGACCCGAAGGCAACACAAGGGTTAAGAAGCCTAATGACACACTTCTTTTGCTTTCTTGTGTAACCAGGCAACGTCCAAAACAGGCCTTCAAGGGCCGACGATAAGCCGGTTTCTATGAGTCACCGGAACCTTTCACCTCCGGCCCTGTGGTCACTGGGCATCTGGCAAGACTGGGAATTCATAGCACAACTTCACACTCCTCAGCGTAGAGGACAGCGTGAGGGAGAGGAGGCTCGTTCTGATGAAGACTCCCAGCATGACATTGTCCTGAGAGTTGTCAGCAGGCTGTTAAGGGGAGTTCATTGACGAGCACAACTTTCTCTGCCGAGACGTAAAAGCCTGCATGAGTGAAGTCTGCCGTCCATGACACCCGTAATAACTCTCCATCACACTCCTTCAGTGCTCGCCGATCAATATAGACCTAGCATCTTGGTTAACCTGCGAAAACGGAAAGCGATAAACTCTTCCTCATTAGTTCCATCAAAACACAATTAGCAACCCGTCGCTTCTGTCTCTGGCTGGCACAATTACTGTGGGATCCAGTATCGTTATCAGCCCGATGGATTGTTTTGCTGGAGGCACACCAACCATATCTGTGGGCGGCTTCCACTTGACAGTTTAACTCTCACTTTAAGGCTATTTCTGAGCCCCCTGGGGCACGCCAATGTGCTGATAAAGTCATCCGTCAGTCGGCTGCTCGGATTCCTACGAGTGCACTTCATGTTGGTTTGGTTTGATGAACACGATGGCCTCATTAAAATCTAATTTGGCGGATTGTCTCAGAGTTCTCTGCCATCGCAGACATCCACAGCTCATGTGGATGAAGCTCACCGGCATCCATGTCCCTTTTACAAGGGAGCAGCCTCAACATACCGTGATAAGCTTGGATGGACTTGGGCAAAGACCAAATAGAAGAAGATAAATGAAACGTGTGAAAGACCCTTAGAGAGACGAGGATTTCTCCTTTCTAGGAAAACATTAGCTTAACTGACCACTGTGAACCACAGGGGTCAGGAAGAGTGACAGCAGAGAGAAAAGTCGACAAACACAAGATGACAACGACTTTACAGAAATCCTTTCATACTCTACTGATGATAAGTGAAGTACAAAATACTGTTAAAACCATTTGAAAAGAGTGTCTTGCACTGTAAATACCCCCTCATAATTACATCCAAACATGTATTCTATGAGCAACAAAAGGTTAATTTATCAACAAAGCGTATCTTCTCACAACAACTATAGGGCTGATTATGTGCCTCTACTTATCCAAATTAATACTGTAAACAGAATGAAATGCATCTGTAGTTGTTCAGATAACAGTTCCCACTTGCGTGAACTACTATCCAGTAAGTTTGCTTTCAGGAAACAGATTGCATGTTTGTGTTTTAATGGAACAACTATTTAAACTACCAATGACCAACTTTATAATCTGCAACTCTAGTTTATTGTGCTGGCCTTGCATTTGCTATAAACAGGAAATAACAGTCTAAAAGCATCGATCTCACAAATCAACTCGAGACCTATAATCTATGGACTCTTACCTTGTCATCAATGTGTCTCCATGTTGTAGTTGTGGCTGCAGGATGAATGAGGATGAAATTAATTGGCGAGTGTAAATTATTACAGATAGCCTACACGTCAGGAAGAGCGGAAAAATCCCAGCAGATGCAGAGAAATCTTCACCCAAAACAGTGGACTGGTATCCGGAAACTGCGCTCAGTGCTGAAGCCTCACAAACACAAGCTGTGTCCAGGCAGAAAGAGCTCCTCTCCTCCCGGGTGCATGGTCTGTGTTTACAGAGAGGAATACACTGCAATGGCTGATGTGTTCCAGAGGAAAGTTTTTTTTCCAGCCTGCTCTTTGCTTGTCTTGACACACACACACATACATACACACTGACGGTACAGAGAGGAGCTGAGTTTTCCCCTGGAGCTGCGCCTCTGATGTCAGCAACAACGTGAGCTCCAGGAAGTGGTGACGCTCTCCGGTGGTGCGTTTCCAAGTCAGCGGCGGCAAAGTCCGGGGAGCAGCGCCCCCCCGTGGACACCTGGAGCAAATGCAACAACTGCTTCAAAGGCCCTTTTAAAGAAAGAAGTGGTTATATTCTATAATAATTCAGAAAACTTCATATACTTAATATATATATATATTTGTATATTTATATATATATTTGTATACTTATATATGTATACATTTATTTATATAAATATATATATATATAAATAAATGTATACATACAATTCCTGAAGGTGCAGAGACCCCTGTGTAGATGACAGAATGTATTCTCCTCTTGCCGAGACTGGACACAACAGCTGATCAGCTGCTGACACAGAGATGGTAGCAGCGCTTGCAGATGTTGACTGTCACCCGATGAGCTCACCTACAGTTTGTGTAGGTATACTGAGCCTGATGGCCAGAGTGGCATCACTTTCCAAGGATTTGAGTGCTCCTCTGGGTCACAGGCACAGTTTAAGTCAAAAACAAATAAAGATAAATTGTGCACTAATGACTCAACCCTAAAGACAGATTGACAACCATTAACCAAAGATTCCTCCCTTTACTGTGTCTGCATGAGCCATTAGGAACTTGGATCTTGCCCGTTTGAATCTGTAAACATCTGTCAAATTTGGACACAACTGAGACCCCCCCCCCCCCGTCATTTATTTTTCCTGGCAGCGTGGACAGCATGTTGTATTCAATTAGCAAGCGTGTGAAGGTGAGCTCCAGACTAATAGGCGGTGTTAATGAAACAGACCATGCAGCAGTGTATTTCAATGTGTCAGGCAGAACCAGGACACTTCAAGCTCAAAGACAGTATACCTGTGCACCAACATTATTTATAATGGGCACAACAATCTAACCTGGGGCAGTCTTGTCTACTATTTTTGTCATATTAGACCGGACAATCGGAATAACAATTGCTCCACTGACCTTATGTGCAGCATCGCACTCTTCACATTAGCTCTACACAGCACTGTTTTATTGTGATCACACAAAGCCTCTGGAAGACTGCTTCACTGCAATGAATATCAATTTGACATTTGTATTTCTCTTAGGAATTGTAGACTTCTGTAACGCTGAACTGTGCTCTAGATGAACACCACAGGCAGCTGTAATGAACAATAACAGGCTGTGTGTGTGTGTGTGTGTGTTCTCGTTGCTTTTGGAGCATCACTTTGGAGAATGTTTCAGAGAGATACCTTGCAGGATGCCTTTGTGGACAGATTTATGAAAAGCAATCAAACTGATTTTACATACTATAAAATAAATACTGTGAGCAGGTGAGGGATGCAGATGAGTTGCAGGTCTGCACTTAAAGCTTTATTAAAGCCAATCCGGGGGTCGTATATTCCCCCCTCATGGGTACTGAAATAGCCTGGACCGTCCAAGTAGCACTTGAACAAGATGTGCCTGCGGAGGCCCAGTTCACATGCGTTTGCTTATCCTTGTGGCAGCCCTTTTTTCATCTTCACTAAAAGGGTCTTCTGGAAGAAAAATCCATTCCCCCTCAAGGCGAGGCTGATATCGACTTGCTGGAAATCAATGAGGCCTTTGCCAGTCAGGTGAGCTCCACAGACAACAAATAACAAATGCTGTGGATTTGTTATTGTCACAGATCAAACTTTAGAGCACACGATGGATTTCCTGTGAGCAAAACTGAGATTCCAAGTGGACAATCCCGAAAGATGAGTGTGAGATTTGTTTTAATAGGTTTGTCTTCGACTTATTGGACTCAAGACTTATTACTGTAGTTATAAAGAGTGAAACATCTCTAAATAAAGCAATCCAGTGCTGTTTTGTTAACCCTTATACTTGCATTACACTTGCATAACATAACTAATGCTATTGTACCTTTGGTGTTAATACATCTGTTACATTCATGTGTAACAGCAGGTCATAAAGCACAATGCACGACAGGTGTCATCTGAACTCACATTAATATTTAACTGCACAAATCCTTCATTAATATGTAAACAAAACATACAGACTGAATGACTGTAATTGAAAGTTCATGATGTACTTATTATTAAAAGCCCGTTAACACGTAATAAAGTGAGAGACCTGACAAGTTGTTCCGCATATTTATTTACATTCCTAAATGAACAAGTGGATTTAAGGAGAGCAGGTGGCGATCGTGCGACTGTGATGTTTTAAGGACATCGAGCTCGACCTGTACCCTTCGTCAAAGGACCCGGTTCCCTGGAGCCGCAGAGTGAGGGGGGTCTTCAGCAGAGGGGACTGGATTAGCACAACGGCCCTGAACCCTCTGTCCTCACTGGAACACAAAGGAAGCAAACGGCTGAAACTCAAGCATGTGTACGTGCGTATGGTATTGACAGGTCAACTTTGTAGTCTGAGCTTATCATAACAGACTCTGTGGCTTGTTACCTGGGAGTGAAGCTGATCTGGAGGCAGTGGCTGCAGCTGGTGACGCGAAGCTCCTTTGACCCGAGAAGCTTGAAGTCTGGGGCGACTCTGAACACTCGGGAGTCGCCTTCATCCGACTCTACGAAAACAAAGACACAAAGAAACACGCCGGGCAATTGGAAGTCGACGAGCCACGCGAACAAAGGAGTATGACTCACAGTTGCAACGATTGACATCGTTTTATGACGTGACAATAACATTATTACAGCAAACAAAAGGAAATCGTTTTACGTAAAACTCTCTCATTATATTTAATGGATCAACTGGGCTACAAACTGGTTTTAATAACGAAGATGAGTCAGACACCCAGGGCTCAGCAATAAGGCTTGTCGGCTTGTAAACTACCACCCAAGTAAAATACCACGTTGGGCTAGTTAATTTAGCAACATCCTAATAAAGAATTATTTTATCTTATCTTAACTCAAAACAGAATTAAAACATATATTTTCTGGAGCTGATGATGGAAGGAGGTGAGGAGTGAACCATCTCGCTTCAATCTCTGTTGTCGCTACTCCAGATGCATTTACTTAAATAAAGATGAAACATTATCTCTGTTCTTTGTTGTGATTTGATACCTGCTAATAAATGTTTCGGGGCAAGTAAACGATTAAGGAAAATAGATTTATGACCTAGTTGGCCGACTGGGAAACTGAATAACACATTGTTTAAATTTAACCCAGACACACAATATATATAATAATTCCCATTCCAAAAAACCATAATTCCAGTCAGTTTAGCCAAGTTATGAATACATTACAGACCTCTACAAACCCCCAAACTGACGTAAGATCAATGAAGTGAATACCCACAGCTATATAGAAGAAAGTTCAGTCGTTACCAATAACTGATTTCCAGTAGGTGAGTGCTCCGTTTCTGTGGAGGTTGACTTCAGTTATCTGCGTCTGCCCCACGAAGCAGAACCCAAAGTCGATGCCGTCCCTGGACAGACGCATTGTAGGGAGATCCAAACAGGCACAGAGAGGCACCGCCTGCACAGAGAAGAAATGAACTGTGTGAGCTCAAATGCCTATAAACGTGTCAAATTATGAAAAACTATCGCTTTCTTTTTTTTAGCGTTGAGATTCACGACAGTGTCTGACCTGCAGGCTGCTGTCGCTGTAGTGAATCAGGAGGTTTTGTTGGAACCTCAGCTTCCTTCCCTCTCCTGCACGATGGATCAGCGTCACCCCGAGAGGGACTTCCTCCCCTGCCTGGTCTGCGTGGTCCAGAAGAGACCGGGAGCAGTGGAAGGCCACCGTCACCTGGTTTTCACAGCAAAAGAGAACAACTAAGAAGATACAGGACCATCCTTGAGATGAAAATCGTTCTGCTCCTGTATGTACAGGTAATAATATCTAAAACATGACCCACTCTCTTCATCTCACCTGCATGCTTTGCTGTGGGTGCAGCACCAGAGCCTGGCTGTCACTGGAGGTGCTGGTCTGGACTTCTAGCTGCTGCTTGATCACTCGAAAGGGAGGAAGAGTCCCCAGTCTGAAGTGGAGGAGCATTCCTGAGTTGTTCCTCAGCTGAAAGGCCCGCGTGGTATCAAATTCACGAACTACCAGCTACGGAGCAAAACAACCAGAGAAGCCACCACTGAGGATGAGTGGTCTGAACTACTGTACACCCTTAGGAACAATACTTCATGCATGCATCTTTCAGCCCAACCTCCTCTGATTCGGCCTTCAGTAAATCACCGGCTGACGCATGAAACTCCAGCACCCCCTCATCCTCCTCCATCTGCACCAACAGCCTGCAGCAACATGCCACGGGGAAGATATGAAACGTAATCAGACCACCTCTTGCCTAACCTCAGCTCATTTTCATCGAGGAAACATAAACAGATTTGGATTCATTCGGGATTTTAGGGACATGATATGATTGTAACGGCTTACGCCGCCGGCTTAACGACTGCGAGCAGATCCATTCTGATGGGCTCCAAATCCAAACCCTGAGCTCTCCCAACTTTACCCGGGACGCAGGCAGCCGTCTGTAAACAAACACAACACAATAATAAGGGACTTTAGGTAGCATCAGAGTCATCGAATGGTTGCCTTTTCTCGTGTGTGTTGAGCCTGTTACCTCAGAGTCTAGACTCATGAAGCCCAGAGCCAGGCCCACACATCTGGACTCACGACCTGACCTGGAACCAGACAAAGGTGTGAAAGATACATGGATGGTGCTGCTGCTCTTTGCTGGAATCACCTTGAGATAAACAATAGAAACAGATAATACATCGTTATTCATATGGCTAGAAGCAGAGTGGTAACATGGATGTATGGAGCTCAAGTCTTATCAACGTACTATTTGCTGGGGTGTGATGCAGTATGGGTAATCTGAGAGGTCTCCCACATGCGGTCTGATGTGAACAGATAAGAGTTTTTCCTTTGCAGGAGAGGGATAGAGATGGGTTTCCTCTTCCTCACAGTCATCCTCGGATAAATATCCCTTTGCTTCCGCACTCTGGAATCAATAGGATTAAGCCGGTTTGAGCCAATGACATGTGGGTTCTGGCATCGTAGCCACAAGAATTTCCCAGAGGCATCGTCCTGAAAATCGTTAAAGTTTATGTTCATGTATCCGTGTTGCAATATAAAATGTACTCACGGTCACGCTACAGAGGGGGGAGCTCGTCCCTTCAGAACCAGAGGTCTTATTTCTTTCCAGGGCAGTTTGAGCCCTCCCACCACAAATCCTTAATGCTCCATTTAACACCTCGTTGCCATCAGCATCTTTAACTGGAAAGGCATCTCCATATGCCACCACGACATCCACCAGCTTATGGTCATCCTGATCTATGTTATATGTTTCCCAATCCAGGCGAATATCTGGTGGCATGCAACGATTTAGATTAGATCACTTTATTCACCCTAAAAGTGGAAACTAGTCATTCAGAGGTAACAGTATGAAAGACATATGAAAGACATACTGCTATTGCAGTAGTCAGACGAGCACACAAATAAACATTATCCAAGTGGAGACTTTGGTGTAGCTCAGGAATCCTTCCAGCAACCTTAATATAAAATTCAATGTCAACATTTGAGAACAAAATCTAAATAAATAAAAGCCACATCATAAATGATGCATCTGAAGCAGCAACAATATCATTAGGCAATATTCAAACGTATGCCATATTGCAGAAAACAAACACATATTTAGACGCTGTACAGTTGTTGACTCTAAAGAGCCTCTAAAACATGTGGTGCATTGTGGGTATTTTTAACCAGCCACATTCAAAACCCTTTCACTTACCAACCATGGTCGGATTGTTGATGCGATGAGAACGAGACACCGTGTCACCACCTGATACATGACTGCCAAACCTAATGATGCAAACAGGAATGTAAATATATAGATATCGATATATATATATACTGTGCAATGCCAACATTAGCGTATTTAAATTGGAGACAAGGACTGGGGAACGGACTGTGTTTTTGGTCCCTGGTTCTGGTTGTCTGGATGTGGACCCGTCACTTGGAAGTAGAGTGGGCAGCCTGTCACCGTCATCTGCATGGGAATGAGCGTGGGCTCGAGGTCCCCCACCTGCAGGAAGAACATTTTATTCCAACATTATTTATCAGTCGACAACAAAATGAAGAGGACGTGTTCGGAGAACTCCTAGTCTGACAGTAGGAAGTCATCTCTAATCCTTAAATATCTGAAACAATTCATTGTATGGCATCATACTTTGCATATGAGGTGATCTCTGTATTCGCCCCACATGTCCGTGTAGGCAGTGACATCCACAGTGTGGGTCTCAAAAGCTCCCAGCATCCCAGTGTCTGGCAGGATAAAGAAAGCTGCACCTTTCCCGTGAGCCAGCAGGCTGCTCACAAACTCTGCCGATAGATACAGAAGGTTTGAGTGTGAACTCAGTGAACTTACATTTTAGAAGTGAGGAGCGAAGCTTACCCGTAAGTGCTTTTTCTTCTATTTTCTGAGCTTGAACAGAGTGGAGCGGCTTCTTGACGTATGTCATTCTGCGATTAAAATGCAGCACGTGTCACATCTGCCGAACAGCAGAATCCCTCTTTGATTTATTATTCATGTTAGTGAGCTATGGCTCCCCTTGCTTACCCTTTCTCTGACTGGGTGTTTGGCTTTGAGGCATGGCATGTGAAGTAATCCGCCTCTATGTGGAAAGGGGCTGGGATAGCGGTCAGATTGGTGATCAATAACTGCTTAGTAACGGCTCTGTTCAACAGGATGTCGTCAGAAAAGTCAAGCAACAGTGTTGAGGGGCTCTCGTCATCTGGAGGAGAGCTGAAGGCAAAGAAAAGCAACCGTGACTTACCAAACACTTATACTGTGGGGTTAGTGACGGTTAGCTGGTGAGATGATAGACTTGAAGCCAAGGTTACTACCAGACACTGGGCAGTGAGTAGGACACACTGAGTGTCTTGGTTTTGGAAGCCGTGATGCCAACAACAAGCGGAGAGTTCATCCCCTGGACCTCACAGAGAGCAGCCACCTCAGTCACATCCAGCTGGACAAACAGACAAATATTAAAAGGCAATCATCTTAAAAAAATAGAATCAGTGCATCTTTTAGCTGCTGGCATCACAGTATAGTACAAACAGTGCATTATCCCTCCTTCACTCTAACACTCAGGTGATAAGTGACAAATCTTGTGATCTTCTTATATCAAAATCCAATAATCTTTTCTACCTACAAAACAAAAAATAGCATGTGGTTACGTGAGCTGATAAAAATGAATTTCAGCCAAAAAGAATGACATCCATCCATCAGTCAATATGCAACTTTCAGCAACAATGTGTGTGTGGAGCCGCTGTCCTCTGTCGCTACTTATCAAGCTACATTCATTATAAGCCCACCCACTCTTTCACTGTTCAATCAAATGCGGAGGATGTGCTTTAAATACCTCTCAAACATCTCTCCAATATTAGGTTCGGCTGGGGAATAGGTGACGGTGGAGAAACTAACTTGAATAACTTTGATACTTACATGTGTGTGAGAGATAAAATGAACTGTGATCTCCAAACTGGCATTAGGGCCCAGCGAGCCAGAAGAGGGCTCAAAACTGGCTGTGCACAATTCAGCCTGTTTCCCCTGGAGCTGAGCCTGGTGGGGAGAATGTAAAACTCAGATCACCGAGTAGTAATAGTCAGGAAATACATCTTAAATGTACACTACCGTTCAAAAGTTTGGGGTCATCCAGACAATTTTGTGTCTTCCATGAAAACTCACTTTTATTTATCAAATGAATTGAAAATTGAATAGAAAATATAGTCAAGACATTGACAAGGTTAGAAATAATGATTAATATTTGAAGTATTAATTTTGTTCTTCAAACTTCAAGCTCAAAGGAAGGCCAGTTGTATAGCTTATATCACCAGCATAACTGTTTTCAGCTGTGCTAACATAATTGCACAAGGGTTTTCTAATCAGATATTAGTCTTCTAAGGCGATTAGCAAACACAATGTACCATTAGAACACTGGAGTGATAGTTGATGGAAATGGGCCTCTATACACCTATGGAGATATTTCATTAGAAACCAGATGTTTCCACCTAGAATAGTCATTTACCACATTAACAATGTAGAGAGGGTATTTTTGATTAATGTTATCTTTATTGAAAAAACAGTGCTTTTCTTTGAAAAATAAAGACATTTCTAAGTGACCCCAAACTTTTGAACGGGAGTGTATGTATGAGAAAAAAAGAAGAAAAAAAACAAGAGACATCCTCTAATTGACACTTTGTATATAAAGAGCCATACATATGACACTCTGCAATCATTCAAACACAGCAGGGGGGGGGGGGGGTCTCTCTCACACGTCAGCAACATTCACTGCATCAACCATTCTTCTCACAGTAAATGAAGCGGTGATGAAATGTCGCGATGTAGCCAGCGTACCATCCAGCTGAAGGGTGAGTGCAGCAGCGTCTGGTTGAAGATGGTGACGGTTCCCTGGGCCGCAACTCCAATGTAGAGTTCAGAGAAGAGCAGCTCACAGCTCAGCAGACACACCTGTGGAGACTGCACAACCGCTCGCACCGACAGGTGACTGCAATCAACACACAGGTCGTGCTCCTGGTTATCACGCTGAGGAACATCATTATGGTCTGGCTGACCCCTCTGCACAGACCTTCCTTAAGTACAGCGGTTACTTCATCTCAAAGAGAGGCACGGTGAACTGAGCATCATTACCATCCGGTGCCATTCTCCACTGTCAACGCCAGCTCGGTTTCATATCGCTGGCAGAAATGGGGACTAAAGAGCACATCCACACTGCAAGACGCCAAGGGGGGCAGCACACCTCTGCGTGGTTCCACTGAGATCTAAGCAACAGAGATTCATATCGATTTCATGTTATTTGATCACACATATGTTGCTATCTTAGTGTCTCGTGTACAGCACCTGTGTGTCCTGGCGGTCCTGCTGACGGTCACGCCTCTCCTTCAGCGTCCAGGACGCCTCCAGCTGGGTCATGTTGGTGAGGAGCAGAGCGGTCTGAGTCTGCTCCCCGAGCTTCATGAGCCCAAACTCCACACTGGGCACACTGAGGGTCACTATGGGACCCTGTCCAAAGTCAAATGATGAACACAAAGAGGTCACATGGCACAGATTAACTAGGAATGCTACAGCAACAATCTAGCATTGTGGAAGTGTAACGCACTTTGGGGAGACTGAAGACATAATTGTGTCATTGTGTTACGATTCTAACCTTAAAAGAGACTTCCACGGCCAAAGTGACGGGCTCAGGGCGGTGCTCTATGGAGCAGACCAGACTGGTCACAACCCTCTCGGGCTTCTCTCCACTCAAGATCAGGTCGAAGTCGAAACACTCGTTTTCCTCTTGAAGACAGATCAATCAACAATGAACCGATAAACCAATGAATCAACTACATTAAAGGGTGTTTACAATTCATAATGTACAAACTCGAGTGAACCTAAAGGAGAATGCTGTCTGTGTGACACACCTATGCTCCCAGCAGAGGGCTCTACTTCCATGATGTGGCTGCTGGTGCTTATTCTCTCCCACTGGAAAAAGATGCAGGTTTTGCTGTGGTTCCACATCTAAAACACACAAGACACATTCACACACCAGTGGCACACAATCATTTGGTGGAAATGTAATATCGGTCATGTATATTCAACGTAAGGAAAGTGTGACTTGACCTTGAATTGCCTGCGAGTGGTCGAGCAAATAAAAATCTCCCCGGGGATAACAACAGCATAGGGCTCCAGTAGGACCTGGTACGGCTCAGTTGATCCCTTGACTTCTATCTCCATGACGATGACATCGCCTACCTTGGACCCAGTGCGCACAGGCTGAAGGACACTAGATTTTCACACACACACACACACACACACACACACACACACACACACACACAATCCAATACCTTGTTAGATGAAGTGTGGTGTCAGATCTTTGTACGTCATGACCTTGTGGTGTGTGTTTTGACATACACTTCTATCACTGTGCATACCAAGTCACAGGAGCTTTACCTTTCTTCAGTGGGCTGCGGTGGCTGCTGGGTAACATCCCTCAGGACTAAGTGACAGACACTGTGGTAATCCTTCAACTGAGGAAACACAAACATGACATGAATCAGCTTTTAGCTTCCAAACAGTAATTGTTTCTGTTGTATGTATTTGGGGGTCCTCTGTACTTCTTTAGGGCAGAAGGTGATTAGAAACTCTTGATCCTGGCAGGGGGGCAGAACTCCTGTTAGGGGGCTGACATGGAAAATATCATCTGCGGCCAGGTGGAACTGGATATGGGAAGGCTCCGGGGTTTCTCCTGGAAGGAATGGGTGCAGGTTTGGCTTCATGATCTGCCAGTGGAAAGGCAGATCCATTTGGCTTCAGCCCCAGAGAAAGGATGAAAGAGAGAGAGATTAAATGTGATATTTAATGATCCCTCAAGGTAAACTCTTCTTTTACTTGTGCAGGGTCAGCGAAGGTGTAACAGTTTAGCTCCACACCTTCCTTTTTGTATTAGTTGTTTTCATCCTGTCACTAACTATCATGTCATTCCAGATCCTGCTTCCCATCTCGTCAATCCAACTCCCCTCACCTGCCTCTGATCACCTCGTTAGTCCCTCATTCCCTTCACCTGGTCCTCACGCCCTTCTCACCTGCAGCCCATCCCCTCATTAGTCCCTCACTATTTAGCTCCCTCACTTCCACTTGTCCTCTGCCAGATTATCTTGTGTTTCTCAGACCAAGCCCTTGAGCGGTCCAGTGTGGTTGTTTATTCGGTCTGTTCCGTTCCTGACAATACTTTCAGGAAAGGATTTTTATCAGCATTATCTGTCTCCTGAGTCGTGCATTTGGGTCCACCCTAATCCCGTCGTGACAGAAGGAAGGGAAGGTCTTCTAGTTAATCTGCATTTAGTTAATCCTGGGGCTTAAATCCCGCCACGCCAATTTAAGAGATTTCTCTTCTCATCGTGTTATCCAAAAAGAGCACATGCGATGATATGAAAACAATTTGAAAAACACAATACTTTTTCATGCTCCGTAGTGACGATACGCGAGAGGGTGAGGCTTACACGTTGTTTCTAATGACGAGTCTCTTCTGTTGCACAGAGTGAGGGTTACACGGGCTGAAGCGGACAAAGTGCTCCGCAGTGAGGTCGTGCACCTCTCCCACCACAGGAGGCTCCTTGTTCCCAGATACTGATACGAGCTCAAGGGCAATCAGCTGGCCCTCACCTAGGAAACATCATACAGACAATGGACAAAGTGTCTTGGACCTTACGAAAGACCAATTAAAAGTAATATTTGTTAGACTAGTTTTCTGAAAAGATTCACCTTCAATAGAAATGTCTTTCACCTGGCAGTTGTCACACACAACAGTGAACACCTGACAGCTCCTCTCAGCAGTAGTGGGGAAGAACACCACCTGCAAACACACACATTGATATTTAAAGCATACAGAGTGTATATGAATACATTTATATACAAACACAGTTAGCAAAGTTAGTCTAAAAAGACCTGGGAAGTAAACTGACAAGCCAATTAAGCATCGACATGTTTTTTCTCTCTTTACCTCCATAACCCACTCACCTCCACGACAGTGGCCTCTCCCGGCTGCAGCGCGAAAAGAGACGGGCTGACTGCAAAGGGTGGCTGCTCAGAAAAGTACGTTCTTGCCACAGACTACATAAAGAAAAAGAAGAGAAAAAACCAGCATGCAGGATACCTTTTTATTAATATTGGCTCTAAAACAGTTGCTGTATTTTTACATAATGTGTCAGTCTGATTTTTACCCTGAGGTTCGAGGCCGGCCACTGGTTCTTGGGCATGATGCAAAACGCCCCAGCACTAACGCTTACATTTTGGCACAGGAACTCAACAAATTTGACTCCTCCGATCAGGCAACAACCACAGTCCAGAACTCTTGGTACTGCACGATAATTAGGAGTAAATATCAACAATGCATGATCGATGGAAGTACACATGTGAGCATTATTTGAGATAGATTGTTATGTGACTCACATGTGAGTATTGGAGGGGGTCTTCTGGCTGCGATGGGCACCCTTAACGGGGGTCCAGCATGGGTCTTTACCATTATGTAGTCCTCATAGTCCCACAAGGAGTCTGGAGTGAAGCGCACTGTGTACTTACAACTCATCCCTGGGGCAACAACACCACCCTCGCCAGGGAATCTCCCTGCCAAAACATATCTTAATATCAATCTCTTCTTACATTGCAGCAGCATAATTCTCTAAATTCACTTTTGTGTGATTTATCTTCTTTTAGTGTTTAAGACAGTAGTCGGCGCTGGTTGCAACAACAAAACAACTACGGACATTCAACACAGCAGATGATTTCCTCATGATCAACAAGAACAGGAATGAGGAAGCTGTATGGCGCATTCACAATAAAAAAATGCTCACCCAGGCCAATGGAAAAGTAAGGAGTGGTCGGAGGGATGACTCTGACAGTGCGGCTTGCAGCAGTCACATTGTTCAGCTCCAGGGTAGTCTACGGTACACGGTATGTTATGTACAGTACTTCATCTCATCGAAAATAAGTTAGTTGTTCTGCGTAAAATTGTAATTGTTAAGTATAAGTTATTTAAACATACCTCATAGACGTGTCCCACACTGTAGTCAGTGAAAACTACCTCTGAAGGTTTTGCTAGGAAGGCCGGGAGAGGACTTTCAGTTGAGCTTTCAGGGAGAATGAGCATAAAAACAACACATGATTATTCTTTCTGGTCCCAATAAAGACACTCTCACAGGAATTGGTGCGCTTAGTAAAAAGCTAGCACTGACTTCTACGTCAAAACCACAAAGCAAGCATTTTTTTATTTTACTTTCTACACTGTATATGCCAAAGAAGAAATTGTCTTTTGCCTTTGGGTTGGATCAAAGTTGGTGCGGCACTAATATGAGGGAAAGGGTTCTTGTTTAATCCAAACCCCTGAGATAATCTTTCCGATGACTGCATTGTATGTATTGTATATGCTCATGCACATATACACAAACAGGGACCTGACATCCCATTACTACCCTTACCAAATACATGTGGTAGACTTTGCTCACACGACAGTAGTTGAAAAGTGATCCTCCCATTGTTAATTGTGGCCGGCGGTGTTTGTATGCGCAGGCAGAATCCAAATCAACATGTCTCTTCTATGCTCAGCTCTCAATATTTCCCTTTCAGAGTGGCTTCTATAATTGTTTGTCTCTGGGTTGCAGCTGTGTAAACATTTTTATTTTTTTATTGTGACAATCCATTTGCTAAGAATCAGTCTGTCTGCAAATATTATGTGACCCAGGCCTGAGTTGATGAGGACTAATCACGATTGGTGGGAAATCAACTCTGGTTTCTTGGGTGAAAGGGGTGTGTTCTAGGTTGAATTGATTACATGGGAATCATTTTGGGAAATGTTAAGTTGAAGATGTATGGATACAGCCTGGTCTTTATACTGTGATAAGGCATATGTAATGTGTCACTGCAAGCTTGGCACAATACATTTATGCCCACAATATGCAGGAACCATAATGACCTCAATGACCTTTTCTTGTTACCTTCGCATTGAAAATGCGGAAGGTAATGTTTTGATCGCCGTGTATTTGTATGCGTGCGTGTTATTCGCATAAGTAAAAAAGTATTCAACCGAATCGCATGAAATTTGGTGGGATTGGTTATTATCCGGGGACCATTTGATTAGATTTCGTGATCGATCGGGTCAAAGGTCAAGGTCATGAAAAGGTCAAAATCTTCTTTTTACCAATTTGGTCAATTTATATCCAATTGGCATGCAACTAATGCCAAAATATTCATAATTCAATGCCCAATCTTGTGATATGCGAAGGTATGCGCTCTACCGAGTGCCCGTTCTAGTTTATAATTAATTGTAATTCACACATCATTACAACTAAAATAACCTGGCAGATATAAAATATGATACATTGCGTGACACATGGTGTATGTAATTTTAATTGAAGAGGTGTAGGGGACTCTGTTGGGAGCACATAATTCACAAGACTAGTAGGGTGGTGTGCAGGATACGTGACCGGGTCCCTTTAAGAGCTGGGAGCGTAACCAGGGCAACGGGGTGGCGTCGAGGGGTTAAAGGTCACGAGGTGTCAGTGTCACGGGTGAAATGTTTTGTGTGAGGAAATAAACGGCCACAGAGGTGTGCAGCCAAATATAGTAACTTTGTCCGTAGCGTTCATTCCCACGCTCCTAGAGGGATTGTTTGTCTTCAGACGATTTCGTATGACTCATAAAAGATTTACAAATGGGACTCACGACGGCAATATCCAGACTTTATCTATTCGCTGCACTGTGACAAAATGATGAGCATTTCCTGTGAGATGATGTAATTCGCTTGCACTGCAGGTACCTTTGCTTCTGCGCCTCTTTCTTTAGATGCTCCATCTTCCCCCCTTTGTTTCT
Source organism: Pseudoliparis swirei (assembly GCF_029220125.1). Classification (NCBI taxonomy): domain Eukaryota; kingdom Metazoa; phylum Chordata; class Actinopteri; order Perciformes; family Liparidae; genus Pseudoliparis; species Pseudoliparis swirei. The sequence goes on from NC_079403.1 coordinate 9,913,133, forward strand.
GGGACGGACGAGGGATGTGCGACCCTGCTGTGCATTCGAAGGAAGGAAGCGAGGATTGCGTAGGAAGTTGTGGCGATCTTTCAGCTGCTGAAGTTTTTTATGTCCCCCTGCCCGATCCTTGGCGCTTGGCTCATCCTTCCAATTTGGTCTGGTTGTGGTCTGGTCGGGCCTCTGAAACATAGTAGTAGAACACTGATGTAATCAAGCCGCCCTCGTTCCCACAGTTACTCGGGCTTGTCCGATCAGAACTGCAATTACAGCACTTTTCAAAACTCAGAGGAAGGCCCTTTTAAATAAATTCTTTTTGTATATCCTTATTGTCTATTCCTTTCAATTGTAGGCATCATATTCTTGTAAAATATATCACTCTTGATCGCTCTGGCTTTTGACTACTCACCTCCCTGGGAGTTGTCTTCCTCCTTGGGTTATCTGAGCTAGATTCACAAGTCAGGCTGAGATCTGACTCATTCATTTCTGGGACAATCTTTTTTTGACTGGGCATGAGAGTGTAACCATCATCCTGAGGCTCCCTGGACACGTGCATGGCGGAGGCAATGGTAGGTTTGGCAGGATTCGATTTGACTGACAGGAGAGGAATGAGTTAAATATTGAGCCAAAAACACATTGCCGATGAATAATTAAAGACAAATCCAAAAGGGGGTCATGTACTTGGTGCTGGTGCTCTCACTCGTGGTTTGTGTGTAGGTAAGTAGTCCTGGGGGGAAATCAGGTTGTTCATTTTGAGAAGATCGTGATCCACACACCAGGAAAAGGCTGAATCGACTGGAAATAGACATAAGAAATAACATTAAATAACATCCCTGTTGGTATATTCAAAGTAAATATATCGAATGAATTACAGTGGGTAGTTAAAGGTCTTTTTTTACAACAGTATAAAACAAGGGCGCTGGCTTTCTCACTTTGCCAAGTAACGTGTCTCATCAAAGAAAGCCAGGATTACAGACAGGAGCTTATCTCAAAGTAAATGATGTGGTGTGACCTGTAAGCCCAGGTAGTTACAGAATGTGGCTGTCGGTAGTTGTTAACAGGTGTTACCTGCTTACATTTAGCTTTACTTAAGGCAAAACAAGGGGAAACTTAGAAACTGTCTCCATTGAGCAAGAGTGTGAATAAGCAAATTCTAAATACAATAAATAATTATCGACATCTCTCTATTCTTTGCATTATTACATATTATTATTATTTTTTCCATTGAATTGTATATTTTACACTTAACTAGTTCATCTTTATCTCAGTGATAGTGTCCAAATGAGCATAAAATATCACTCTGACCCTGAATTTATGTCTCTTGTGTTCATACAGCTACTGAATCCAAGAAAACTACAAAGCAAAATCACTTTCTGATTGAACCAACCTATGAACTGTCTCTAAAAATGGATATCCTACAAACGCCCCTGTATAACATATATCATGACACCGTTTCCATCACACCTGGGAGGAGGCCCAGGTGCCCATGAACATCGCCCATCTCCTCCTCTGTGGCCGCGGCCCGAGCTCTGGCCTGAATGATGTGACTCTCCAGGATGTCCGCCTCTTTCATACACCGGCTGTAATCAGAATGAGCCTGCGGGATTGAGAAATAAATGACATATTGATATTTCATAAATACTGTGTGATTGGACTTTGACTTGTGGACAGTCGTGCAGCATTAGCTAGCAGCTCACCTGCTGCAGCTCGTCCACATATCTGTCATGGTAGCCGCCTCGGCCACTCTTTGACTTTATGAGGTTGGACAAAACGTCTTTCCCGATGACGTCTTTAGTGTAGAGGTCCTTGAAAGTGCTTGCTAACACGTGAGAAATGTCCTAATATACAAGACAGATATGCGGTTAAAGTCATTTTTTCTTTGTGTTTAGAGGGAATTTAACTAGCGTTAGCTCACGTTAAGTTTCGGTGAAGCCGTGTTCATACCTGTGACTTCACTGACGCAGGTCTGTGACTGTCGACAGGTGGATCAAAACGCGATGTTTCTCTCGTACCTGTTTCTTCTTGCATGGTAAGTCTTTATATTGTTTAGCTATATATAACTGTTATCTATAAAGATGTGGATTAAAGTACATTTTGTTGATAGTTCTTCATCGCTCTCCGACACATCTGAGTCCGAGTGGTTGCCGTGGCAACATTAATAGGGACATCCGCTGCACACGGTTCACTCCAGGAAGTAAGACACAGAAGAAGACTTCAGAGTTATTGCACTTTAAACAAACAAACAAACAATCAGCCTTTATTTATTTCCTAACAGTTCAACTGAATAATGTACACGAGCTGAAACGTTTGGGAACGACTGGTTCACTGGGTCCATCTCAATGTTAGATGTGTGAGCTATGATGGTAGCCTATTTGGGTTAAATCTGAAACTGAAAAATAACAGCTGACTTGAGTTAAATCAAGTAAATTGAACCTAAATGGAGACCTAGCCAACGTATTCAATATGACGTTAATATTATACTGGCCTTATACTCCAATGAATAATTCAAAGACTATTGAATCACTTGTGTTACACAACTAAAACTCTTGATTTTTAGACCTAACACTTACATTTTTCAAGTTGGAATTGCAGACATATGCTACGTTGAATCAGTGATTAAAGATGTTTTTATTTCATTAAATTAGGATGATTTCAATAAGTATGTATTTTGTGACTCACATGGCACACTGGGCCATATTAGACAGACTAACTCATGAGAGCAGATGCAACATGCTTATCAAACAATAACACCCACATACTGCACGGGAATTTGATGTTTGGCATTGTCGATAAGTGTGTCTTATTTTTGTAGAAATGATTGTAAGAGTAGCTGGATGAAAGTCCAATACATGTACTGAATGATCGGTGGTTTCTGCAAAGTGTGTTTTGCAAAGTGTTTTCAAAGCTCAAGCAAAACATTTGTCTGTGGCTGCATGCAAAAAGAGCAGTTTCCCAAGTAATGCTTTTGAAATGCATACTAAATTCAATATCTTTCTCTAAAAAGGCAAAGATTCCAAAGAAACCCAAAACAAAATCTTTGACTGTGCTGATCAAGCGGTGCTCAAGTGGGATTCTCAAAGAGACGATTGTTGAGCTCACTATGTTGCTCCTCGTGGTTTGCCAGACAAGAGCTCCCCCACACACACAAAACATTTCTCGACAACAGTTCATATGACAGAACAGGCTTGCACACAAAGATAATAGAGAGGAACAAAAGGCGTCAGTCTGAATCCTCATGTTTCAGGCTATATGTTGTAACACCAGCTTGTGTGTCAAATGCGCAAACACTATTTAGTGTTTAGTATCGTACCATGTTAATGACACCAACAACAACAACAAACCTGACCTTTTAGTACACAAGATCAACTAGACATACATGATCACCAACACCTGCTCACGTAGCTTTGAACTGTTGCTTTGAGCACATACTTTTGCTTGAATCAACACTCCTGGAATGTCTATGAAGGACCGACGCCTTCAGCTGCTCTCAGAAGGCCTCTGAGACCTTACGATAATGATGATGACAGACATGGTGTGATGTGGAGGGATCACACTCTGAACACTATTTTTGAAGTGTAAAAATCCAGAGGGAAGAGTGGACATAGCATAATATAAATGGCAGGTCTGTACCAGACTAGGGCAACACCCTCCACAAATCTGATCAGTCGAGGTGCAAGAATGCTACATAAAACCACAGCATTGAGTAAATGCATATAGTATATATCTACATATATACTACTATATTTTACTATATCTATATATCATAAAGCCCCCATTTAACACCATTAGATCAAGGTTTACATTGGACAAAATGCAAGCATCTACTTTGTGTCTGTGTTGAATTCCATCCATAGGTGTAGTTTCTGGCTGTGAGCTGAATGAATGTTTTAATGACAAACACTGTGTTGAGCTTGTCAGACCGGTGTAGCAATGGGTGTGGACTGTCGACGCACAAGAGCCTGGCGGGCTGTCATTGTGCACTGCGTGGGTCGGCTCAGTAGGGCAAACATTGGATCTTTCCCTACATTGGACGAACAGCTGAGTTTCTGGTCGGGATAACTCCTGTAAAATAGGTGGCACTACTCTGGAGGAGAGGAGGACTTGGCCCGTGGTGATATCATTTGACTGGAATCAGAATGGAGCCAAATGGCACAGCTGGGACTCACGGTGAGTTGGAGCACAGATTTATGCTGCCTTTTGAATTCTACTACATCCAAGAACTCGGTTTGACATCCAGAGTGGGGTGGGGAATATCTAGTATACTTAGGTTCATGTGATTGTTGGCAAAACAATTTGTTGTGAGAGGGGCTTGGAAGTGTTTAAAAGAAAAAATACATGCTTCTAACTATTTGTGCTGTTATATTTGTGGTTTCGGTGCCGAGATGAGGGTCAGATAAATACAATCCAACATGAATTCAACTTCACCGGTTTATTTATGCTTTTGACAGCAAATTTCACCCGAATAATCAAAGTAGCGTCGGTGGTTTCGTTGTTGTTGTCAGGACAATATCACGTTTCACACAAGAGCAGAAGACCAACCACATACAATTGTCATGTCTGGTCTATTGCAAACCAAGTCAGTTACAAAGTAACATAACCTAATAACCAGAACGCTTGTAAATAAAATACAAACATTTAGATGTAGAATTAGATTACAGTATACATAACTACCACTGGGTGGCGCTACTCTACAGCGCATTACTCAAAGTGTATTCAACTGACTTATGCGAGATTTTAGCCAACTAATTATTTAAAAAACAGACATGTGTGCAGCCAAGTCCACTCGTTTAAATAAACACGTTTAAATAAACACGTGCAACATGTATGTAAAGTTGAGCCTATAATGTATGTTGTATTCCTTAAAGCAGCGGTAGCCTACGTGAGACTCCTCCTCACTTCAAGGAAAGATTGAGTGTTTTTTTAAATTCCTTGAATGCGTCATGAGAGCAGATCTGAAGTGTCCTAACTCGATGACATTGAGATGTTTTAATAATACAAATAAAATGTTAAGACTGAATGGGAGGTTAACTTTCTATAAGCTACAGACTTTCTATGAGTCCTCGATCACCAGAGTGCACAGCTGGACGCGCACCGCTGCCGGGAGCATAACAGAGCAGCGGATGAGTTTAGACTTGTCCATGAGAGGGGACGTGGTGGCTGCTGCGCCTCCACACACTACACACATTACACCGGCTGGATATTTTTTACTGTAAAAAAAACAAAATTATAATAATGAAGTAGAGGAATAAGTTATTCCACAATGTCCTGTTTGCATACATGTTCGAAAAGGACAAAATCCGAGGAGCGAGCTTTCCAGGAGCAAGTAAAACGAGTAGCGCAGGAGAATGGAAAACGGTTAGGTAAGTTCCCCGAAGGTGGACCGAGCCTCACGTAGAATGACGCTCCTTTTTTAACAACACGGCGAATGTTTTGATAATCTGGATTTGAAAGGTGATTCAACATAAATCAGGGATCGAACTCGCAGGATACTGTGTTTGGGTTTCTAGGAGCAACACAGTGTGTGGAGCGGTAAAGGGGCTGCAGGCTTCCTCATTGCTTGGAGCGGTGCATTCTTTCTTTCTTTCTTTCTGTCAATATGGCAACTCGTAGGGGTGGGGGTGGGGGTAGTTGAAAATGGCATCGCACGCAATCTTTTTGTCCCTCAAAAAGGGGACAAACACAGGAAGGAGTTTTAACCTTCAAAAGAGCTGAATGGACAGAGGGGATCTCCTCTGTGGTGTGACAAAGAAATGTAGCAGCATATATGTTCATGAGTTCTTAGTCATTTTCAAAAAGAGGACATGCAAACTGTTATAAGGCTCTACAAAGCAAATCACACTTTGATAAGCGATAACCTGTTGCATCATATTGTTTGTTTTGCTCAACCTTTTCTGGACCATAAATGAGGATCCTTTGGAGCATCTGTTTCCTCAGATCTCAACCGGGGCTCCCTCCCAGGTAATGTGAGAAACCTCATCATTACCCAATCCCTCAGAGGCATTTCACCTTCTTCTTGGCCATCTTCTTGCCCTAGCTTGCCTCACAGGGTGTAGGCAACGTCGCATCTGAAACTGATCACACTGCAAAGAAAAAGGGAAAAGAAAAGTCATCTGACTTTCATAAACTTTCATAAACTTCCTTCAATTCAATTCAGTTTATTTTGTATAGCCCAAAATCACAAATTACAAATTTGCCTCTGTACACATCGAATCAGGAAAAACTCCCAAAGAAACAGAAGAAAAAAATTCACAGGGAGAAAAAAAAGGGAAAACACATTCAGGAGAGCAACAGAGGAGGATCCCTCTCTAGACAGAAGCAATAGCTGTCATGTGTACAGAATGAACAGTGATACAGAGTTACAACACATTAATGAATATGACAGGAATGTATGAATATTTAGTAGGCATGGACCACGATCCAGATTTCCATAATCCTTCAAATACACAGATAAGGGAAGTGTATGTTGCCGTTATCTTCTTATGACTAAGCACCTCTCCTTCCCGGTAAAGTAGATAACATGAACAAGGGGGTGACAAACAAGTAGAAGCTGCTACTGTACGCTGAGTCGATTAAACTGCTGACGAAGCAGGGGCGGTGTTGAAGCTGTCGAGCTGCTTTGCCTGCATGGTCCTCCGGAGGCTCATAAACAGCCTCTGTGAGTCTGTGGTGGGATATGGGGGGGAAAAAATGTCTGCAATGTTTGGGCCCTGCCCACGACCCTGACACAATCCCAGCTAAGTTTTTGTGAATGCACGTATCCTCAAATGCCCCTTTGCGTACTGAGAGGACGTCGATACACATTTTACAAAACTGCTCTGTATTTAAAAGCCATGGCTGACGTGATGTGCAAAGCTCAGTCCCACCCACAAACACTGACTAACACCAACATTACCTCACATCTGCACAGACAGAAAACAACTTGACTCAACATTGACCTGCCGCCATTATCCTGTGAGACTATTGTTAGCGTTCGGCAGATTCTTCCCAGTAGCCTAAGCCTTATTCAGCTAATTTATTCAGCTGAATGATAAGACACTCGCACTGTTGCATGGATCACTGGACTTTACACTCAGGTAATGTTACCTGACTCACATCTACAGGGTATTTTTAGACAAAAAGAAAGGAATATTATGAATAATGTCGACAACATCTTCCATTAGATAGAAATAAATGACATTCATACCGCACAAAAACAATTATTTTTGGGGAAAGCCAGATTTCAAAGCTAAACTTAGGTTGTATCGAGGGGCAAGTAGTTTATGTGTATAGTACCACACCACTGATTTTACACAATGGTACATTTATTCTATAAGTATACTAGCCTTTGAAAACAGTATAACAGTGTAATCCCTTCTGTGAGCTTGAACCTTAATGATCTCATCGGGGTCCGCTTGCTCTTGGAGACGAAAAGCTCAAAGTAAACGTTTCCCTTTCTTCCTTTGAGTACAGTTGGATTTGATCAAATGTAACACAAAATACGACGATCCGAGCAGTGTCCTGGCCTTGGAACGTCAATACAAATTATGTTATACCTGCGTTACAAAGTAGAGGCAGGAAGGGTCAAATATAATTGTTGGATTATGAGAACAATTGATTCAATGTTTTTGAAGCTTGACCCATAAATGTCAAATATCTGGACCTCCAATGCTACAACTTTGACTGGTGTTTTTTAAATCTCTCTCTCTCTTCATGAAAGTACAAAATCAAATCTAGAGAATCTCTTTCAGGAAATGAAGATCTTAATTTTCTTCGTAACCATGTCATAATTTCCCTCTATAGAAACAGCCCTGGCTATAGTGCATCTTACATATAGCAGTTCAATTGACCAGATTTGTGTCTGACCTCTACAGGTTTGGAGGGAGATCCAGATCTGCAGTTCCTGCTGGTCGGCGGGAAGCTGATCAAGATTCGCTCGAAGTCCTGGAAGAAGAACCGCTTCTTCAAACTGCAGGAAGACTGCAAGACATTGTGGTACGAGTCCCACAAAACATTCAGGCGGAAACAGACTTGTGAGTATCGCCTCTACATCGGTTCCATTTATTATTTGCACAAAGCTCAAACACAGTTCTACAAAGTTCCAGTTCCAGTGAGTTTTTTTCTACTTGGGGCAATCCCAACCCACTGTCTTTGTGAGCTGTTCATCTGTCCGCTATTATTCCGTCAACATAGAGTTCTCCTTTCAGATCTCAACAACAGCCTCTTGCAAACACACCCCTCAAATCCCACTGGTACTCCAAAATATGTGAGAAGTGGGGACATGGAACTCACACAGATTCTGCATACTACCGTGAGGCCAAACACAGGCTGGAAAATACTTGTTTGTGTGTGTGAGAGATTATTTCCCTCTGATTTCTGGTTTAGTCAGCCACTGTCTGGTGTGAATATGCATACGTCCTCCGGGCCTCTTTGATATCCCTGCAATCCTGGTGGCAGCGGCCGCCAGCAGACCTGATAACCTCTGGTCCCAGCCGGAGCTTTGCACAAACCATGAAAGACAGAGCAGTGCCCATAATCTTCCCCGTACAGACACAGCAGACACACACACAGGTGATATCGATCGGTACGGCCGTGTG